>NC_091469.1:123982174-124314090 GCF_036971445.1 Narcine bancroftii
GTTAATTTTACATCTGAGTCTGATAGATTTTTGTTGACCAGATTATAATAGATTCTGGGCAAAGTTGGGACTACAAAGTTTGGTTGCAGATCAGCTATAATTATCAATGAATGACAAAACAGGCTTGAGGGACTAAAGGGCCTTCTCTATTTTGATGTTCGTCTGGAGGAGCTTGCAGCTAATATTGAATTAAACCATTATCTGTGGTGGCAAAGGGATGGTTGACATTTCAGGTCAAGCCTCTGCATTAGAACTGAGCATAGAGAGAAGAAAAAAAAATGTACATAGAAATTAGGGAGAGGGTTGACAGAGGCAGGTAGATGGATCCAGCTGACTGGGGAGGATGATGGACAGATGGAACCATTGGAGAATGAGAGACAGAAGGGAGATGAGACAGATTGGTAGATGATAGATGGAAAGAGGAGGTAAGAATAACAAAAAAATAGGCAGATGGAGAGAGGTGGGGAAGATGCAAGGGTGGAGGGGGGAACTATCACCTACCATCCTCCATATCTCTCTCTCTCTCTCTTTCTCTCTCACACACACTTATATATATTGGCTATCTTCCCACTGTCCTCTCAATTCTGATATAGGTTTGCAAACTTGAATTATTAATTTGCCTCCACCTGCTGCTTGATCTGCTGAATTCTCCAGATTCCAGCATCTGCAATCTCTCGTCTCTCAAAATGAATCCCTACCCTATTCCCACATTCTTTATATTCTCTCCATTGGTTCTTAACATGTTACATATACTTTTACTTTCATGCAGCTATCACAAATTATAAAAATTGAAACTAAAGTTTGTTTCAGTTATTTTCAATCCAAGTAAGAAAAAAATGTATTTCATATTCTCTTTCCTGCTCAATTTCATGCCAGGGTCAAAAAAGGATTGCACTGACTTCTATGTCAACACTCTCTTTCCAAGTCCCCAGTTATCTTTGATATGTCATACCGGGTGCTTGCTATTCAATATTTTATAAGTTGAAATGATCTCTGATAAAATACAAGAAAGAATAAAGTCATGCTTAAGACACTAGTTGTAATTTTCATTCCAGCAATTGAGCAGAGTCTGGCTGTTTGCAGTATGGCTGTTTTATTTGACTTAAAGATAAGATGCCATCTATTAATGTCCTCAAAGACCCAAATTCCATAATATCACCTAACTCCAACCTTGTCTCCATTCATCTGCTACTGAAATCTTATTCCATGTCTCCAAACTTGACTATTCCAAATATTCATGGTCAATCTCCCATGTTCTACCTGACGCAAGGTTGTTCTTATCTAAAACTCTCATGCTCATACCATTTTTTTCTCCCCACGACTCTTTCACTCATTACCTTTGATAACCTATGTGGTTCACAAACCTAGAATTCCAGCATTCTAAAATCTTCATCCTCATTTTCAAATTCCTTTGTGGTTTTGCCATTCCTTATCCCTCCAACATTAAACAGCCCTACAAGCCTTCAAGATGTTGTGCCTTTTCAAATTCTGGCGTCTTGCCCTGCTTTTAATTGCCTCACCAGAAGATTAAGGTTTTGAAATTTCATTTCTAAACTTTTTAATTATTTTGAAAATGATCAATGCATCTTTTGAATAAACCTTCAATTTGATATTATCTCCTGGCTCAATGTCAAAAATGACTTTATTCATATTTCCCTTAAATACTTTGGATGTACAACAGTTTTAAGATTGCACGTTTTTGTTGTCCAAGTTTATTATCCCCTTCCCATTTGCTCATAAATACAAATTATGAAAAAGTCAACCAGGGTTAAGTATTGAACTAGTGCTGCCTGACTTATTACATGTGGATGAGAATCACAGTTTTGTTAAAGTACACCAAAGAACACAGTACTACACAGTATGAGCCCTTCAGCCCACAAAGTTGTGCCAACCTATATAAACCAACTTCAATATCAATCTAACCCTTCCCACCATCACAGCCTATAAGCCTCTATTAGTTAGGCACATCAATGTGCCTAACTAGGAGTCTTTTAAATTTTCTACCACCATCCTTGGCAATGCACCACTCTCTGTTTTTTTTAAAAAAAAACAACAATAAATAATTTATCACTGATGTCTCCCCTAAACTTTCCTCCACTCACCTTAAACACATCCTCTGGTATTGGCTATTATTGCCTCCGGGAAAAAGGTGTTGGCTGTCCACCATATCTATGCTTCTCATAATCGTGTACACCTCTATTAATCTAGAATTCTTTGTTTCCCTTCCCCAAAGATTATTTGTATATTAGTTGGCTTTAATCAAACAACCAACCAATTTTCCCTTGCAACCGTGCCTGCCTGTCCCATATCGGACTTGTCAGTCACCAACGAGCCTGCAGCAGATGTGGACATACCCCTCCATAAATCTTTGTCCGTGAAGCCAAGCCAAAGAATCAACCAACCAGAAGCATTTGTTACAAGCCTACACCACCAACCTATAATAACAGAATTTGTGCAAGTTTGTTTTACTGCCTAAAATGCTGAGAATGATCTCACGAAGTTCAACCCCATGTCATGCAATAGTTAATTCAGTGCACTTCACGATGAGTAATAATGCACATAAGGTATTATTTTTATTATACTAATTAATTTCAGATGACCTTACTGGTGAATTCATATAAATACAAAATAAAAAACATAAAATAACACAAGCAGTACAAAATCTGCTGGAGGAACTCAACGGGTCAGGCAGTACTTGGGGCCAAAAAACCCTTCATCAGGACTGGGAAGAAAGAAGGCAGAAGCTAGAGTAAAAGGTTGAGGGGAAGGGGAGGAGCACAAGTTGACAGGTGGTTGTTTAACGTGGGTGGGAGGGGGAAGAAGGAAGGTAGGGAAAGGAATGCAAATAATGTAAAAAGTGAGGAGGTGATAGGAGGAAGAGATAGAAGATGCACTCGGATAAGAAAGGACAGGTCATCAGAATGAAGAGATGGAGATGGGTGTTGCGGAGAAAGATTCAACTACTGACTCCAGGGTAACGCTTCGGAAGAGTTTTATTAGCAAGATATCTTGGAGAGCATGCCCAGCACCCAGCCTGAGCTTGCTCTGCTCACAGCCCGTTTTAACAGAGTTTATATACAATAAATGGCAGTGCCTTCCTGCATGTGGGCTTCCTGTTGCGGTCATCCTGACAATAGTTTATCATTGTCAACATTTGGCAATAATTTAATCATTGCTTCATAGAATTCCAAAGCTTATCATGTCTGCAGATAAATCACAACCTTGAGGTTCCCTGCCTTCACTTAAGCAATATGCAACTGATTCTTGTATGTTCTTGTAAGCAACTTATGGGTGAACCCTTAACCCTTTGTGTTCAGATTTTCTTCCACAATGGGGAGCGAGAGAAAGGAAGGTGTGAATAATGAGCAGGTTGAGAGGGTAGGTGATGGGGAAAAAGAGAAGGGGGGGAAGGGGCCAGAGTGATCAAGAAAAGCAAGGGGGAGAGGTAGAAAACAAGGGAAGTGGTTGCTGTTGATGTCATCTGATTGGAGACTGCCAATTTCAACTTGGTAGTAAATAGACCATGGGCAGAGATCAATAAGGGAATGGGAAGTGGAATTAACATGGCTGTCCACTGGCAGATTCTGTCCATGGACTACTTTACTACCAAGTTGAAGCCACACACAAGTTAGAACAACAATTTATATTCCATCTTGGCAGCTTCAACAAGGCGGCATTGGAACCACAGAACATTACAGCACAGAAACAGGCCCTTTGACCCCTCTAGTCTGTGCCAAACTCTATTTCTGCTTAGTCCCACTGATCTGCACCCAGTCCATAGCACTCCATACTTCTCCATCCATGTACCTGTCCAAATTCTTCTTAAATGTTAAAATTGAGCCCACATTTACCATCTCAGCTGGCAGTTCCACCACTCTCTGTGTGAAGAAATTCCCCTTCATGTTCCCCCTAAATTTTTCCCCTTTCACTCTTAACCCATGTCCTCTGGTATGATTATCATCTAACCTCAGTGGAAAGAGCCTATCTGCATTTACTCTTGTCTATCTCCCTCATAATTTTAAATACCTCTATGAAATCTCCCCTCATTTTTCTATGCTCCAGAGAATAAAGTTCTAACCTGTTTAACCTTTCCCTGTAACTCAGTTTCTGAAGTCTGTCCAACATCCTAGTTAATCTCTCCATTATTTCTATCATTGATATATTTTCTGTAGTTAGGTGACCAAAATTATGCACAAGACTCCAGATTTGGCATCTCCAATGTCTTGTACAACTTTACCATAAGATCCCACCTCCCATACTCAATGATTTATGAAGGCCAATATGCCAAAAGCTCTCTTTACAACCCAATGCACCTGTGATGCCACTTTCAGGGAATTTTGTATCTGCATTGCCAGGTCCCTCTGTTCTACTGCACTCCTCAAAACTTCATACTTGTCTGCATTAAATTCCATTCAGTCCATTTTTCCAGCTGATCCAGATCCCTGTGCAAGCTTTGAAAACCACCTTCACTGTCCTCAACACCTCCTATCTTTGTGTCATCTGCAAATGATCATCCAGATCATGACATATAGATGACAAACAGCAATGGTCCCAGCACTGATCCCTGGTCCCTGAGGCACACCACTAGTCACAGGCCTCCACCACAATCATTCACCACCTCTCTCTGGCTTGCCCTGCATAGCCAAGGTTGAATCCAGTTTACTACCTCATCATGAATATTGAGCGTTGGAGCCTCCCTGACTAACCTTCCATGTGGAACCTTGTTAAAAGCTGTACTAAAATTCACGTAAACAACATCCACAGTCTTTTCTTCATCAACTTTCCTGGTAACCTCCTCAAAAACACTGACCTTGACCTTGATGTGCTATCAATAACTCAAAAGACCGGAGTTACAGAACAAAAGGCTTTTATTTACAATAAACTTGAAGATCATCCTGTGCTGTGACCCAGGCTTTCTAGGGAGGGGTTATGGTGTTGGAGCCTTTATACAGGGTCAAGAAGGAGGGGCCATGAGTACAATCACAGAGTGAGGTGGAGCCAGATAAATGATAGACTATCATGTCAAAGTCATATTGATTATCCCTAAACAGTCCTGGGCTACCCAAATACTTGTATATCCAATCTCTGAGAACATCTTCTAATAATTTACTTACTACTGACGTCAGGCTCACTGGCCTAACATTTCCGGGGTTACTGTTGGAGCCTTTTTCAAATAATGGAATTACATGAGCTAGCCACCAATCCTCCATGCCCATTGTTTTTTTTTAATTTTTTTATTTTTCACACCATAAATCACATTAACCATGGTACACACTTTTTCCTTTTCACACATATACAGTGCCATTTTCTCCCCCCCCCCTCCTCCCAACCCCCCCTCCCCACCCACCCCACCCTCCCGTCCATTTAAGGTATACAATCTAGGATACATTTAACCAGTCAGACAATGTTGTCACTCAACAAAAATACACCAGAAATTCTACTGAGTCCATTCTTTTCATTTCCTTCTCCTTCCATCAACTTAGGTAATGATTGTCCCCGGTAGGTTTTCGCTATTGTATTTAATGTAAGGCTCCCATATTTGTTCAAATATTTCAATATTATTTCTTAAACTATATGTTATTTTTTCCAATGGAATACATTTATTCATTTCTATATACCATTGTTGTATTTTCAAATTATCTTCCGATTTCCAGGTCGACATAATACATTTTTTTGCTACGGCTAGAGCTATCTTAACAAATCTTTTTTGTGCACCATCCAAATCAATTCCAAATTCTTTGTTTTTTATGTTACTTAGGAGGAAGATCTCTGGATTTTTTAGTATATTATTTTCTGTAATTTTATTTAATATCTGGTTTAGATCTTCCCAAAATTTTTCTACTTTCTCACATGTCCAGATTGCATGAATTGTTGTTCCCATTTCTTTTTTATATCGAAAACATCTATCAGATACTGTTGGGTCCCATTTATTTAACTTTTGAGGTGTAATGTATAGCCTGTGTATCCAGTTATATTGTATCATACGTAACCTCGTATTTATTGTATTTCTCATCGTTCCAGAACATAACTTCTCCCATGTTTCCTTTTTTATCTTTATATTTAAATCTTGTTCCCATTTTTGTTTAGTTTTACCATTTGTTTCCTCATTCTCCTTTTCTTGCAGTTTAATATACATATTTGTTATAAATCTTTTGATTATCATTGTATCTGTAATCACATATTCAAAGTTACTTGCCTCTGGCAAACTCAAACTGCTTCCTAATTTATCCTTCAAGTAGGATCTCAATTGTTAATATGCCAGCGCTGTATCTTGAGTTATATTGTACTTATCTTTCATTTGTTCAAAGGATAAGAATCTATTTCCTGAAAAAGAATTTTCTATTCTTTTAATCCCTTTTTTTTCCCATTCTCTAAAGGAAAGGTTATCTATTGTAAAAGGGAGTAACTTGTTTTGCGTCAATATTAGTTTTGGTAATTGATAATTTGTTTTATTTCTTTCTACATGAATGTTCTTCCAAATATTGAGGAGATGATGTAATACTGGAGAACTTCTATGTTGTACCAATTTTTCATCCCATTTATATAATATGTGTTCAGGTATCTTTTCCCCTATTTTATCTAATTCTAATCTCGTCCAATCTGGCTTTTCCCTTGTTTGATAAAAATCTGATAGGTATCTTAATTGTGCGGCTCTATAATAATTTTTAAAGTTTGGCAGTTGTAAGCCTCCTTGTTTATACCATTCTGTTAATTTATCTAGTGCTATCCTCGGTTTCCCCCCTCTCCATAAAAATTTCCTTATTATTTTCTTTAACTCCTTGAAGAATTTCTCTGTCAGTTGTATTGGCAATGCCTGAAATAAGTATAATATCCTTGGAAAAATGTTCATTTTAATACAGTTTATCCTTCCTATTAGTGTTAGTGGTAAATCTTTCCAATGCTCTAAATCGTCCTGTAATTTTTTCATTAGTGGATAACAATTGAGTTTATATAGTTGGCCGAGATTTTTGTTTATTTGTACACCTAGGTATCTTATTGCTTGCATTTGCCATCTAAATGGTGATTCCTTCTTAAATTTTGAGAAATCCGCATTATTCATAGGCATTGCTTCACTTTTATTTATGTTTATCTTGTAACCTGACACTTCTCCATATTCCTTCAATTTCTTATATAATTCTTTTATTGATAGTTCTGGTTCTGTTAAGTACACTATAACATCATCTGCAAATAAAGTGATTTTATATTCCTTGTCTTTTATTTTTATTCCTTTTATATTATTATCTATTCTTATCAGTTCTGCTAGTGGTTCTATAGCTAACGCAAACAATAAAGGTGATAGTGGGCATCCCTGCCGTGTTGACCTGCTTAAGTTAAATTGCTTTGATACATGTCCATTTACTGTCACTTTCGCTAACGGTCCCTTATATAATGCTTTAATCCAATTAATATACTTCTCCGGTAAACTGAATTTTTGCAATACTTTGAACAAATAATTCCATTCTACTCTGTCAAAGGCCTTCTCTGCATCCAAAGCAACTGCTACTGTAGGTGCTTTATTTCCTTCTACTGCATGAATTAAGTTAATAAATTTACAAATATTGTCTGTTGTTCGTCTTTTTTTGATAAATCCAGTTTGGTCTAAATTTACCATTTTCGGTACATGCTCTGCTAATCTGTTTGCTAATAGTTTAGCTATTATCTTATAATCTGTGTTAAGTAAGGATATTGGTCTATATGACGCTGGTGAGAGTGGATCTTTCCCTTGCTTTAGTATTACTGTAATTATTGCTGTTTTACATGAATCTGGTAAGCTTTGTGTTTCATCAATCTGGTTGATTACTTCCAGGAGGGCTGGAATTAATAAGTCTTTAAATGTTTTGTAGAATTCTATTGGGAATCCATCCTCTCCTGGTGTCTTATTATTTGGTAATTTTTTTATTATCTCTTGTATTTCTACTATTCCAAATGACTCTGTTAATTTATTTTGTTCCTCTATTTGTAGTTTTGGTAGTTCAATTTTAGTCAGAAATTCATCTATTTTCCCTTCTTTCCCTTCGTTTTCAGTTCGGTATAATTGTTCATAGAATTCTCTAAAGTTTTACTTAATTTCTTTTGGGATATATGTAATTTGTTTGTCTTTTTTCCTTGATGCCAATACCATTTTCTTAGCTTGTTCTGTCTTAAGCTGCCATGCTAGGATTTTGTGCGTTTTTTCACCTAGTTCATAATATTTCTGTTTTGTCTTCATTATATTTTTCTCCACCTTATATGTTTGTAGTGTTTCATATTTTATTTTTTTATCCGGCAATTCTCTTCTTTTAGTAATATCTTCCTTCATTACTAATTCTTTTTCTATATTTACTATTTCCCTTTCCAACTGCTCTGTTTCCTGATTATAGTCCTTCTTCATCTTGGTTACATAACTTATTATTTGCCCTCTAATGAATGCTTTCATTGCATCCCATAGTATAAACTTATCTTCCACTGATTCCGTATTTATTTCAAAATACATTTTAATTTGTTTTTCAATAAATTCTCTAAAATCCTGTCTTTTAAGCAACATGGGGTTTAATCTCCATCTATACATTCTTGGAGGGATGTCCTCTAACTTTACTGTCAATATTAAGGGTGAATGGTCCGATAGTATTCTAGCTTTATATTCTGTTTTTTTTACTCTATATTGAATACGAGCTGATAACAAAAATAGGTCTATTCTTGAATATGTTTTATGTCTAGCCGAGTAATATGAATATTCCTTTTCCTTTGGGTGTTGTTTCCTCCATATATCCAAAAGTTGCATTTCTTCCATCGATTTAATTATAAATTTGGTTACTTTGTTCTTTCTGTTAATTTTTTCCCCAGTTTTGTCCATATTTGAATCCAAATTCAGGTTGAAATCCCCTCCTATTAATATGTTCCCTTGCGTATCTGCTATCTTCAAAAAGATATCTTGCATGAACTTTTGATCTTCTTCGTTAGGTGAATATACATTGAGTAGATTCCAAAACAAGCTCACACCAAGACACAAGAGAAACTTGTCCGTGAACTACTCTTTGCAGATGATGCCGCTTTAGTTGCCCATTCAGAGCCAGCTCTTCAGCGCTTGACGTCCTGCTTTGCGGAAACTGCCAAAATGTTTGGCCTGGAAGTCAGCCTGAAGAAAACTGAGGTCCTCCATCAGCCAGCTCCCCACCATGACTACCAGCCCCCCCACATCTCCATCGGGCACACAAAACTCAAAACGGTCAACCAGTTTACCTATCTCGGCTGCACCATTTCATCAGATGCAAGGATCGACAATGAGATAGACAACAGACTCGCCAAGGCAAATAGCGCCTTTGGAAGACGACACAAAAGAGTCTGGAAAAACAACCAACTGAAAAACCTCACAAAGATAAGCGTATACAGAGCCGTTGTCATACCCACACTCCTGTTCGGCTCCGAATCATGGGTCCTCTACCGGCACCACCTACGGCTCCTAGAACGCTTCCACCAGCGTTGTCTCCGCTCCATCCTCAACATCCATTGGAGCGCTCACACCCCTAACGTCGAGGTACTCGAGATGGCAGAGGTCGACAGCATCGAATCCACGCTGCTGAAGATCCAGCTGCGCTGGATGGGTCACGTCTCCAGAATGGAGGACCATCGCCTTCCCAAGATCGTATTATATGGCGAGCTCTCCACTGGCCACCGTGACAGAGGTGCACCAAAGAAAAGGTACAAGGACTGCCTAAAGAAATCTCTTGGTGCCTGCCACATTGACCACCGCCAGTGGGCTGATAACGCCTCAAACCGTGCATCTTGGCGCCTCACAGTTTGGCGGGCAGCAGCCTCCTTTGAAGAAGACCGCAGAGCCCACCTCACTGACAAAAGGCAAAGGAGGAAAAACCCAACACCCAACCCCAACCAACCAATTTTCCCTTGCAACCGCTGCAATCGTGTCTGCCTGTCCCGCATCGGACTGGTCAGCCACAAACGAGCCTGCAGCTGACGTGGACTTTTTACCCCCTCCATAAATCTTCGTCCGCGAAGCCAAGCCAAAGAGAAAAAAAAAGATTCCAAAACTCCGAATATATCTGACATTTTATCATTACATATCTCCCTGCTGGATCTATTATTTCCTCTTCTATTTTAAATGGCACATTTTTACTAATTAATATAGCTACTCCTTTTGCTTTTGAATTATACGATGCTGCTGTTACGTGTCCTACCCAATCTCTCTTTAATTTCTTATGTTCCAATTCAGTTAAATGTGTTTCTTGCACAAATGCTATATCAATTTTTTCTTTTTTCAGTAAATTTAGCAGTTTCTTCCTTTTAATTTGGTTATGTATTCCATTAATATTTAAAGTCATATAGTTCAACGTAGCCATTTTATACTTTGTTTATCTTCCCTTTCCGTTTCTCCATCATTACTTTTCCTTCTTATCCATTTCTGTTTTTTTGTTTTGAATCCTTTATAAGACAACATTCCTAAAACATCAAACATTTTCCTTATTCTCCTATTTAAAACTTCTTTAGCCCCAATCCCCCCTTCCCCTCCTGAGTTGTCCTTTATCCCTTGTCGGACAACCACATCTCCCCTCTCCATTTGGATTTGCGAATTCACTCGCAAGCGTCAGCTGATTTTGCAGTGACCGTAATACCCCCCCACCCAGCCCCCCCAGAAAAGATTTCGCTTTTCATATGTGACAAAGGTCACTCTTTTAATTCCCTCCTTATTCCCTCTATTCCTTTTCCTTCCCTTATTAATTCTTGTCTATACTATCTATATTTCCCTTTAAACACGGATACATTCATGTATGCACATTATACATATACACACATATACCTCTTTACCCACATACATATAAATCGTGGTCATTTTTACTCTTATTACATGTCTTCATCTCTCTGTTTGTTTTGTAGTTGTTCTGCAAATTTCCTTGCTTCCTCTGGATCCGAGAATAGTTTTTTTTTCCATAAGATCGTTTTCGATGTTTTGAACTCTTTCCTCCTCTTCAGGAGCTCAAAACTTATGTCTTTTTAGTTTGCAGTCTTTTGTACTCTCGTTACACGTCTTCATCTCTCAGTCTATTTTGTAATTGTTCTGCAAATTTTCGTGCTTCCTCTGGATCCGAGAATAGTCTGTTTTGTTTTCCTGGAATAAATATTTTCAATACCGCTGGATGCTTTAGTATAAATTTATACCATTTCTTCCATAAAATCGCCTTTGCTGTATTGAACTCCTTTCTCTTTTTCAGGAGTTCAAAACTTCTATCTGGATAAATGAAGATTTTTTGCCCTTTGTACTCCAGTGGCTTATTGTCCTCTCTTACTTTTTCCATTGTTTTCTCCAGTACCTTTTCTCTTGTAGTATATCTTAGGAATTTTACTAAAACAGATCTTGGCTTTTGTTGTGATTGTGGTTTAAAGGCCAATGCTCTATGTGCCCTTTCTATTTCCATTTCTTGCTGTAGTTCTGGACATCCTAGGATCCTAGGGATCCAATCTTTTATAAACTCTCTCATATTCTTGCCTTCTTCATCTTCCTTAAGGCCCACTATCTTTATGTTATTTCTTCTGTTATAATTTTCCATTATATCTGTTTTCTGAGCTAACAGCTCTTGTGTCTCTTTAACTTTTTTATTAGATTCTTCTAATTTCTCTTTTAAGTCCTCTACCTCCATTTCTACTGCTGCTTCTCGTTCTTGCACCTTGTCCATTCTTTTTCCCATTTCTGATAAGGTCATATCTATTTTATTCATTTTCTCTTCTGTATTGTTTATTCTTCTTCTTAAATCATCAAATTCCTGCGCTTGCCATTCTTTAAATGACTCCATGTATTCTTTAATAAGAGAAAGTAAATACTTTATCTTGCCTTTCCCTTCTTCTTCTATTTCACTGTACTCTTCCTCTTCCTCTTCTTCTTCCTCTGGGTTGGCCATCTGTTGTTTCTTTGTTGCCCTTTTCTTCTCTTCTTTCTTGTTTTCGTTGTCTTCTGTGTTCTCCTCTTGCTGCAGGTGTTCTGCAGCTGTCATTGCCGGCTGTGGAGATCGACTCCCCAGCTGGTCACCCCTCCCGTCGGTGTGTTTTTTTCATGCGCATCGCGCATGCGCGGTTGCGCACTTTTACTCGGCTCAGTGAGCCATTTTTGTAGTCCATATTCTACCGACCTGAGGGAGCGGGTTTCTCTCTCCACCGCGGGCCTCTTCGAACAGGTAAGGCCTTTTCCTTCATCTTCCGTTGTCTTCTCTTCCTCTCTTCTTACCGTTGGTTTTGACTTTTCTTTTTTCGTCGCCATCTTCTTTCCACCTTTATATTCACTTTACTTTGATTTTTATTTCTGTGCCTTTGTGTTTTGCTTTGTTTTTTCTGACTTTTCTGGAGAGGGCTGGAGTTCACCGTCCGGCCACTACTCCATCACGTGACTCCCCCCTCCATGCCCATTTTTAAGGTCATTTTAAATATTTCTGCCAGAGCCTTTGCAATTCCTCAAGGTCCAAGGCAATATCTTGTCAGACCCTAGGGATTTATCCACCCTTCTTTGCTTTAAGACAGCAAGCCCCTCCTCCTCTTTAATCTGTCCATACGTAGCTGATTACCCTGATCTTCAAGGGGATCAATTTTGACCATTTTGCTCTTCATATACCTGTAGAAACCTTTTAGATTTTCCTTCACATTGTCTGGCACAGCAACTTCATGTCTTCTTCTAGCTTTCCTGATTTTGTTCTTGCATTTTTATACTCCTCAAGTAACTCATTAGCTCTTGTGTTCCCTATATCTGCTATATACCACTCTCATCTTCCAAATCAGATCCCTAATGACCCTTGAAAACCAGGGTTCCCTATGCCTGTTAACTTTGCCTCTACCGGGGATGCACCATCTTGTTAGATGATGAGATCAATAAAGAGGTTGACAACGGACTGGTAAAGGCAAACAGCACATTTGGCAGGCTGTACAAAAGAATCTGGAACAACAAGCATCTGAGGAAAGGCACAAAGATCAATCTCCTGTACGGCTCTGAGTTGTGGGTCACCTACTATCACCACCTACAACTCCTTGAACTCTTCTACCAGTGCTGTCTCTGCACCATCCTGAACATCCACTGGAGTGACTTTGTCACCAACATTGAAGTCCTTGAACAGGCAGAGGTTACCAGCATTGAGACCATGCTGTTGAAAACGCAGCTACGCTGAGGAGGACACATCTCGAGGATGGAGGATCATCGCCTGGCCAAGATTGTGTTGTACGATGAAATTTCCACTGGCCACCATGACTCTCTGAAGAAATCCCTTGGTGCCTGTCACATTGACCATTGCCAGTGGTCTGCTGTAGCCTCCAATCATGTGGCTTGGCGACACACCATTCACCAGTATGTCTCCTCCTTCAAGAACACACACAGGGCTGGCCTTGAGGACAAAAGGAGCTGGAGGAAGAACTATGAGACAGCAGCACCAAACCCAGAACAGAATTTTCCTTGCGGCTGCGGCTAGGCATGTCTGACCCACATTGGCCTCGTCAGCCACCAGTGAGCCTGCAGCAGACGTGGACAACACCCTTCCTAAATCTTTGTTCACGAAGCCAAGCCATGATGATGAATCCTGACAGGAACATACAAACTCTGTACTCTCAAAATTTCACCTTTTGAACATCTTCCATGTACCTTGCACATGTCTTTCCTCGAAATTGGCCATTTTACAATTTAGAATCTCAATCTGTGAACCAGACCTATCCTTCTCCATAATTAACTTTAAAATAATGACGATATGACCACTGGACCCAAAATGTCCTCTGCACATACTTCTGTCACCTGTCCTGACTTGTTCCCTAATAGGAGATCCAGTATTGCACTCTCTCTAGTTGGTATCTTTATATATTGATTTAGAAAACTTTCCTGAAAACATTTGACAAACTCCAAGTCATCCAGCCCTTTTACGGTGTGAAAGTCCCAGTGAATATGTGGAAAGTTAAAATCTCCTACTATCACAACCTTATGTTTCCTGCAGTTAGTTGTCTGCTACCTCTCCACAGATTTGCTCCTCCAATTGTCATTGACTATTGGGTAGTCTATTATACAAGTTCACAAGTGTGGTTTTATTTTTCCCTTTCCTCAGCTCCACCCATAGAATCTCAGAACAAGCCTGCTGGTCTGTCCTGCCTGAGAACAGCTGTGATATTTTCCCTGACAAGCAATGCCACTCCTCTCCCTTTTATTTTCAACCCCCACCAAATCTACCCACATCTGAAACAATGCAAGGCTGGAACATTGAACTTCCAGTCCTGCCCCTCCTGCAACCAAGTTGCACTAATAGTCACAATGTCATAATTCCATGTGTCAATCCATGCTCTAAGCTTGTCTGCCTTTCCTACAATACTTATTGCAGTGAAATAAATGTACCTGAGAAAATTTCCACCACGAACAACCTTTTGACTTCTAACATTACATGCAATTTTCACATCATCTTTTTCTCCTCCACTTCCCTATCTATTCTGGCACTGTGGTTCCCATCCCCCTGCAAACATAGTTTAAACCCCCCCCCCCCCGGAACCACACTAACAAACCTTCCCGCAAGGATATTAGTTTCCCTCCAGTTTAGATCCAAAGCGTCCCATTGGAACAGGTCCCAGCTTCCCTGGAAGGGAGCCCAATGATCCAGACACTTGAAGCCCTCCCTCCTGCACCACATCTTTAGCCATGTATTAAGCTGCATTAGCCTCCTATTTCTAACCTCATTAGCACACAACATTGGTAGCAGTCCTGAGATTACAACCTTGGAGGTCCTGACCTTCAACTTAGCACTAACTCCCTCTGCCTTTTGCTTTCCCTCATCCCTCTTTTCTATTTTCCTTCTCTTCCCCTTCCTGCCCTCTTGAATTCAGTCCTGTAGCTTCCACTTCCTTTTCTTCTTTCCATGATCTACAGCCCTCTCCTGTCAGAGCATATCTTCCTTAGCCTTCTTCATCCTATCACCTCCCATTATTCCCATTCCTATCTTTTTTCCCCTCCAATCCCATCTGTATTCACCTATCACCTCCCTCTCCACGCATCTTTTTATTCTGAGTTATGCCCTTTCTTCCCAGTCTTGATGAAGGAGTTTTAGCCTGAGACATTGACAGACCATTCTCTTCCATGGATGTTGCCTCATCTGCCAATTACCTCCAACATTTTATGTGTTGTTCCAGTTTTTCAACATCAGCATTTTTTTTGTTTGCCTACAAAATAACACACTATCCTTAATAAACCACACAGGCAGCAATCACCAGTTAATTTACCATAATTCAAGAGAATAACCCTGGAAGTCCTAATTGTCCAAATCGTTACCATAATGACAGGATCAATGTTTTCTTTCATTCTTCTGAAAAGAAATTGGCTTCTGCAGTGCCATGGTTATTCTCATTTACTCATTACTTCAAAGCAGCTGTTCTCCATAGGGGCCACAGCACATTTAAGTTACAGACTGAAATCATAAAATATGTTTTATGTTTTTTAATGTAGTCAGTAGGAGAGAAATTTGAAAAAAATCCCCTAAATTTGACTAATTCACAGGGAAGGGGGGAGGGGCATAAACTTTGAGCAGAGTCCTAAGGGGGCCATAGCCAAAAAAAAAGGGTGAGAATGGCTGGCTTAAAGCATAGTTGGTCACCTATTCTTTATTCTATTTTCTGATGTCTTCCACAAACAAAAATTCTGTGAATAAAAGTTAAAACCAATTTTTGGTTATATTAATATTCTTAACCTTCATCCATTATTTAATGTTTGTTTTAGGATAACAGTAGCATAGTGGATAAGTTACTTGAACTTTCAATCCAGGAGCCTGGACTAATGATCCAGAGACATGAGTTCAAATCCTGCTATGGCAGCTGGAGAATTTAAATGTTGCTAATTAAATAAATCTGGAATAAAATACCTAGTATCAATAAGGTGTCCATGAAGCTGACCAGATTGTCATAAAAAAAACCATCTGGTTTATGAGTGTCCTTATTTTCTTGATTCCAGAACCACAAGTTGACCTTTAACTGTTCTCTAAAACGCTTTAGTAGGCCACTGAAGCAAATTGTGGCAAAGGATTCAAATGGCTCACTACATCCTTCCCAAGGGCAATTTGGGAGTGTATTGGATACTGGCCTTAGCAGAGATACTCACATCATGAATGGAAAAATAATAGAGTTGATTAAAGTTGTTCAGAACTTGTGGAATGAAAGGAAAATATGTACTGGTAATAGTAAGTAGACATTAGTAGAGTAAAATTCAGAGTTCTATGAGAAGAATAACTGCACTACATGCTATTTTAATGATGTTAGATCAATTAAGGATGAAAGCAAAAAACACCTGGGATTCTTTGAAGGCACAAGAGTGAATATGTTCAGCTGCTGCATTGAGGTAATTAATAAATTTGATAAAATGTTAAACAATGCAACTGTAGCAAAAGAGTGAAAATTTGAGGAAATTGTAATTTTGTGCTCCAATAAGACCACGATAAGTGTTGTTCATTTCTGATAATCAAGACACAGGGAACTACTTAGCTTTTAGAGATTTTTAATTTAAATTTAAACATACAGCACGAGTCTGTGCTGCCCAATTTACACCCAATTAACCTACACCTCTGGTACGTTTCGAACAATGGGAGGAAACTGGATCTCCCGGTGAAAACCCATGCAGATGTGGGGAGAAAATACAAACTCCTTACAGACACCATGGGATTCGAACTCTGGTCCCGACAGTGAGCACTGTAAAGGTGTTGCGCTAACTGCTATGCCAACCATGCTGCCCTAATGATATGGTGGAGATATAGTATAGAAAATCTCAAGGCTGATTCCTGTTGATTAAAATCTGATTTAAGAGTTCACACTTGGGCAGGCTGCCATTTAGTGAATCACTGAATGAATGCTGTACTGTTGGCAATACCGGCCTGGATATTCTATCACATATCTCCACATTTTATTTACACATATTAGTGCAATGCTAATACAGTATCAGGCTTGAATCCCTCCCCCCTATCTTTAAGAAGTTTTATGGATTGTCCCTACGTCCATTTGGATATTCTCCCATGTTCCAGAGGTGTACAGGATGGCAGGCTAATTGGACTCATGGATGTATTTGGGTGGTGTGGGTTCTGGGCTGGAGGGTCTGTTAGTGTGCTGTATCTCAAAATTAAAAATGGTACAACTAAATTTTATTTGGAGGACACTGGGCAAACAGAGTGAGGTCAAGTAGCATGCATGGTAGAATTGATGTTGTTTCTCCAAATTTCTATCATGTAAGTATAAAACCAGTTTTATTCAAAGCATCAATAATGCCAGGTATTTTCAAGATTTTTCATTTTAAAGTTACCAACAGAGATCTTGGCCACCATGATCACTGCTCTGATTTCCCATTTACCATGCAATGGTGCTTTATCAACTGTCAAGACACCTTTAAGTTTAAGAACCTATATCAGGATTGAGAGGATAGAGTTAAGGTAGCCAATATATAGAAGTGAGGAGAGGTGAGGTGGAGGCTGGGAGGTGATAGCAAATCTTTCTGAATGTAGCACAAGAAATTGAAGCAGTAGTTTATTTGGAGACATTGCTTTAAGATGGTCGATCAAGCAGCAAGGTTTGTATTATGCAGATGAAGAAGATTAAAACAAATTCTATCGTGGACACACACATCTTTTAAAAATAATTATTTTTCTTCCTAGGTCATTCCACATGATCAAGGATAACTTTGGTTCCACTCCAGTGCTGTGGGTAACAAGACCATGGGAACAGAAAGTGCTTTAGTGAAGTGTATGGATGGGTAATTTGGGAGGAGGTGCATTGATTCCTGAGTCTCCCAGTAAAGAGACTCGATGTTTTCAATCCCTATCCAGATACTTCTTTTCCAGTTTGAGCAGACATATCCATGGATTTGCAAATTGTTACAATTTTTAAAAAAGTTTCGAAGAAAATTTATAAATAATTTCCTCTGTCCATTTGGTGATCTCTTGCCATGACAGTTCTCAGAAAGGAGTCCCTGTTTAAGAAATCTGATGGTCAGCCATTGGTGCCATCTAAGAGATTGAATGTTGGCCTGTTTAGTTTTGCTTATGCTTCAAGGGAATTTGGAGAGTTCTAATGCTGACCACATTGGTGGAACCTCTCCAGCACTTTAAAGTGCCCATTCTAGGTCATCCTTTTTTGAAGTACACAAAAGTGGGAGGATTACTACTGCCAGGTAGGCTCTGTTTTGAACTGGATTTCTGCTCCTGATCTTTGAACACCTTTTTTCCAGGAGGCATAAGACTATGCTAGTGCACAGGATCGAATGGTATAATTTACCATTCATGCCTGCTAATCCCTATGCAGACGAGGGTCAAACAAGACTGTGCCTTTGATCTAACATTTTTAACAATCATTCTCAGCACATTTATTCATCTTATCACCAACAAGTTTTCTGCTGGTGTTGAATCAACCTTCAGAGCAAATGGAACTGTTTAGCGTGCATTACCCCCATGTCAGTTCTAAAGAAATTTGAAACTCAGCCATTGAGATGCAGCACGCAGGCAATGCTTTGGAGGCTGTTCTTCAAGTCATTGTTGATTAATTTACTGAACTATTCAAGAATTAGGCTTACTTTATACATCTGAACAGTTCACTACCAAATTGTCCTTGGTGAACAAGATTCCACCCCTCCCCCTCCCCCACAATAAAGGTGCGTGACAAAACATTGGGAGATAAAATGATTACTTTTCATATATTAGGAAAAATTGTTCAGTGAAGGCAAACATTGACCAACATTCAAGCACAATGTATTTTGTGCTCTCCTGTAGCTTCAAAGATTGAAGTCTAAAGTACTGAAATCACTGAAGAATCTCAAACTTCTACAGATGTATAATGGAGAGCATTCTGGCTGGTTGCATAACTGCCTGGTAAGGAGGTGCCAACTCTCAGGACAAGAATAAACTCCAGAGGGTTGTTAGCTCGGCCTGCGACATCACAAGCAACAGGCTTCACTCCATTGAGGACATCTACAGGAGGTGGTGTCTTAAAAAAGTAGCCTCTATCCTTAAAGACCCCAACCTCCCAGGCCTCCTCACTCTGCTGTCATCGGAAAAAAGGAACAGATGTCTGAAGATGAGCACTCAGAGGCACTAGGACAGTTTCTTCCCCACTGCCATCATCTTCCTGAATGATCAATGGTGGAGAGGGTTAGCATAGTGGTTAGTGCAGCGCTATTACAGCACTAGTGATTGGGACCGGGGTTCGAATCCCATGCTGCCTGTACATTCTCCCTGCATCTGCATGGGTTTCCTCCAGAGGTTCTGGTTTCCTCCCAATGTTTGAAGTGTTTGGTGTTTGAAGGTTAATTGGGTATAATTGGGTGGCACAGGCTTGTGGGCTGAAATAGTCTTTTACCCTGCTGAATGTCTAAATTTTAAAAAAGACATTGAGCTAGTCTGGAAGAGATGTTTTAGTAGCTTTCTTAAGAGGAGGTCCTATATAACTACCTTGATTTTATTTTTAGAGGAAACAATTAGGTGTATTGATGACTGTAGTGCATTTGTGTTGACTTGGCATGGAATTGTAAGGGCTTTGACAAGGTCCCCAATGGGAGATGGGATCAAAAGGCAAGAATCCATGGGATCCAGAGTAATTTAGCAAGGATTCAAAGTTGGCTTGGTTAAAGAAGGTGGAGGGTGATGGTTGATGATCGCTTCTGAAATTGGAACCCTAATATATGAAAAGTAAGTAATCATTTTATCCCCCAATGTTTTGTCACGCACCTTTATTGTGGGGGAGGGGGAGGGGTGGAATCTTGTTCACCAAGGACAATTTGGTAGGGAACTGTTCAGATGTATAAAGTAAGCCTAATTCTTGAATAGTTCCAATAGGATTAGTACGGAGACCCCAAGTGTGTTTTTATATAAACATTAAAGATCTGAATGTGAATATAGAAAGTATGATTAGTAAATTCACCATTAAAGGTTGATGGTGATTTATGGAAATTGAGGAGGGTAAACCTTTGGCTATGATATTGATCAGTTGGTGAGAGGCAGAGAAATACAAGATTGAATTTAATCCTGAAAAAAATTAGGTGTTATATTTTGGAAGGACTAACTAGTCTAGGAATCCAAATGAATGGTCAGACTCTAAGAAGCACTAAGGAACATGTGGATCTTGTCATAAATGCCTTAGAATACCTGATGGCAGCAGCACAGGGAGATAAAGTGGTTAAAAAGGCACATGGGACACATAATTTCATTAGCTGTGCATAGATTATAAGAGCAGGGAGGTTATGGTACAACTGTATAAAACATTAGTTTGGCTATATCTGGAGTACTGTACGCAGTTCCGATCATATCACAATAATTTGCATTTCCTCCCATTTTAAATCACAGTATCGTACCTGGCTAAGACACTTTGCTGTGGCATTTTTGATATTTCAACAAACACTGGATATTTAGAACTAGATGGTTAGGATTTAGATGTACTTTGGTTGTAAAATAATAAAAATAGTATTGTTCTGACTCCATTAGGAAAGACCACAGCAAACTCATTCCAAAACTTAAGGATCTAGGACTCAGTGCCCCCTCTGCAACTGGATCCTTGACTTCCTGTTTAACAGACCACAATCAGTGAAAATGAGTAACAACATCATCTTCAAGATCACGCTCAACACTAGCACTCTTCACGGATGTGTACTTGGTCCCCTATTATAATCCTTCTACACTTCAGGTCTTTGCAGCTAAGTACCATTCCATCTCCATATTTAAATATGCTGATAACACCACAGTAATGGGTTACTTATTAAACAACAATGAGATGGACTACAGGAAAGAGATTTGAATCTGGTAGCATGGTGCCTAGATAACAACCTCTCTCAGTGTTAATAAGATATCAGGAGAGAGGACAGAGTCCACACCCCATACACATTAATGGCACCAAAGTCAATAGAGTGTACAACTTCAAGTTCTTAAGAATAAATATCTCCAATGACACTGTACAATGAAAATTTTGCTTTTTCAATCTTTTTATTAACATTTCATAATACACACATCAGAAGAATAGAAATAACACAATTAAAATGGTATGTCCAAGTCTAAATAGTATAAGTATCATATATAAATTCCCAAGAGTGAAAATGTGACATTAGAAATAATTCTCCTAACAAAGAAAACAGAGATAAAGAGAAAATATTGCTTCCTGAACACTTTTGGGTGGATTTTGTGATCATGAAAATCTTAAAAGTTTTCCTATCACATACTTTTTTTTAGATACAACCTATTTTTGTGATTTCCTGTCATATTTTTAAGGCCACTTCAATTATACAAAACCATAAAGTGCAACATGTCATTCAAAATTCATTACCTGCATTTGCACTTGAACTTCTCCCCTGCTGATCATGGTGGAATCAGTGACGAACCTAGTGAAAGGTTTCACCAGGATGTTGTGACCACGGAAAAGTTGTATCTGGCCAACTGGAATCCATCAATGCTGGCCCACTATTGTTGGACACTGATACAAGAGGCATCCGATGCTAAATACAAAAGAAAATAAGTCCAAAACATTTTTAGGTCAGTTGAACTAATAACATAACATAATTTACAGCACGGAAACAGGCCATTAGGCCCTTCTAGTCCGCACCGAACCAAACACCCCTTTCTAGTCCCACCTCCCTGCACAATGCCCATAACCCTCCATCTTCTTCTCATCCATATACCTGTCCAACCTTTTCTTAAATAATACAATTGACTCCGCCGCCACTATTTCATCATTATGTGATTAAACATGCTAAATTCAATAAAACAATTTAATGTTTCTCCAACTTCCTACATGAAATAGCAGATTCGAAATTATCTTTGTGTACAGCATGACATCGTCTATCATAATTCCCAATTTTTTTTTCGGGTAGCAAACCTTGGTAAAAAAAATTGTCATTCAGTGTGACCTGACCTGCAACAAATATATTGACGGTCAAGAAAGCACACTAATGCCTTTACTTTCATAGAATATGAAGGAAGATCTCACATCCCTGCTGTCCCTCCACTGCTCTATAGGTGCACCATCAAAAGCATTCTTGCTGGAACCATTACCCTATGGTACGGGAATTGCTCTGCTCAAGATTGAAAGAAGCTACAGAAGGTAACAAATGCAGTTCAGAACAATAAAAACATACCTTGTAGCCGATCGCTACAAAGAAATACAATACCGTGTGGCAGGTTAAGCTCACTCGTTTATTAGGGCTGGAATTATACAAAACCATAAAGTGCAACATGTCATTCAAAATTCATTACCTGCATTTGCACTTGAACTTCTCCCCTGCTGATCATGGTGATCTTCTTTTATACTGTTCAAGTTCCCGCCATTTTTGCTGATTGACTGAGTCAGCCGTATGAATAACAATAGCGGACCGGACCATGCATATGAAGGCCCCTCTTCCCCAGTCTGTTTCTGCTGAGTTAGCTGGGCAGCTTGACCAACTCCATTTTAGGGCTGTTGGTCTGATGCTGCCCCAGCCTCTACCCCCGCCGGTTCATTGTCCTGGGAGTCACTTTAGCGATTTCTGTCCACGTCTGCTGCCGCACGATGTGCCGGCCCAATCTCCGCAATTGCGGGCTGCCACAACCTAACATCTATGGACTCCATATGCATCTCTAGGCATATTGTATGGAAGGGTTCGTGGGGTGCAGCAGAAAGCAAGCTCCAAGACTTGAATCACAATCACCAATGATCTTTATTAGATAACCAGTTGAACAATAAAGCAGAGCAGCGGCTCTCCCTTCCACACATTCGCAATGACTTGCATCCAACCGTGGGACCTGTTGGGGAAGGAAGGGGCTCAGTGAAGTGGGAGGCGAGGATTTCCTGAGTGCTAGATCCCAAGGGAAAATGTGCTCTTGCGTCAGGGCTACCTACAGGGATTTCGCAGCCTCCCACACCAATGAAATCGGAGGACTATGGTTCTGCTTTGATATCTCTGTGCACCAGTTTACCCTGGCTAGCCTTAGTGAGCACAGTGTCCCATTACCTGCGGTCCTCACGAATAGCATCCACCGTAGCGACCACGATCTGGTCAAGGAATAGGAACATCACCATATGGAGGAAAAGAGAGAGAGAAAGAGGCTGCTCAGACTTAAATATGTTCTACTCTGCTGAGCAGGGACCCCAATGATAGTGCTTGAATTTCCTGTTCTGCAGAGCAGGGGCCAATTACTGGGGCCAGCCAATGTCAGTGTGTGCTCAGGCTGGTGAGCAGGCATGCACCTGATTGGCTGGTTGCTGGACAGCAGGGTGTGGCTTTCAATAAAAGGAGATCACTGATTGGCTAGTGGAACATTCCACCCCTTCAAAACCCATAGTGGGCTGATCCAGCTGTGTGGGCGCCGGTGATGGCAATGTCTCTCCAGTTTTCCCTCCCTACCAAAGTGGGTAGTTTGAGTGCAGGGGGGACAGACTAAAAGTGATTTTAGTGGCTATCACCTGGGTTCTCCTCTGAGCTCAGGCATAGTGTGTGTTCTCTGGGCTGCCCATCAGAGCTATTGGTAGAGCAGTTCTCTGCCGTTGCGGATCTTTTGATGGGGGATACCCATTATGTACCTTTCTGGTCATTTGCAGCATGTTGGTTGCTCTTCTGCTCATTTTGGGGCAGCGTCGTGTAGTTGGGGGCCCTGAGATAGCTAGGGAGAGTCAAGGGTGAAGGCCAATTAAGGGTTAAAGGTCCAAAAGCCGTAGCACTCCACTTCATGGGTTGTGATATTTGGAAGGTTCCCTGGGGAGTCGTCACCATGACAGAGGTGGGGTTCCCTGGAAAAGAAAGAGAGAAGGTGGGGGAAGTGCTGGGTGCAGGGTAGCACACATACACGTTGACTGGGGAGAGCCTGTAAATAGGTCAAGAGATCAAACACAATCAAACATTAAAAGGCACAGGCAAGTGTGCAAAGTTCAAAGGCAAAAGGACATTACACATACATAATCAGTTCAAGTATTTACACAGAGTAGTTCCAAGCTGCCTGGTGGCAGAGAGGGTTGCACATTGGAGGCAATGTCTCTGGGTGGTGACTCTGACAGAGTTGCCGAAGTCTTCGAGTTGGATAGGTGATGATGGAAGGCACTTCACCACAGAGATCAGGATGTTTAGAAACTTGGTGTCCTCATCTCTCGGGTGTTTTCAGGCCATCTGGGCTGGTATGGTTCCCTGCGGGGAGGACAGAGGGGGAAAAGGCGTGCAGGGGTAGTCTCTGCACTGGTTTTGGGTCTGAATGGGAGAGAAGATAGCTACTGTCGTTTAGTGAGCTTGCTCATATGGTAACATATGGTCCTGTCCGAGGAGCTTCCTGGCCCCCGTACTACAATTTTGGCTTTCCTTGGCGGCAGGTGCATCCAAACTCTACTGGACTCCTCAGGCTTGTGGATGAGGGCCACCTTGTAAAAGTGGTGTGAGAGCGGTGGAGCCAAGTGCCTGGACAGGGGTCAGGCTCCCTGGACTGTCAGGCGCGAATTTAAGTGGTCAACTGCTTCCTGCCGCACGCTGAGCCAACCATTGAGTGTGTGGTCAGGCGTCAGCGCACAAATGTTTTCTTTAAGGAGGCTGTTCATTCGTTCACTCGTTCGAGATCTGATGCTTGGGGTGGAAGGGTATGTGCAGCAGCTACGAGATTCCCACCTCAAAGGCCCAAGTCTGAATGCTTGTACCTATAAAATGAGAACCTCCCTTGGGGTTTCATAGCTAGAAACATAGAAGATAGGAGCAGGAGTAGGTCATTCAGCCCTTCGAGCCTGCTCCGCCATTCAATGAGATCATGGCTGATCTTAAAGTTCAGTACCCCGTCCCCACCTTCTCTTCGTAACCCCTAATTCCCTTATACTGAAGAAATAGATCTAATTCCCTCTTAAATATATTCAATGAACCTGTGTCTACTGCTCTCTGTGGCAATGAATTCCACCACCATCTGCATAAAGAAATTCCTCCTCATCTCGGTTCTAAATGGTTTGCCTATTATCCTCGAACCATGGCCCCGGGTTCTGGACTCCCCCACCATTAGAAACATCCCTTCCGCATCCATTCTGTCCAGTCCTGCCAGAATTTTATATGTCTCTATGAGATCCCCTCTCAATCTTCTAAACTCCAGCGAGTACAATCCCAATTTGCGCAATCTTTCCTCATAAGTTATTCCTGCCATTCCAGGTATCAGCCTGGTGAATCACCTCTGCACTCCCTCCATTGCAAGAACATCCTTCCTTAGATAAGGTGACCAAAACTGCACACAATACTCCAGGTGTGGTCTCACCAAGGCCCTGTACAGCTGCAGTAAGGTATCCTTGTTCCTATACTCAAACCCTCTTGATATGAAGGCCAACATACCATTTGCCTTTTTAACCGCCTGCTGTACCTGCATGCTGGCCTTCAGAGACTGATGTACAAGTACCCCTAGGTCTCTCTGCACTTCCCCATCTCTTAATCTATTGCCATTCAAATAGTAATCTGCCCTCCGGTTTGTATTACCAAAGTGGATAACCTCACATTTATCCACATTGTAGTGCATTTCCCATGTATCTGCCCAGTCCCCCAATTTATCCAAATCACACTGGAGCTTCCTGATCCCCTCTTCAGTGCACACAACCCCTCCTAGCTTAGTGTCATCTGCAAATTTGGAGATATTACATCCAATCCCCTCATCTAGATCATTAATGTAAATTGTGAACAGCTGGGGTCCCAGTACGATCCCTGTGGCATCCCACTGGTCACCGCCTGCCACTCAGAAAACAAGCCATTTATCCCAACTCTCTGTCTTCTACCTGCCAGCCAGTTCTCAATCCACATCAATACCTTGCCCCCAATCCCATGAGCCTTGATTTTGGAAGCCAGTTGTTTATGCGGGACCTTATCGAAGGCCTTTTGGAAGTCCAGGTACACCACATCCACTGGCTCTCCCCCATCTATTTTACCTCACCATGTAGGGAGGGGGAGAGGTACTGCAGGCACCATGTGGTGTTGCCCTGGTTTGCCTTAGCGCAAAGCACTGCGACCAGGACACCTGAGAAAGTATCGACCATAGTCACAATATAGGACTCTGTTCATTGGCAGAGGAGGGGCCGATATAATCTATCCTCCAGATTTGGCCTGCTCCCGCACTGCGTAGGATGTGCCCTGGAAGCCCCACAGACCACCCCCTTGATCTTACTTGCTGGCAATTCAGGCAGATGTCCACAGCCGTGCATGCCTGGTCCTGGGTGAGGCTCCTGCCCAGTGAGGCACCCAGACTACCATCCCATTAGCCACAGCCCAAGAATCTATATAGATATGGGGCCAGTGCTGGCATGGATGACTAATGTGGTGGTGGCCAGTTCAGCCAGCTGACTTGATCCACCTGGGATCTCTGCAGATATGGTCTTGCCTGTTACTAGGTGTAGGGTTGCAGCTCACCAGAGCTGGCTGTTTTTACAACGCCTGGAGACATCTGTAAACCAAGTGTAGTGAACTGTGAGTTCACTACTGGTGCAATGCTCTAAGGACTGGCTCCTTCCCCCACCCCACCCCCCCCCCCCCACATATCCTGATATAAACCCTGGGCCCCTGCCAAAACCCCAGTTCAGTCCACAGACCATGTGTGCCATTCTTATTGAATACTCTCTCTGGTCTTGAGTGCTTTCAGTTGCGCTACAATTTTATTCAATAATAGATAGAAGTACTATTGAAGCCCGCGATGCTCCTCATCGACCCTCTGTCCCCGGAGGCCCCAGAAGAGTTCACGTACTGGTTGGAGTGCTTCCAAATGTACCTATTGGCCACACATGAGGTCTGCTCAATGGATGAGCTCAAGAGGTTGGTGCTCCTCTCTCGTGTTGGACCCAAAGGATTCCCGATAATCAGGGACTGTACAACTTACGCTGTTGAGAAGCTGAAGGCCCACTACATGAGGCCCCAAAACTTCATCCTAGTGAGTCATCAACTCTTGCAATGAAAGCAGCAGCCTGGTGAGTCCATTGAGAACTATGTCCTCATCCTATGAGCACTCACGAGGAACTGTGGATATGAAGATGATACGGCCCAAGAATGGGAGGATGGGCAGATCTGACACACTCAAATACATTCAGCAGTAGTTGCTCGGGAAAGTCAGCACGGTGCTGCCTGACAACGTACTACCGGCCAAGTTGCTGGGGGCTGACAATTTGGAAGGTGGCAGCACCCTTCATGAGGACCTGGGTCCCAGAACGAAACCACACATTACATCGGCTCCGATGGCGGTGACCTCGGTCACTAAGGGATGCTTCTTCTGCAGTCGGCAACAGCACCCAAGAACTTGATGTCCAGATAAAGACTCCATCTGCTCCAGTTGTGGTAAGAAGGGGCACTGGGTGAAATCTGCAGGGTGAGGGAGAGTGCTGTGAGGTCCAATGTGTACGTGACCCCCTGATGGGGCAACTGAGGCGAGCCCAAAACTCAAACCACTGGCCTCCCAGTGCCAGTGTTGTACGCCATGGGCTTCCTGTGGGGCCGTGCGGCAAGAACAGTGATGCAGGAAAACCCAGTGGCCATTCTGCTGCATTTCAAATCTGGTGCCATCTTCATCCGATGAGGGAGTGGAGCCATCTTGCTGCACCATGTGGTCTCCACCATCTTACCGGCATTCAAATTCTGTGCCTTCTATAACAGTGGAAGAAGAAGGAGGGCTGCCATCTTGTCGCACTTTGTTGTCCCCACCATCTTGCCTGTTCGAGAATCCAAACGGGGGAGTGACTCCACCGAGGGGAACGATGGTGTCTCCAGCGTCTTAGCAATGATGGTGTTGGACCAGAAGATACCACACTAACTGAACATTTCCATGACAAAGGTATGGGTTAACGGGCATAAACTGAAATGCTTAATAGACTCTAGCTTGACTGAGAGCTTTATAGACGCAAAGACAGTCCAAAATTTCAATCTCAAAGTGTATCCCGCTAATTATCATATTTATTTAGCATCCCATATGCAGTCTGTAAATATTCAAGAACATGGTTCATTTATCTTTACAGGAGGGGGAATTCCATAAGTTCAAACTGTATGTACTTAAGAATTTATGTGCTCCGATTTTGCTGAGTCTTGACTTCTTGTGTCACTTTAAAAATGTGATCCTGGAGTATTCTGGGTCCTTTCCCTCCCATTACGGTTCGGAATGGAAGGTCTCAAAATTCTGATGCCATTTGCTGTCTCTCCACACTGAATATAGATCCACCTGTTTCCCAATCTGAGCGCCAATTGCAGACCAATTGCTACAAAAAGCAGGTGCTACAGTGCAGAGGACCGGACATTCATCAAAGCTAAGACACAATCACTGCTTGATGAGAAAATTATTCAGCACAGTACCAGCACATAGAGTGCACAGGTGGTTGTAAAAGGGGAAGAAAAATCCAGGCTAGTAATTGACTATAACTAAACTGTTAATCGCTTCACACTCCTGGACGCATACCCTCTTCCTCTCATTTTGGACATGGTGAATTAAATTGTGCAGTACAAGATTTATTTGACTATTGATCTTAAAGCTTCCCAGTTGCCAGGTGAGGACCGTCCCTACACTGCTTTTGAGGCTAACCCTATCAGTTCCAAAGGGTCCATTTGGTATCACGAATGGGGTCTCAATCTTTCAGAGACAGATGGACTGAATGGTAGACAAATTTAAGTTGAATGCCACCTTCCCATACCTTGACAACATTATCTTTTGTGGCCACACTCTGGAGGACCATGACGCCAACCTCCAGAACTTTCTCCACGCAGCTAAAGCCTGGAAAGTCACTCACAACACCAGTAAGTGCATGTTCAGGGCTAGACATCTAGCCATTTTGGGCTACGTAATAGAGAATGGCATCATTGGCCCTGACCCCGACAGGACATTCCCCCTGTTGGAACTTCCGATCCCAAGGTCCATGAAGACTTTGAGGAGGTGCCTGGGCTTCTTCTCATATTACGCCCAATGGGTCCCTCAATATGCCGACAAGGTCCATCCCCTCCTAAAAAACTATTTCTTTTACACTGACGGTCAAAGCTCAAAAAGCTTCCAGTTAACGTCAGAAGCCACATTGTAAAGGCCACCATGCACACAGTGGATGAAAATGTACCTTTTCAGGAGGAAAGCAACTCTTCAGACATAGCTCTTGCTGCAACCCTTAAACAGGCAGGTAGGCCAGTTGCATTTTTTTTTTCCTGGACTCTACAAGGCCACGAGCTTCGGAATTCATCAGTGGAGAAAGAGGCACAAGCCACTGTAGAGACTGTCAGGCACTGGAGGCACTACTTGGTGGGTAGGAAATTCACCCTTCTCATGGACCAGCGATTGGTGGCCTCCTGGGCACATCCCACTTTGAGGGTCATGTCGGAGGACTTGATCTAGCGGATGATGGCGAGCTGGGGCCGGAGGATGAGTGTTTCATCCATGGTCTGGTGCTCCATGGTGAGGAGTGCCATGTAGCAGGTGAGAAGCTGGCAGTAGTGGGGAAAGTCTTGGTCCAGAATCCAAGTCAATCTCTGCGGCCTTTGTGCCTTTGTCAGAGGCTCGACTCAGCAATGGTGTCAGTGAAGGAGACCTAGAGCTCAAAGAGTATTCCAGGCTTGTAAGGCGCTTAGGGGAAGTGCGTGCTCAACAGCCTGCTTTACTGCCTCAAAAGCAGCCTGTTGGTCAAGTCCCCAGTGGAAGTTTGCCTTTTTGTGGGAGACCATGTGGCATTGGGAAAGTAACATTGCAAGGTGGGGAATGTGCTGGTGCCAGTAACCCAGAGGCCTGTGAAACTCTGGGTTTTGGTCTTGGTGGGTACAGCAGTGCACAATATCTTGTTCTTTGTCGTCTCTGTGATGTCCCTCTGCCCTGAGTGCCACTTTTTGTCCAGGAGGAGGACAGACTGGCTGGGCCCTGGACTTTGTCCCTGTTGATGGCCCAGCTGACCTTGCAGAGTCCCATGATGAGGGACTCAAGCACATGGGCTACCGAGTCCTCGCTGGGGCAATGTATGAGGACGCCATAAATAGAGTGACTTATATTGATGTCCGGAAAATCCCAGGCTATTAAACTGTGGCGGAGGGTGGGACTGTGTATAAAATTGACCCTGCTGCAACCACCTCTTTCGGAAGGTCATTCCACTTCGCCACCACTCTCTGAGTGAAGAAGTTGCCCCTCATGTTACCCTTAACTTTTGATCCCTCGTTCCAATCTCACCTACCTTCAAAGGGAAGAGCCTATTCACATCTACTTTATCTGTCCCCCTCATAATTTTATATACCTCTATCAAATCCCCCCTCAACCTTCTATGGTCCAATGAATAAAGACCCAGTCTACTCAATCTTTCTTTGTATTCTAGATACTGCAATCTAGGCAACATTTTAGTAAATCTTCTTTGTACCCTCTCCACCTTATTGATACCCTTCCGATAATTTGGGGACCAATGCCTTGAACAGTCTCAACATCACCTCCTAGCTCCATCATCCAAATCATTAATGTAAATGACAAACAACAAGGGACCCAACACTGATCCCTGAGGCACACTGCTCGTCACCATCTCCATCCTGACAGACAGTTATCCACCATGACTCTCTAGCGTCTATCTTCTAACCACTGTTGAACCCATCTGACTATCTCAACATTAATACCTAGCGCCTGAACCTTCCTTACCAACCTTCCATGTGGAACCTTATCGAAGGCCTTACTGAAATCCACATATACTACATCTACTGCTCTATACTCATCAACCTTCCTAGTCACCTCCAACTATGCATTTCCTGGCCATTGCTAAAGTGAGCTTAACAATTTTTAATTGATATTTCGACAGCCTCATCTTAGGTCTTGTGTCTTCTAAATTCCCCAATAAAAATAATTCAGGTACCTGAGAATATTGAATTCCAGGAGATTGCCCAAATCTTCGCAGAGTGGCCTCACTTTAGAGCATGATCAGGTTGAATGGAAGGAAGTACTTATTTCTTGACCACATTGAAAACATTGGTCTGTATTTCCGATTTGAATTTATGTAACTTTTATGGTGTAAGGTATAGCTGATGCAACAAGTTATATTGTACCAGCCAATACCTTACATTAATCGTATTAATCATGATGTCCCGACATAAGTTGGACCGTCAAAATGGGTCAATTTCTATACCCACATCTGATTCCCACCTTTGTCTTGATTTATCAAGCTCTTGTTTAGAGGTTCCTGTCTGAAGTAAGGAATACATTTTTGAAATATATTTTTTTAAATTTATCTTAATTTTTAATGCTACACTCTAAATTGTGTTATTTATACAGCTGTATGGATGTTAGAGATAACCTGTTAGTCTGCTTGCTGGGGAATCTTTCTCACTCTCAGGTATTGTGTGACAAATAAACTAAACATACATATTTTTTCCTCTTTTTAGCCTTAGTAGATGTCATCTGAGATGAGATAAAACTGGTTACATTATATTAAAATACAAGGAATATAAAAATGCAGGCAATGAGCCACATGTTCAACTTATTATTACTGTAGGTACATTTGGGTGTGATTAAAACGTAGTTCAAATTTACAGAAAAGATCATCAGAACATCGAACATTCTCCAGGATTAGAAACTGAAGGGTGCAGTGAACTGGAATTCATTGTCTGTGTGTTGTTCTGATAGCTGGCTCCTCCTCTGGCTCAACCCTCACCTACCCCAGTATAAACCCTGGTTTTCCAGCCTTACCTCAGATTCTCCTGTGGACTATTTTATCTGCCGCCCATTGATTGTTAGCTATTAAAAGTGTGTTTGTACTCCTCACTATCAGTTGTGTTGCAAATTTAATAGCTTAACTTTGAAGCAGGATGGAAGCCCTGTTGAAGCCAGGCATGTTCCAGGTCAACCCTATGTCCCCAGAGACCCTGGAGGATTTCACCTACAGTCTGGAGTGCTTCCAGTCCTACCTGATGGCCACACAAGACGTCTTGAACGCTAATAGTCTCCAGAGATCTGCACTTTTCTCTTGAGTTGACCCCAAGGCGTTTGCTGTCATCAGAGACTGTGCTACTTACGAGTCTGCTGAAGGCCCACTACATGAACAACGTGGTGGTGAGGCACTAGCTCTCTCGATGTCGGCAGCGTCCAGGTGAGTCGCTGAACGATTAAGTCCTTGAACTGTGGGCTCTGACTAGAAAATGCCACTATGAAGTAGTCACAGCCTAGGAAAGAGAGGAGGAACAAATCTGGGACACCCTTGTGGCAGGAGTGAGGTCGAGGTACGTGAGGCAGTGATTACAAGAGTTGGGGATGAAAGACTTGGCCAGCACCTTGGAGCTGGCAAAAGTACTCAAACAGGCCCAACTAGGAGCTGACAACTTCACGGGCAAAAGCAGCACCTTTTCAGAGGACCAGATCATTGGGGCATCGGCGACCCCCGTAGCCCCAGTGCCGAATACTGCGGCCACATGTGACTGGGGATGCTATTTCTATGAACAGACACAGCACTCCCATGCCCGACTCCTGCGAAGGATGCCGTGTGCTCAGGATCCGGTAAGTGAGGGCACCGGGTGAAGGTCTGCTAGGCTAAGGGGAACCCAAAGAGGACGACTGTGTGTGCAACCCCTGAATTGGAATTCAACTTGTGCTCGAGTCCCAAAGTGCCAGCCTCAGCCTCTCTGTGCTGCTCGCTGCCTGCATCTTGTTGCGTCTCATGGCAAGACCCACCACTGGAAGTAAAGCATTGCGGGAAGCAACAGTAGCTATCTTGCCGCTACTCGTGGTTGACACCATCTTGTATTCCTGTGGGTCAAGAGGAGAGAGTCGATTTGGCATGGGGAGCAATGGGGTTTCTGAAGCTCTGGCATCGGTTGTCCTGGATCAGGCAATACCTCACCAATTGAATAATTCGATTTTGGAGGTGAGGGTAAACAGACACTTGACTGATTGCTTGGTAGACACTGGCTCCACTGAGAGCTTTATAAACTCTGTAACTGCTCTGTGGTTCAACTTAAAGGTGTACTCGATGGACTAACATATTTTCCTAGCATCGCACTTGCACTCTGTGACGATCCAGGGGTATTGTATAGTACATCTAACTGTAAAAGGGGGGAATTCTGTAAGCTCCAATTGTATGCACTGAAAAATTTGTGTGCTTCTGTGTTGCTGGGCCTGGACTTCCTGTGTCACCTTAAAAGCATGATCATGGATACTCTGGCCCACTTCCTCCAATCACGGTGTGGAATGGAGGGTCCCAAAAGCTGGATGCCACATGCGGTCTCTCCACCCTAAATATTGATTACCCCCACCCCCCAACTGTTTCTAAACCTGACGCCGGATTGCAAACCAATAGCCACAAAGAGCAGGTGATACAGTGCAGGGGTTCGGGAAGTTATTAGAGCTGAGACACAGCAGCTGGTCAAAGAAAACATAATCGAGCCTAGCAACAGCCCATGGAGAGCCCAGGTGGTAGTCATAAAAGAGGAAGAAAAGTCCAGGCTCGTGATTGACTGTAGCCAAACAATTAATCATTTCACACTCCTGGATACATACCCCCTCCCTCAAATTTTGGACAATTGCGCAGTATTGGCCTGAAAGCTGTATATCATCAGTTACTGATCCTTTCCGAGGACCGCCCCTACACAGCATTTGAGGCAGAAGGGCAACTATATCAGTTTTGGAGGGTTCCTTTTGGTATCACTAATGGGGACTCGGTCTTCCAGAGACAGATGGACAAAAAGGACAACAAGTATGAGTTGAAGGCCACCTTCCCTTAGTTCGACAATGTCACCATTTGTGGACGCTCTCTCTCCAAATGTTTCTCCACATGGCCAAGCCCTGAATCTCACGTATAACTCCAGTAAGTGCATGTTCTGGACTAAACATCTGGTGAATTTGGGCTATGTTGTGGAGAATGGTGTCATTGAGCCTGACCCCGATCGAATGCACCCCCTGTTAGACCGAATCCCGAAGACCTTGAAGGCCTTAAGGAGGTGCCTGGGCTTCTTTTCTTATTATGCCCATTGGGTTCCTCTCTGTGCAGATAAAGTCTGCCTCCTCTTAAAGACCACCACCTTCCCATTATCGGCTGAAGCCCAGGCAACTTTCAACTACATTTGGAGCTACATCGCAAAGGCCGCCATGCATATGGTGGACGAGAATGAACCTTTTCAGGTGGTAAGCGATGCCTCTGATGTAGCTCTTTAACCAGGGGGCAGGCCGGTTGCCTTTTTTTCTTGCACCCTACAAGGCCGCGAGCTTCAGAACCCATCATTAGAGAAAGAGGCCCAAGCCATTGTAAAGGCCATCAGGCACTTGAGGCATTACATGGCTGGCAGAAAATTTACACTGCTCACCGACCAGCGATCAATGGCATTCATGTTTAATAATGCAAAAGGGTGTAAAATTAAGAATAATAAGATCACTAGGTGGTGGACTGAACTCTCCTCCTATAATTACAACATAGCATACAGGCCAGGTACTCTCAATGAACCTTCAGCAGCCTTGTCAAGAGGAATCTGTGCCTCTGCACACACCTGCCAGTTGCGATCACTGAATGATGAGCTTTGCCACCCAGGCATCACCTGCATGTCTCACTTTGTCAAGGCACACAACCTGCTGTACACCATTGAGGATATCAAGGAAATGACCAGGTCCTGCCAGGTCTGTGCTGAGTGTGATCCGTACTTTTGCCACCCCGACAAAGTGCACCTGATAAAGGTATCCTGCCCCTTCGAACGACTCAGTGTTGGTTTCAAGGGTCCCCTCCCTTCGACCAACAGAAATATGTACTTTCGTCGACGAGTATTCATGTTTTGCATTCGCCATCCCCTGCCCAGTCATGACCACCACTAAGGTCATCAAGGCCTTGCACTCTATTTTCACCCTGTTCGGGTATTCCAGCTATATCCATAGCAACCAGGGCTCATCAGTTATGAGCAAAGAGCTATGCCAGTACCTGCTCATGAGGCATTGCCTCAATCAGGACGACTAGCTACAATCCCCAGGGGAACAGACAAATTGAAAAAGAGAACATGACTGTATGAAGGCCATGAAATTGGCTCTCAGGTCCAAAGGCCTTCCAGACTCACACTGGCAAGAAGCACTGCAAGCTCATGTTCACTTTTCAGAGAAAATCCAAATCTAGGACTATGCTTGTGGCTTGGCTAATGCACTGGGACCTGTTCTGCTGAGAAAACAAGTGAGGAAAAGCAAGACAGACCCCTGATCGAGAAGGTGCACCTGCTGCACGCAAACCCAATGTATGTCTACGTGGCATACCCTGATGGCACTGTCTCGATCAGAGACCTGCTGGAACTGAGGATCCAACTCCTCAAACGAGCCAAGAACCACCAAGTACCCCACCCAGGGTTCCGGTTGACTCTGCTCAGGAAGTGGGCCAATCCACTCCCAAACAAGAGTCAGAGAACTTGAGACCCAGTAACCCTGTACCACAGGGTCCAGGAAGTTCAGGAAGCCCAAAGTCCTCCAGTACTGAGGCGCTCAACCAGAATAACTAGACCCCCTGACAGACTTTTAAATATTTGTAAATTATTAGATTTTTTGAATGTATGGTCTCTGTTTTCACCCTCAGGTTCTATTCTGAAGGAAGGAGTGAATGCAGTGAACTGGAATTCATTGTCTGTGTATTGTTCTGATGGCTGGCTCCTCCCTTGGCTCTACCCTCACCTAACCCAATATAAACCTTGGTTTTCCTTCCTTACCTCAGATTCACCTGAGGACTGTTGTATCTACTGGCCATTGATTGTAAGCTATTAAAAGTGTGTCTGCATTCCTCACTCGTCTCTAAGTGCAATCAGTCGCATTACGATGGGTACCATCTGAATTCATTTAAGACCAATTTGGAAGCAAAAATTGAAAACTTTAGCATCATCAGATAAGGTTCTGTATCATTTCAATAACAGCTTAATAGATATAATGGCCTATAGGTGTATTTGATGTATCCTGTATGTTCGATATATAATTGTACCAATTAGAACAGAAAATAATTAATGCTTAAAATATTGGACTCAACTCACCTACCACTATGTGAAAGAATGTTTTATTCCATTATCTCCCACTGTTATTTACCCCACAGGGTAAATTGATTTGATATTGAGCAGCTCAATATAGACCCTGTGGCCCCTGATGTTGTGCCAATCTATATAAACCTACTTCATGATCAATCTAACTCTTCAAGATATGGAGGTCCTGACCAAATGCAGTTCAATACTAGATCTCCTATTAGGGAATGAGACAGGGCTGGGGGCAGAACTGCATTTAAGCAGCATTTTGGATCAAATGATTATGAAGTCATTGGTTTCAAAATGATTATGAGAAACGATTGAAGTTCTTCGGTTGAATAAATTGGAGAATGGCCATCAGAAAGGATTGGAACAGGTTGTTTTCTGGCAAAGGTGTGCTTGGTATGTGGAAGGCCTTCAAAGGTGAAAATTTGAGAGTGCAGAGTTTGTATGTTACTATCAGAATTAAAGATAACATGGTTATCTTGAGAGAACATGGTTTTCAAGAGATATTGAGGATCTAGTGAAGATGAAGGAGGTGCATAGTAGGTATAGATAACAAGGAACAAATAAGGTTCTTAAGGAGTATAAGAAAGGCAATAAAGCACGAGAAGGAAATCAGGAGGGCGAAAAGAAGACATGAGGTTTCTCTTGCAGACAAGGTGAAGGAAACTGCAAAGGATTTCTACAAATATATTAAGAACAAGCGACAAAAAGATTTTGTGGATATTTTGCATCTCTACTTATTTGGGAGATGGACAGTCTGTAGAATTAAGGCAAAACAGCAATGAGGTCATGGACCCAATGCTGATTATAGAGGAGGGAATGCCTCTTGTCTTGAGGAAATTAAGGGTGGATAAATCCCCAAGGCCTGACCAGATACTTAGACGCTGACATCTTCCAGATATGACCACGCTGCGACATGGGGCCACCATCTTGGATGCTGCCAACATCCGGGGAGACCCACACCACCATGTGGGCACCACCATCATGTCCCTTGACGGAGACTCAGCACAGGTTACACCATGGACCTACTCTGGCTTCAGTGGTGTTGGACCAGAACAGCCCTCACCAACTCGTCTGTGCCATGATGGACATACCATCAACGACCAGGTGACTAAATGCCTTTTTGATAGCAGGAGCACTAAGAGCTTTATTCATCCAGACACGGTCCAATATTACTCCCTTGAGGCTCAACCAGTCGCCTACAAAGTTGCCCTAGCCTAAAAGTCTCACTCTGCAGGAATCCATAGCTATACTATAGTGACGCTAACAGTGTGGAGCACAACATATAGAGACTTTAAGCTCCTCATTATGCCATAGCTCTGCCTGCCGGTCCTATTGGGGTTAAACCTCCAGTGCCACTTAATGAGTGTCTCTATGTAATATGATCATCCTCTCCCACCCCTCATGGTCAGGAACCTCCAGTTCCTTAACCGGCCGCTTGGTCCCCTCCTCCCCTGTTGGCCCAACCAACACACAATCTCTCTACCCTCTGCATCAACTCCCCCTCCACTGCTGTTCGCCAATCTTATCCCAAACTGTAAGCCAGTTGCTACAAAAAGCAGGTGATAAAGTGAATAGGACAGAGTGTTTATAAAGGTGGAGGTATGAAAACTCCTGGACTAGGGGATTATTGAGGCCAGCACTAGCCCCTGGAGATCTCAGGTAGTGGTAGTCAAGGGCAGGGGTATATGCAGAATGGTAAAGAAAACTATTGGCACATTTGTCTTCATGAATCAAACTAATATGTATGGTTTAGATGTTATGAAGTTGTATAAGAGATTGTTGAGGCAACATTTAGAGTATTGTGTCATCACCTACCTAAAGGAAAGATATCAATAAGATTGAAAGAATGCAGAGAAAATTTACAAGCAGTTTGTTGGTATTTGAAGAGCTAAGTTATAGGGAAAGTTATATTCTCAGGAGCATTGGTGAATAAAGGGAGATTTAATAGAAGCAATCCAAATCATGAGGGGTATAAATAGGGAAATGCAACCAGGCGTTTTCCACTGAGGTTGGGTTAGACAAGAACGAGAGGACAGGTTAAAGATGAAAGGTGAAATGTTTAAATGGAACGTTGGGAGGAACATTGTTACTCAGAAGGTGGTGAGAGCGGGGAACGAGCCACCAGCAGAAGTGTTGCACTTCTTAGTTAGATTTCAACATTTCAGAGAAATTTGGAAAGGTACATTGAAGGGAGGGTTATGGCGGGCTCTGGTTTGGGTGCAGAACAATGGGACAAAGCACAATAATAATGTGCATTGGCTAGATGGGCCAAAGAGCCCGTTTCTGTACTGTATTGTTCTATTGCAGTGGCACACTGGCGGCACTATAACTCCCAGGAGGCATCGAACTGGCCATATGGCATCAGTGCATGATGACATCAGCATGTGTCGAGCATGTGATTCTGGCTTTTAAAAGGATGTGCGGGCGATGAAGAGTAAATCTGTTGGATTCACTCTAGAAATGCCTTGTGTGGTTATTTCATTGTGTCCATTGTGATTCCAGTGGCCATGTTATGCTTCCCTCCTTCACAGCCCATAACCCTCCATTTTTCTTTCATCCATGTGCTGAGTTCAGTCTTTCAAATGTTACTATTGTAACAACCTCGAACACCACCCCCGGTATTGTGTTCCAGGCACCCTCCGCTCTCAGTGTCAAAGTAAATGACATTTCCCCTAAACTTCCTCCACTCACTCTGGTATTGGCAATTGCCTCCTTGGGAGAAAGGTACTGACTGTCCAGTCCATACCCCTCATAATATGGAACGTAAAAATCTACAGCATAGTACAGGCCCCTTGGCCTAATAATTTACTCCAAGAATATTACAGTACAGGCCCCTCAGCCTACTCTAAAGACTACCTAGAATTTCCCTACTGTAAAACCATACGTTTTACTCTATTCCATGTACTCATCTTTTAAGAGATCCTATTGTACCTGCCTCCACTGTTGCAGGCAGCACATTCCATACACCCAGCACTCTGTGTGACAAACTTGTATCCCCCCATACTTGCTTCCCTCTGTACTTACTCCTTGTTTTAGCCATTTCAGCCCTGGGAAAAAGCCTCTGGCCATCCACATGATCAATGCCACTTATTATCTTGTACACCTCTATCATCCACCCCTCATGCTCCGTCGCTCCAAAGAGAAAAATAACCTTTCCTCATTAGACATGTTCTCTGATCCAGGCAGCATCCTGGTAAATCTCAGCTGCACCATCCCTAAAGCTTCCACATCCTTCCAATAATGAGGTGATTAGACTGAACATTAAATCAAAATGTGGAAAGAATGGGGAAGAAAGTACAATGAAGGGAAGTAGAATCAACAGGATTCTTCTATATTTTTAATTCAGATTGTCATCAGCCTTTATTTTAATTTTATATAGTTGATATTATGCAGTTAATTGTGCACGAACTAAAAATTTGCAAACTATTTGACCCAGGCAGTTTGTCAGTAGTATTTCATTAGCCTTTATATCTGAAGACTCTACTATTTTTTACATGATTAATAAATGAATTTGAAACATTATTTTCAACACCATAATAGTTTTAAGTCCTGAAGAGAGAAAGAGATTCGGGTTTATTGGATTGCATATGAGGAAAAAAAGATATAATAGGCTTTGATTAATGAGCTACAGAACAAATTGAAACAGAAAATAACATAACAAATATATTAGTATTTCAACAACTATAAGTAATAAAGTAAAACAGGGTTGAATTAAAAATGTAAAATATTCTGAATGATTATATTTTTCCTGATATTTATATGTGAAATTAGAATGAAAACATTTTCCTTTATCTTGAATGGTACATCATGTTCAATGGCTTTGATAAAAATGAGTTGGAAGTCCGAGGAAGGTTAGTGGAGCCAGAAATAAGCTCCCAAGAGAAAGATTATTTGAGAGGCAAGGGAGACTTGTGAAACATTATGAGGATGTTATTGGACAATTTCACTAGATTAGGAACAAAATAATGTTACTTATATTTAAGATGGGTACAAAATCAATAATGATCATTTCTGGAAATTTGAATCCTATGGAAAAATTATAGTTAATTATGATACATAGGTTTTATTGTTTGTAAAACATTTGCAAATACATGTTTAATGATGTTAAAAAGTAGCCAATTGTATTTTGCATGTAAAAGTTTAACTAGTGTCTTGTGCCTCAAAAGACAATTAATACAACAGTTGATGAATCTGGGTTTTCTGAGAGCCTTATAGGGAGAAGAGAAGGATGAGATATTTAGACTGAAAATTCAAGAGTATGGGGCACAGGCAGCAATTGGCCATTAAAAGAATCAAGCAAGAGAATCAGATAAATTGAAAGGGCAGGGTTGTTGAAGTGGAGCAGATTACAGAGGATAAATTGAAATAGATCTTAAAGTGTTGGTAGACAATGCATAGCACATCGAACCATTGGAAGACAACAATCAACAAATGTTATAGAACTTAAAACAATATAGACAGAACTGTCAGAATATATGTTAAGGTAAAGCCATGATCAGATTTTAAACCTTTATACATGTCCAGTGATGATCACTGAGACTAAAGACATTCATGGAGAAGAGAAAGTTAAAGCAGAAGCCTCAAAGCAGATCTTAACATTTGAAGTAAAATACAAGAGTTTAAACTCTTTATAGACTGTACCCCATATGGTCAGAGTCACTACACAGTAACCACGGACATCCGCTGTATGTGACTTTGAGACCAAGGAGACCTTTTGGTTTATTGGCCTTACCACAAGGGAGTAGCTCTGCACCGTGCCAGGATGAATGAATCTCTCTGTGCTCCCACTATCGAACTCAGGCAACTCATCTCGTGGTCGATGATCTGAATATCATTGACCTGGTGAACTAATGTGTGCTGTCCTGGTCAAGTGGGATGGAGGTCAGTGTCAGATCATTGCTTGTCACTGTGGCAGAGAGATCACGTGCTGATTCAGAAGATGGTAATGTTCAAGTTGGCAGCCCCCACAGCCCAAGTTGCAGTACTGCTGAGTCCCAAAGAATTCACCCAAGATGACCACCTCCACGACTTTCACGTGGCACTGCTAGTTCCCAGCAATGGCAGCATCCAAGCTGAAGACATGGTCTGCTTCAGCTGCAGGAAGAAGGGAAACTATGTTAAGGTGTGTAGATCCAAAACCCTTCTCAGCAGCGGTAGTGATGAAAATAATTACAACAGTGGCATCTTAGAGGCTTCTAAATAGACACATAAATATGAAGTTGACTGACATTGGTTTGGATATGATGTTAGGCACAAACTCATTGGCTGAAGAGCACATCCTGTGCTGTACTATCTTCTATATATTCTAAGCTTACTCAGTTATCCCTAATCATTATCAATAGCATGGCTCCATTGTTGGCTTTATCTGAAGGGCCCGATGCCCTAAACAAGTAGTTTATCATGATAAGATATGCTCAGCCTTCTAAAAGGTCATGAATAGAGCACATACCAATGAACATTCTGTAGCTTAATAGTATGAAATTTAATATGTACTATTTTCAGATTTCCTGATTCATTAAAATGATGATTATCAGAGTAGAATATAATAAATGGAAGGAAATATTTAAAAAGAGAAAGGACAAAATAGAAAAGCTTATTACTTTCAAGGAAGATGAAGTGAAGTGAAGTGAAGATGTAAATTGGTAAAGAACTTTATTCCAGTTAAACATAAAGAGAGAAACTGCTACAAAAACAAAATATAAATATCAAGTATGAATATATGAACAAGAAAATTTTTCAATGGTCCTGGAAGCTAGGTAATCAAGAAAATGCAAACTTAGGGGGAGATTGAAAGAAATTAAATTAATTCTATAGTATATTTTCACCCACATTTCTGAAATTAATAATGCAGTCATTACTTCAACATAACTTTTGCCATTAATAATTTTCAATAACAATTTGATATTTTAGTTGACACCTCATTGATCTATCAATTTTTTTTACTGCATACAAAATCATGCTTTTCCCATATATGGATTAATTGGACCTGTTACAGCAAAAATTATTATATTTCTTACTGATCTAATACACAATGCTTTTATCATAAAGAAAAAAAGTTGTCAATGGGTACCTCAACTTTGTAAACCATGGGTTATTTCAATATCAGAAGTAAAAACACAATAGGAGTAGAAGTAGACCATCCAATCCCCTTGAGCTAGTCTGCCATTCAACAGCATCATGGTGAATCTTCTTCCTCAAATCTACTTTCCAGTCTGATGGAACAGATTATAAGTATCGGACAAAGAAAATAGTCCAATGAAATGTCATTTAAAGATGTCCACAGAGCAACAAAAATTTAATGAAGTAACTTTATTAAGAAACATTGGCTTGGGACCAAGAACACCATTGATATGATTTGAAAATATACAAAAGAGAAAGATGGATATATGAAGACTTAATGGTTAGGTGATGTTTAACAGGATTTTTGAAAGGTTAAATGTGCTTTTCTGTTCTCCTTTTCTAAGCCTGACACTTATGTATCTTAGTAAATGTGATGTTTACATTCATTTACCATCACAAATTATGGTAATGATCATCCAACAGTTAGGAATGCTCTGTTTTTTCAAGGACAGGTATCCCCCATCTGAAAATAAGAGTGTTTCTATTCGTAAGCCAAAATGATGCAAAGAGAAGAAGCAATTAACATTAATTTATATGGGAAATTATTTTGAGCATTCCCAGACCCAAAAAATAATCTATCAAATCATACTGATTCATCTAATACAGTGGTTTCCAAACCTTTTTGGGCTGCTGCCCTCTTGGCTTCCAGGCCACATCCATAGCACCCCCCCACCTTCCCCTCCCCACCCCCCCTCTCCACACACACACACACACGCAGCGAACATATAACTCTTTTTTCTCCCTTGCCCACTCACCATCTCACCTCCAGCCTCTCATTTCTCAGCCAGTGCTGCCTTCAGGCCTCTCCTGGGGCTGACTCCTTTTTCCCCAGGCCTTTCCCTCCCGAGCCCCCCGCGCTCGGTATCTCCCTCACTCCATCCACCCTTCCTCCTCCTCTCGTTCACTCTCAACTTATTAAAAAGTTGAAGCCAAATACAACTTGGTGGCCACCGAGGCCAGCTCTCGCGAGACCTCCTTGTTGACGTTTATTTTGCTCACTACTGCCACCCCAAGTCTGGCTGTGGCAACTGACAGCCCTTCCAGAGACTGCGATTTTTGCTTGCTTTTTTTGTAAAAGCGAGAATCCTCTTTGGATTTGCAAAAACAGGTACTAATGTAAGTCTTTTGTAAAAGCAAAGTGGCATAAAGCAATCGTTTGAAAAGTGGGGATACTTCTATTCAAATTAGAATGAGAATAGACATTTCTTTGAATTTTTCAGACATGTTTACAATCACCAGCTAAAATATATTATGTGTAATTAGTTCAATCATATATGTATCTTTCTCTTGTAGTAGCCCGCACATGAAGATGCAGACCAGCCCACAAAATGGCCAACGAGCACAGCGACCACATGGACCTGGGGATGACACCAGCTGTTGTCGCAGGTGACCTCCTGCACAGTGGAAAGATGGGGAACTGTGGCAGAATCGCAGGCCAATCCCAGGCCGGTGCTCCGATGACACGGGGCCCTGATGTCAGCGCCTGGGGCCCAAATAAGCGTGACAGCCAGTGAAATAAACCAGCCTCAATTCCAAGGATTGTGTGTGTGTGTGTGTGTGTGTGTGTGTGTGTGTGTGTGTGTGTGTGTGTGTGTGTGTGTGTGTGTGTGTGTGTGTGTGTGTGTGTGTGTGTGTGTGTGTGTTTCTTCTCCACACGCGTAGCGTGAATGATGACCCTGAAAGGTCCAACTGCTGAAGATGACAGATCAAGTGGAGTCAGTGACCATCCGCGCGGTCTCACTCAGGCTCCCAACGTTTTGGGTGTCGCATCCACACATGTAGTTCAAGAAGGCCGAGGCTCAGTTCCAGCTTTGACACATCGCCGCTGCCGACACCTGCTACATTTACATTGTGAGTACTCTCAATGAAGACACAGCAGCAAGGGTCATAGGCTTCCTACAGCAGCTTCCGGAGCAAGGCAAATAACTATTAACCTGCACTTTCTGGCTCTTCCATTGCGAGCACGCTGCCTAATTGCTGCCCTAAAGAGCAAGATGCTCGTTTTGACTGTAGACCACAAACTTTGCCTGCTCTTTGAGCAGATCTTTCTGGAACAGCTGCCTAAGAATATCTGACTTCAGTGACCTCTGGAGGGTTGGGCCCAGGCGGACATGCTCTGGAGAGCGAAGAAGGGCACCAGTGCCATCGTAGACCACATCAGCAGGTCCCACAAACAGCCGACTGTGAGACCAAGGCCAGCGGAGAAGCATGTTAATTCCCCAAATCTGCTACTATCATCAGCGATGGGGTGCAGAGCCCATTGACACCATCCACCCTGCAGGTTTCCAGGAAACGCCCTGGCCAACTGTCACTGATGGCTGTGGCAGTTGGCCCACGTGATACCCTTCTCTATGTCTGGGACTTCTTGTCAAGCAGGCGTTTCCTGCTCGACAATGGCACCAAAATAAGTGTCCTACTACCCCCCCCCCCCGCAGGCCTTGACACCTGCAATAGCAAGCAAGGCCCAGCACTGAGGACAATCAACAGCTCCTCCATTCGGACTTTAGTACCCGTTTCATTCCCTTTCGGTTTGGCAGCAGCCACTTTACATGGACCTTCACCCTCGTGGCAGTAGTGCAACCGCTCCTGGGGGCTGACTTCCTTCATGCCCACTGCCTGCTGTCAACCTCAAGGAACAGTGCTTGGTGCACTCCAGAACTTTTCAGACTCTACCTCTTGGGGAAGCTAAACTACCCTCCCCCCTCCTTGAATCTATAATGCTTTCAGACAATGAATTCTCCCACATCCTGGCAGAGTTCCCCTCAATAGTGGCGTCAAAGTTCTCCATGGCCGAACCAAAGCATGGGGTAAGGCACCACATTCTGACTGAGGGCCCCCTGCTCCAAACCAAGGCACATCGACTCCCTCCCGAAAAGCTCAGCCTGGCAAAGGAGGAGTTTAAGAAAATGAAGGCGCTGGGGATTTTGCGGTGCTCCGACAGACCCTGGACCTCCCTCCTCCACATGGTGCCAAAAGAGCAGGGGTGACTACCACTGCCTCAACGAGGCCATCACGTCCGAAACGAATCCCATGCCCCACATCCAAGACTTAGCCACCAACATCCATGGGCCGGGATCTCCCTTTTGCGTTCATCTATTTGGACGATATCCTCATTGCTTCAAGGGCCACGCCACCCACTGTGCACCTGGTTGAGTGAGTTTGGGCTGACAATTAATCCCACAAAGTGCCAATTCAGCCTGGACACTATTGATTTTCTGGGTTACAGGATAAACAGACATGGGACTACACCCCTCCCCAAGAAAGCCGAGGCGGTCTGGCACTTCACCAAGCCACACACAGTAAAATGGGTTCAGGAATTCGCTGGTATGATAAACCTTTACCACAATTTCATACTGGCAGCGGCATACATCACTCTGATGGTGAGCAAATCAAAGGATATTACCTGGGACAATGAGTCTTTGAGGGCATACCAGAATACCAAAGACACACCACCCTCCTGGTCCACTCCAGACTGGAGGCACCTACCACCCTGACAGTCAATGCCTCCAGCACAGCAGTAGGGGGCATACTGGAACAGCTCATTGAAGGCCAGTGCAACTTCTGGCCTATTTCAGCAGGCACCTCCCCCCCCCACCAACCCGAGCTCAAATACAGTGGTTTTGATGAGAGCTATTGTTGCTGTACCTGGTGGTTGTGGTGCGCTGTCGGTCAGAAGCAAACACACAAAACCAAAAGACCGTACAGCAGGTTTTATTAAACATAAACTTCCACAGAGCCAGCTATGAGGAGAGCTGCTGTAAACTCTGAGTTTAAAGTCTTCAAAGGGCTGGCTCAGGCTTATATCCCGGAGGCTGATTGACACTCAACTGGGTGGGGCTTGGTCTATTCAGGTCAGCTGATTGACAGCCAGCCAGGTGTTGTCCCCATGCTCTTCTGTAGGTACAGAGGTTGACCCCTGCATTAGGCCAGTGGTGGACCACCACAGTGGTAAGATGATTCCCTTACTTTCTGGAAGGTTGGCAATTCAAGGTCTTCATCGAACACAGAGGTATCGGACTTGTAGTCAGTCCGACAACAGAGACACTTGTCCTACATGTCTGAATTTACCATGGAAATACAGCACATTTGCAGGGAAAACCAACGTGATAGTCGATGCTCTGTCATGCCTCATGATTAAGTCAGTACGCACCCTGTCCCAAGGGGTCAGTTATGTGACCCTTGCCAAAGCGCAGCAGCAGGACCCTGAGATCCCCATCTCCGGTCTCAGGGTGGAAAATATCTCCATTGGCTCAGGTAACCTGACACCGCTGTGCTATATTTCTACCGGCAGCCCACGCCCCATCGTTCTGGCCGCATGGAGGCGCCAGGTGCTCGATGCCATCCACAACCTGGCACATCCCACAAATACAATCCACAATCAAACCTGTCTAGCAGGTTTGTCTGGCCTGGCCTCTATAAGGAGGTCAGCTAGTGGGCCAAAACCTGCACAACCTGCAATGTCCTCCAAAGTGCAGATTCACACAAGGGCCTTTGAACCAGCATGGCGCAGGAGGGTTGAGGCAGTCCCACTGGCTAATACCACCACAGAAACCTGCACCAGGGCACTCATTGACACGTGGTTGTCTAGATTCAGGGGACCCAGAGCACCTAACCTCAGACAGGGGGGCATAATTTACCTCTGGACAGCGCTTCTGAGGTGAACTGCTCCACCACACTGTGGTGTATCACCCTCAGGCCAATGGGTTGTTGGATCGGTTTCACAGGCACCTCAAAGCTGCCTTGATGGCCTGGCTCAAAGGTCCCAACTAGGTGGACAAACTGCCTTGTGTCCTACTATGGATTCGTACTGCGCCAAAGGAGGGCTTCAATTCCTCAGCGGCGTAGATGGTCTGCGGTACACTCTTATTCATTCCAGAGGAGTTCCTGCCCTCCAATAAATGCCCGGAAAATCCCATGGCAACCCTTAAGAACTTATGGCGACAACCCGGGGTCCCTGGTCCCGTAACAACCCCCACCACACTGCCAGCCCAAACATAACATCCCCAAGGACTTAAAGACTTGTCAGTAAGTGTTTGTGCGAAGGGGCGCACACCGCTGCCCGTACAATGTCCCTTCGAGGGGCCCTACAGAGTCATCAGGGACAACAGCTCCACCTTCGACTTTGACGTCGGTGGTAAGGGGGAGACTTTTACTGTCGACCACCTGAAACCAGCATATCTGAACTGTAATGAGCTGGTCTCCACTCCTGCACCAAGACGCAGGGGCAGACTCGCCAAGTCAATGGACAATGGCTCAATCGCTGGCTCTGGCTGGGATCATGTAGAGCACAATCCACAGAGACATGGAACAGCCCCCAAAATGGCCAATAAAAGCAGCAACCACGTGGAACTGGGGGCGACACTGGACGTCATCCCAGGTGACCTCCCGCAAGGCAGGAAGACAGGGAACTGTGGTGGGAATGTAGGCCAATCCCAGGCCGACGCTTCAATGATGCGGGGCCCTGACATCAGTCCCTAGGGCCCATATAAGTGCAAAGGCCACTGCAATATACCAGTCTCAATTCCAAGACTTTGGTATGCGTGTCATTCTTCTCCACGCTCGCATAGCGTGAACACTGCACTCTCGCACATACACCAACTCAACCCATCAATGATTGAAATTTCCTTGATTAATGCAATTAAAATCTGTCATATAACCATATATAACCATATAACCATTTACGGAGTGGAAACAGGCCATGTGAGCCTTTCGAGTCCGCACCGGTTCACTAGAACAACTCCACTAGCTCAAACCTCCCACTCATCACCAATAACGCTCCAAACCCTCTCCTCCATGTACACATCCAACCTTCTCTTAAATGACAGAAGGGAACCTGACGCAACTATCTCATTCGGAAGTTCATTCCATTCTGCCACCACTCGCTGAGTGAAAAAGCCACTTCTAATATTTCTCCTAAAGTGTTGGCCCCTTACCCTTAACTCATGGCCTCTTGTTGCAACCTCCCCTGCCCTCAGGGGAAAGAGTCTGTCTATGTCTAGTCTATCTATTCCTTTCATAATTTTAAATACCTCTATCAAGTCCCCTCTCAGTTGTCTACATTCCAATGAATAAAGTCCCAGTCTCCTTAATCTTTCCCTGTAATCCAGATGCTGTAAGCCAGGCAACATCCTTGTAAACCTTCTCTGCACCCTCTCCACCTTATCTATATCCTTTCTATAATTTGGAGACCAGAACTGAGCACAGTACTACAACCCTGGCCTCACCAATGCCTCAAACAGCTGCAGCATCACCTTCCAGCTCCTATACTCTATACTATGATTTATGAAGGCCAGCATACCATATGCCTTCTTAACCACCCTGTCTACATGGGAATCCACCTTCAGTGATCTCTGTACCATAACCCCCAGGTCCCTTTGCTCCTCTGCGTGCCTCAATGCCCTCCCCTTAACTGTACAAGTCCTATTCTGGTTATTTTTACCAAAATGGAACACCTCACACTTGTGTACATTGAATTCCATCTGCCATCTTTCAGCCCACTCTTCCAAATAAACCAAATCCTTCTGTAATCCAAGAAAAATCTACATCACTATCCACCACTCCCCCAACTTCGTATCATCCGCATATTTGCTTATGCAGTTAACCACACCCTCCTCTAAATCATTAATATAAATGATAAACAACAAGGAAACCAGCACCAATCCCTAAGGCACCCCGCTTGTCAAAAGCTTCCAACCTGACATACAGTTGTCCACCATGACTCTCTGGTGTCTATCTCCCAGCCACCTCTGAACCCATGTCACAATCTCTCTACTAATTCCTAGTGACTGAACCTTCCTTATTAACCTTCCATGCAGAACCTTACCAAAAGCCTTACTAAATTCCAAATAGATCACATCCACCGCTCTACCTTCATCCACCCTTTTTGTCACTTCCTCAAAAAACTCAACAAGGTTCATCAAATATGACTTTCCTTTTACAAACCCATGTTGGGTGCCCCTAATCAATCCCTGCCTATCCAGATATGCGTATACACTATCTCTTTTTTTCAAAACTTTATTTAAAAGATAATAAAAACATAATACAGTATAGAAATAATCAAAGAAAATTTTACATTAACACCCATCCCACCCTCCCACCCCTACAGCCAAGTCCCTTAAGGGGAGCAAAAAAAAAATAGATTATATATATAAAAAGAAAATATTGTAAATGTTAATAACATTTCAAAGTATATCTAAATGCATATATTTCAAATACGGAGACCACTTACTAACAAAAAAAGAATAATTATCATGTAAATTATAAGTATTTTTTCCATAACAATACATACTTTCAATTCATTATGCCAATGTGCTATATTAATCTAAGTATCATCTTTCCAAGTACTAGCAACACATTTACGTGCTACTGATAACACCAAATGTACAAAAGCAATTTAAATTTTATCCAATCCCATTCCCCTTAATGAATACAAATTTCCCCACAAGAAAATTGTTGGATCTAATGGTAATATAAAATTATATAATTTCTCCAAAACTATTTTAATTCCTTGCCAAAATGATTGAACTTTAACACAATTCCAAACAGCATGTAGAAAAGTTCCAATACATGAGCTACATCTGAAACAAGAATCCGAATTACTAAACCCATATTTTTTATAAACTTTTCCGGAGTCAAATATAATTGATGTAAAAAATTATAATTAACCATTCCATATCGTACATTAGTCAATTTAATTACATTGTCCTGACACATATTTGCCCAATCATCTTCAGGAAAAATAAATACTAAATCACTCTCCCATTTAAGTTTAGATTTCTCCCAATCTGGTTTATCCATACTATCTTGTAACAAATTATACATAACTGAAATATAACCCTTTTTTAGTAGAGAGGAAATCAAAGATTCAAATCTCAACAAGATAGGTAAAATCATCTCTCTACCAAAATTATCTTTTATCAAAGCTCTAAGTTGATAATACGCAAACAAAGAATTAACAGGTATATCAAATCTTTCTCTCAAAAGAAACTGCCCCTCTACAAAACAATCTTGTATTGTCTTTATATCTTTCGAATCCCAAATCTTTAAATGGTTATTAAATCTTGAAAAAGAAATAAGCTGATTATTATACATTGGAGTTAAAATTTATCATTTATCTTTCGACCCTAACACCCTGTTTTTTTTATCCAAATCTTTAACAAATGTTTCAATATCGGCATATCATATTGCTGTAACAAAATAAAATTCCAATGAAATATAAATTCATGTATCTCAACTCTAGAAATACACACCATCTCCACTTTAGCCCAGCTAGGAGGCTGATCTAAATCCATCAATCTACTAACAAACTTCAACTGGGCCGCTTCATTTGATTTTTTTTAATGTGGTAATTGTAGTCCACCCATTGCATACTTCCATGTAAGTCTATACAATGCCACTCGAGCTAATTTACCTTTCCATAAAAACTCTTGCATTGCTTTATTCAAATCTTGAAAAATCCCTTAGAAAGTAAACAAGGTAGTTACTGAAATAAATATTGAATTCAAGGAAAAATATTCAATTTAATACAATTAACCTGACCAATCAAATTTAATGGAAGATCTTTCCACTTAATCAAATCTGCTTTAAAATATAGGTACATAATTTAATTGATATAATGATTGATAATTCATATCCATAAACACACCTAAATATTTAATTTTACTTGTCCTCCTTAATTTTGTAATTGTTTTAAATTCAGAATAATCTTCCACTCCAACTGGTAAAATTTAACTTTTGTCCAAATTTATATTCCGATAATTCTCCAAATTTCAACAAACACTCTTGCAATTGTTTCAACGGCCATTCCAGTTCCATCAAATATACCAACACATTGTCCGCAATTAAATTAATTTTATATTCTTCATTCTTAACCCTCATCCCTCTAATTTCTTCATTTTGTCTAATAGCCTGAGCTAATGGTTCAATAACCAATGCAAATAAGGCTGGTGACAATGGGCAGCCCTGTCGAGTTGAACAAGTCAATTTAAATGGTGAAGAAATCTGTCCATTTGTTACCACCCTAGCAATCAGGTTTGTATATAAATTCTTAACCTAACCAATAAAAAAAGGGCTGAATTTAAACTTATCTAACACTTTAAATAAAAAATCCCTCTCAACCCTATCAAAAGCTTTTTCTGCATCTAATGCAACCACCATGGTTAGGTTGCTTTTGATATGCGTTGACCAAAGTAATTAATTGAAATATATTGTCTGATGCATTCGTATTCTTAATAAAACTTGTTTGATCAATGTGTACCAATTTGGGTAAATATTTAGCAAGTCTATTAGCTAATACTTTCGCTATAATTTTATAGTCTACATTTAATAAAGAGATAGGTCTATATGAAGACACTTTTAATTGATCGCTATCTTTTTTGGAATGACAGTTATTAAAGCACTTGAACATGATTCTGGTAACTTCTGATCTTCAGTAACTTGATTCAACACTTCTCCAAATTCATTAGAAAAATCATAAAAGAGTTTATAAAATTCCACAGGGACTCCATCATCCCCTGGGGACTTTCCATTCGGCATTTCCTGAATAGCTTCCTTAATTTCAAAATCCATAAATGGAGATTCCAATTCCTGAACATTAATTTAGATAAGTAAGAATCAATAGAACCATCATCCTGTTTCCCCTCAGAAGTATATAATTTCAAATAAAATGAATAAAACTGGTCATTGATTTCCTGAGGTTTGTAAGTAACTTTTGAATTCTTCTGAACAGTCTGAGATGTCTGTTCAGCTTTCAATTGCCAAGCAAGTACCTTATGAGCTTTCCCCAACTCATAATAATGTTGTTTAGATCGATTAATTAAGCGCTCAAACTGATAAGTTTGTAAAGTATTATAATGTAATTTCAACCTCGCTGATGCAACTTTTTTTATCTTCTGTTACACCTTTCTGAAAATCTTTCTCTAACTCAGCAATCATATTTTCTAACTCTAAACTTTCTGCCATATATTGTTTCTTAACTTTTGTAGAATAACTAATAATCTGCCCTCTCAGATAAACTTTAAAAGCATCCCATATTACAAACTGACTATTCATAGAATTAACATTTTCAGTCAAAAATAAAGAAATCTGCTCTTTAACAAAAGTAACAAACTCTGGTTTTTTTCAATAACATTGCATTAAAACTCCATCTAAATGATGGACGTACTACCTCCGAACTTTCACAGGAAAAAAGTAATAATGAATGATCTGATATAACTCTACTTTTATATTCAGCTCATAGTACTCTATCTTGTAAATATGCTGATACCAAAAATAAATCAATTCTAGAAAATGAATCATGTCTTGAAGAATAAAAAGAGAGATCTTTCTCTGTAGGATTAACTTTTCTCCAAATATCCACCAAATTTAAATCTTTCATTAACGCATTAATTTGTGTTGCCATCTTTGATTTCCTTATACTTTTTGAATTTCTGTCCAATAAGGGGTCAAGAACACAGTTAAAGTCGCCACCAACTAAAACATTTTTATTAGTTTGAGTTAACAATAAAAAAAAGCTTGTGAAATAAACTGCTCGTCATCTATATTAGGGGCATAAAGATTCAGCACAGTCCAAGATTCAGCAAAAATTTTACAGTTCACTCTTAATACTCTACCAGCATACCCCTCTGAAGATTCCAATTCAAATGGTAAATTTTCATGAATCAAAATCACTACTCCTCTTGCCTTAGAATTAAAAAAAGAAAAAACATGACCAACCCAATCTCTTTTCAATTTCAAGTTTTCTTTTTCAGTCAAATGTGTTTCTTGTAAAAAAGCCATATAAATTTTCATTTTTTTTATATAAGCCAATATTCTCTTTCTCTTAATTGGATTATTTAACCCCTGAACATTAAAAGTTGCAAAATTCAATTTAGACATATTTTTAACTACTAATATATTTACACACTATAAAATAAGGCTCCCCTCTGTAATTCTTCAAAGAAAAAAAATCCTCCAAAAAATTAACAGAAAAAAACAAAAAAACCCACCCAAAAGTATCAAAATTTTCAGTGTTATCCACCCCCCCCCCTCCAGCAAGATACATATTTATTATTTAAGCAAAAACAATAAAATATAGTCCATATATTCAGCCCAATGATTCCAAGACCAACGACTGCTCCGGATCTTCAACGTCAAGAAGACTTTGTGTCAACTCTTCTTTCTTTCCATTATTTCCATACTTTCCATTCTTTCCATTCCCATGTCCATTTCCATTTCCATTTATCCTCCTCTTAGGAGACAACGGAGGAGAACACCCATTTCTTCGCAAGTCTGGCAAAGAATTAGCAAAAACCAAATCATCATGATCATTCTCAAAAAATTGAGATAGAAAATTTCCATAGAAACCCTTCAAAATTGCAGGATAATGAAAAGCAAACTTGTAGCCTTTCAACCACAAAACATCTGTGGCCGTATTAAATTCTCCTCTTGGCTAAAATCAGCATTAAAAAAATACTGTTATTTTGAACCATTAATGGAGATTGATTCTGCCGTGCGTTCTGCACTGCTATACATAAAATAATTTCTCTATCTTGATATTTTAAACAACGAACTAAGACTGCTCTCAGTGTTTCTCCTGGAAGTGGTTTTCTTCTCAGAGCTCTGTGAGCCCTATCCAATTCCAATCCTTCAGGAAAAAGCTCTTTACCCAGCACCTCTGGGATCCAGTGCTTAAAAAAATTTATAGGGTCAGCACCTTCAATGTCCTCTGGGAGACTAACTATTTTCACATTATTCCTTCGACTTTGATTTTCCAACGAATCAATCTTCTTCATTAAATCTCTTTTTTGAATCCCCCAATCTACAAAAGAACCTTCCACCTTTTCCATTTTTTCTCTATTACGTTCTACCTGAGTTTGACACTCAGAGACAGCTGTTTCAATTTTCTTAAAATTATCTTGCACAGTAAAACACTGAATCCAGTCCAGATTCCTCTTCCAGTTTTTGAGATCCACCTCCTTTAACTGCAAGATCCTCCTCCTGGACAAATTCCAATAAGGCAAGTTCCTCTTCTTCCTCAGTCATCATAGGTCCTTTGGCTGAATGGCTGCGGGTTGGGATACCCGATGCCGGCAACCCGACCTCTTCAGGATGCCGGTGTTTGGGCTCCCCCACAGCCCGCACTTTCTCCACCAGTTCTCGGACCTGCGAGGCCCCATGCAGGCCAGGCAAAGCTGTCGGACGCTCAGGAGCATCCTCCGACACTACACTGCGCGCCACTGGTCCGCCTAGCAAGCTTGCAGGTTCTCGTGTCCCCTTATCGGCTATGCCACCCACGCGCACAACTTCACATGATCGTGGGTCGGCAACGGCCAAGCTCACCGATGTGTCGGTGCCATCTTGCGGAGGCAGGATCAGTGCCAAATTCAGATTCGAACGGGCTGGAATCCTCTGAGGCTTGGAGACTCCCAACGATGACTCCATGGAGGCAGGCAGGCTTCAATTCTTCCGTACTTTTATATGGTAATTTTTTCTGAAGCTGAGGTTTAATTTTTTTCACATTGGATGCCATCATAAATCACTGTTATTTAAACAACTGTAAATCTTATCTTGCCACACCCCCGGTGATATACTATCTCGAAGAATATCCTCCCTAACCTTCCCCACCACTAAAGTCAAACTTACTGGCCGATAATTACTTGGCCTGCACCTACTGCCTTTTTTGTACAACGGAACTACATTTGAAACCCTCCAATCCTGTGGTACCACCCCCTCAACCAGTGATCTTTGAAAAATCACTGATAGTGGCCCCACTATTTGTTCCCTGACCTCCCTTAAAGTCCTGTGAAAAATCCCATCAGGACCAGGAGATTTATCCACCTTAATTGACCGAGAAGCTCCAAAACCCTCGCTTTGCTAATCCCTATCCTTTCCATAACTAAACCCTTTGCCTCCCTTATCTCATATAGCCCTTGTGAATATGAACCCTTTCCCTTGTGAATATGAACAAGAAAAAAATTGTTCAATATTTCTCCCATCTCATACGGTTCCTGACATAGTTTATCAGTCCCATCATCCAGTGGACCTATTCTATCCTTAACCCTCCTTTTAATGTTCACATATCTGTAAAAACCCTGACGATTCACCTTTGCCTTATTAGCTATGGACACCTCATACCTTCTTTTTGCCTTTCCAATTTCCCTCTTAAGGTTCTTCCTGCAATCTAAGTAATGACCATACATCTCCTTAATCCCTTGTTTTTTATATATTTGGTTTGGCCTCCCTCTTGTCCCAAACCAACATCTTAATTTCACCAGAAAACCATGGCTCCCTTGAACCTTTAATCTTCACCTTCGGCCTGACTGGAAAATAAAGATCCCGTATTCTCAAAATCTCACCCCTAAATTCCCCCCAAATTTCCTCTACATCTTTTTGGCAAAATGATCAGCCCACACAACTCTCTCCAAATCCCTTCTCATTTCTCCAAATCTGGCCTTCCCCACTCAAAGACCTTCAACCTCGGACCCATCTTTCCATCATTAAGCTAAAGCTAATGGACCCATGATCACTGGATCCGAAGTTCTCTCCAACGCTTACCTCCGTCACCTGCCTCATTGCATTCCCAACAACAGATCTAACACCGCTCCCCCTCTAGTTGGCGTCTCAACATATTGCTGCAAAAAGCAATCCTCAACACAATGCATAAATACCAAGCCATCCTGCCCTTTTACTGACTGCGTTTCCCAATCTATGTTTGGAAAATTGAAATCCCCAACCAACACCACCCTATTTCTCCTGCACATCTCACCTATTTCCTTGCACATTTGCTCTTCTAATTCACTTTCCCAATTTGAAGGCCTATAATATACCCCCATAATAGTAACCTCACCCTTCTTATTTTTCAGCTTTACCCACACTGCCTCCCTCGACGAGTCCTCCAGTCTACCTTGCCTCAGCACTGCTGTAATATCCTCCCTGACAAGTAATGCCACACCTCCCCCTCTTAATCCACCAACTCTGTCTCATCTAAAGCAGCGAAATCCTGGAACATATAACTGCCAGTCACAACCTTCCTTTAACCACGTCTCGCTAATGGCCACAACATCATAATGCCACATGTCAATCCACACCTTTAGCTCATCCAGCTTCCTTACTATGCTCATTGCATTAAAATAAATACATCTCAGTGATCTCCTACATCCTACCTTCTGCATATCCTCCTCTCTTCCATTCTCACAATTTTCACAACATCTTTTTACTACTTCCTGCTTTTCCTCCCTCAAATAATTCAAACTTGTCTCTTTCCTTAGCCTACAAACCCTCACCCTGCCATCCTGCCTAACTTGAAACCCTGTCCCCAATCATACTAGTTTAAACCCCCCCCCCCCCCGACAACCCTAGCAAATGCCCCCAACAGGAGACTGGTCCCTCTGGGATTAAGATGTAACCCATCATTACAGTATAGGTCCCATCTTCCCCAAAAAAGGTCCCAGTGGACCTTTTACTCCACCCCTTTAGCCACATGTTTAACCTCCACCTAATTCTATTTCTGCCTTCACTGTCATGTGGCACAGAAAGCAATCCAGAGATTACCACCTTAGTGGTCCTCCTTTTAAGCTCCTTACCCAACTCCTTACACTCATTCTGCAGGACCACTTCCTCCTTCCTTCCAACATCATTGGTACCAACATGTACCACAACCTCAGGCTCCTCACCCTCCCCTTTTACAATGTTCTAAATGCGTATAGTCACATCCTGGACCCTGGCACCAGGGAGGCAAACCACCATCCGGTTTTCCTTATCGCGTCCACAAAAACCTCTGTCTGTCCTCCTCACCATTGTATCCCCTATAACAATGGCACTTTTCCTTTTATCCCTACCTTTCTGGGTCACAGAGGTTGACACCACACCTCTGCCCACCATAGTCTGACTATCCCCCTCCTCAGTATTCAAGGTGGAGTACCGATTTCTGAAGATTACAGACTCGGGTGCTTGCACATGAACCTGACCCCTCTCTTTCCTCCTCCTAATGGTAACCCACTGCCCCTCCTCCCATGGCCCCTGTGCGACCTCCTGCCTGTAGCTCTTGTCTACAATAGCCTCATTTTCCCTAACCAGAGTGAGGTCATTGTGCTGCAGCTCAAGTTCCTTGACCTGGTCCTTTAGGCCACACTCCTTGTCCGTGATGGCCTCACTCTCCCTAACCAGAGAGAGGTCATCGAGCTCCAGCTCAAGTTCCTTGACCTAGTCCTTCAGGGCATAGTCCTTGTCCATGATGGCCTCACTCTGCCTAACCAGAGAGAGGTCACCAAGCTGCAGCTCAAGTTCCCTGACTCGGTCCCTTAGACGCTGCAGCTCAGCCCACTTTGTGCACACGTGGACATCCAGGAGACATGACGACTCCATGACTTCCCACATGTGACACTGAGAGCAGAAAACTGCCCTCACACTCATCCTTCCTCCTTCTCCTCACACCTTACAAAGTAAAAAATAAACAGATATATATTAAATTAACTGTCAAAGTCTTACCTTTAGTCCAGTATGCTCGTCCTCATAATTACCCTCCTTTTATTGGCCCCTTGACCAATTAATCCCCTCACTCTCTCCAAACTCCTCCTCCTCCATATAGTTGCCTGAACTCCAGTTGCCGCCTCCTCCGACTCACAGCCTGAACCAAGTAGGCCCATAGAGTTGTATAGTACAGAAAAAAGCCTTTCTGCTTATTACATCCATGCTAATCATCAAGCAACCTAATGCTGTTTGTCTTCACACACCTCATTATCTTCCCTTGAGTCCACAACAACCAAGCTGCACCAGGTGCCATTAACAGTGATCAATTAAATTACCAATCACCATATCTTTAGCACATGGGTGAAAAACAGATCCCTGAGAGAAACCCATACAATCACAGGGAAAATGTGAAAACTTGACAGAAGCAACACCCAAAGTCAGGATTGAATCCAAGCATCTGTGCTGCAAGACACTAGTCTTAATGTCAATGCTCATTCCAGAACCTTGTGGGATTTCTCTGTGGAAGTCTCAGATAGTACCTTTGTGGATGCAAGATAGTGTCAGCATATTTGAAGTTGATGCCTCAGCTACCAGTGGTCCTTGTGAAGTCCAACAGGTCAGTATAAACTTCCATGGTTTTCCCAGCTCTCAGGCTGAGAAATTTATTTGCAGTGCCTGTGATAAGTTAAATTTTTTACAGCTAAAGCAGATACAACCAAATTACTCAAAAAATAGGTAAATGGAGCTTTCTACCAGAAATACTGTGCCTGTATGTGTGTTAATGTGAACTCTTGCACATTTGACAGATTCTAAACATCTTTGAATGTTTATGAATGAGGGTTGGTGACAAAATCTCCTCCACAACAATCGTTAACAATGGTGAACAAGAAAGCTGTATACTGAGCATTTTTTAACTACATGCTCCAAATTCCATCTATAAGTTTGCAGATGAGACTACCATCATATGCCAGATCTCAGAGACTGAATATAAGAAGGAGATAGAGAGTTTTGGAGACATGTTGTCAGGACAACAATGTTTCCATCAATGTCAGAAAAAAGAAAGATCTAGTTATTGGACTTTAAGAAACAGATGGGAACACACACACACACACACACACACACACACACACACACACACACCACACACACACACACACACACACACACACACACACAGACACAGACACACAGACACACACACACAGACACACACACACAGACACACACACACAGACACACACACACAGACACACACACACAGACACACACACACAGACACAGACACACACACACAGACACACACAGACACACACAGACACAGACACACACAGACACAGACACACACAGACACAGACACACACAGACACACACACACACACACACAGACACAGACACACACACACACAGACACAGACACACACACACACAGACACAGACACACACACACACAGACAGACACACAGACACACAGACACACAGACACACACACAGACACACACACAGACACACACACAGACACACAGACACACACAGACACACACAGACACACAGAGACACACACACACAGAGACACACAGACACACACAGACACACACAGACACACACAGACACACACAGACACACACAGACACACACAGACATAGATTTATATCAAGGGTGCTGAGGAAGAGATGCTGGAGATCAAGTTATGAGGAGTCAATATTAGAAGCACTCTCACTCTCCGATCAGGTCCAACCATATTGATGTTACAAGAAAGTGCACAGAAGATTCTACTTCTGAGGAAATTCAGATTGTTACCTTACAAGTGGCCTCTTACCATCTTTTACAGATGCCCTTTGTCCCTTCTAGTCTGTGCAAAAACTATAATACTGCCTAGTCCCATTAACCTGCACCCAGTCCTTATCCCTCCACATTCCTCCCATCTATGTACCTGTCCAAATTTTTCTTACTTCATCACTTCAGCTGGCAGCTTATTCCACACTCCAAAATTTTAAATTTAAACATTTTTTTTAATTTAAATTTAGACATAGAGTAACAGGCTGTTTTGGCCCATGAATCCTTGCCGTCAAATTTACACCCAATTAACCTACACCCCTAGTACTTTTCGAACAGTGAGAGGAAACCGGAATCCCTAGTGAAAACCCATTCATATGTGGGGAGAACGTACAAACTCTTTAGAGGCAGCGTTGGATTTGAACCCCAGTCCCAATCGTTGGTGCTGTAGAAGAGTTGCGCTAATTGTGATGCCAACTGTGCCATGCTACACCAACCATGCCACCCTGGTAAAGAGTTGCATTATCTGAGACATATGCACAAAACAATATCTATTTGTTTATTTTTATTGACAAAATACTTGTTCTGCCAAACAACCTGCTGGAGTGTTCACAGACTTTTTCAATCTCTCATTGCTGCAGTCAAAGGTTCCCACCTGCTTCAAAAGGGCATCAATCATCCCGGTACCCAAGAAGAGTAGAGTAAGGTGCCTCAATGACCATCACCCAGGAGCACTCACATCTACAGTGAGGAAATGCTTTGAGAGGTTGGTCATGGCCAGAACCATCTCGTACTTAAGTAAAGATCTGGGCCCACTGCAATTCACCTACCGCCACAATCGCTCCACAGCAGATGCAATCTCACTGCCTCTCCGCTCAGCTCTGGATCACCTAAACAACAGCAACACCTACATCAGGCTACTCGTCATCGACAATAGCTCAGCTTTCAACACCATCATACCCTCAGTACTGGTCAACAAGTTCCAAAACCTGATCCTCTTCATCATCTGCGCCACCCCACCCCCCACACCCCCCACCACCACAAGTGGATCCTTGACTTCTTCATCAGAAGACCACAGTCAGTACAAAACAGCAATGTCTCTTCCTCACTGACAATCAACACAAGGGTACCTTAAGGATGCATGCTTAGCCCACTGCTCTACACCCATGACAGCATGACTATTCAAATGTCATCTACAAATTTTCTGATAACAGCATGGTTGTCGGCAGAATCATATAGGAGTATGCGGGAGGAAGTGTATATGAATGAGATAGATCAGCTAGTAAAGTGGTGTCACAATAACAATCTTGTATTCAACATTAGTAAAACTAAAGAACTGATTGTGAACTTCAGAAAAGAGAAATCAGAACATGAACCAGTTGTCATTGAGGGGTCAGGGGTCAACAGTAGAAAGTTTTAAGAACTTCAAGTTCCTGGGTGTCAACAGCTCTGAAGATTTGTCCCAGGGCCTCCATGTCGATACAATCATGAAGAAGGCTCAGCAGTGGATATACTTCGTGAAGAGTTTGGGGAGATTTGGTATGTCGCCAAGACTCTTCCAAACTTCTACAGGTGTACTGTGGAGAGCATTCTGACTGGTTTCATCACTGTCTAGTATGGACATGCCAATGCACAGGACAGGAAAAGACTACAGAGAGTTGTGAACTCACCAAATGCCATCCACTCCATCGAAGACATCTACAAGAAAGCAGCCCCTATCCTCAAGGACCATCACCACCCAGGCTATGCCCTCTTCACACTGCCACCAACAGGAAGGGGGTACAGGACCCTGAAGACAAACACCCAGAGTATTAAAAAAAAACCAACGTCTTCCTCTCTACCATCAGATTTCTGAATGGGCAATGAATCACATTTGCACTGATTCATTTATTTTTATTTATACTTTATAGTAATATTTGTACCTGAGATGCTGATGCAAAACAACAAATTTTGTGACATGTTCATGACCATAAATTCTGATTCTTCTTCTGGTCATGTATACCAAGTACAAGAGAGAACGTTTATTTTGTGGGCAGTCCAACTAATCAAGCCAGCAGTAGAAACACTAGGCAGAGTGCAGAATTACAATGAGAGAATAGTTAGAACAGAGCAAAGGTAATATTGCTTTGTGGTGTGAGGTTCGTGCTGGATTCTGATAACAGTGGGGAAAAAAACTGTCCTTGAATCTGCTGGAGTGTGATCACACACTTGCGAATCTTCTTCCTGACAGAATGGGCTGGGTGGGAAGTCTTTTAATATGTTGGCTGCTTTTCTGAGATAGTGGGAAGTGTAGATGACATTGATGGAGGGGAGGGGGTTTGTGTGATGGTCTGAGCTGCATCTTTATTTTAGGACATTTGAAGAGTGTATCCAGAATCAATCAATTCATTTTTCAATTTATAGAGATGATAAAATTCTCATATTTTCCTGTTACAAAGTATTTATACTCTGAATGGGTTACATTGCGTGGAAGGTTGTAGCATTAGTGTGTAGGAAAGTTATTATGAGCTCCCGTTTCATTTTTAGAGTTCATCACTTCAAGGGTTAACAAATTGAGACCATTCACAATTATGGAGAGAACTGAGTGGGCAACAGTGGTTTTCAAACAGCTCCCAAACTCACATTCCACATTAAACTATCCCTATGCCATAAGTGCTCTATGATTAGTTAGGGATTGTTTAAGGTGGTATGTGGGTGGAAAGAAAAAGTTTGAAAACCACTGTCTTAATCATACCTAACTGACTCATTATGTGCACGGTTTCATAACTCAAAGGAAATGGGCTCATGACTATTTTTCTCAAGCAAAATATTTCTCAGCCTTCCCTTCCCACTCACATATCACCTTAACCAATCCCTTACTAATCACAGAGCACTTATGGCATAGGGATTGCTTAGGGGGCAGTTTGAAAACCACTGCTCTGGAGGAAGCGAAGGAACATTTGTTGCTTTTATCCAGGCACAGGTGTGGAGAGACATGAATGAAATATTTAAAGGCACAGGATACTTTGTGATGAGAAGCCATTTTAAAAGAACAGCATTTGGTGAGCAGTATCCATCTGAAGCAAGACTGTGCTGGAGTTGGTCTGTGTGGTGATGGACAATTTGTTTGATTTTCTTTGACAGAGAAATTATTGAACCACACCGTCACCAAAGGAAAGGTCACTTTGATTGACCCTAGCCAGGGTTTTTTGGAAGCATTGTGGAAGTCATACGTTTCAGTTCCCCTACAAAAGGAAAAGGGGAGTTGTGACCACCGCTCGTCTGAAAGGACATTCGCTCTGGAAGTAACTCGACAAGGTTTCGTGAGTTTTTGGCAGCCTGTCACTCAGATCAATCACCTCATTGATATCACTTCTTTGCATCAGTTTAAGGGTCTTCGTGTCAACACTGAATATCTAAGAGCAACTTTGAAATGACTTTCTAGAATTGTGCCTAAGCTGTAATGGTTTGGGGTCTACATCTATTTGTGCAAAGTTGGGGGTGAAGTTTAGATAAGTTAGATAAGATGTTATATTATTATAAATGAATTATAAATATATTATTTTAAAAATAACATTGTCTTGGCATATTTCTATTGCTGCTGGTCTGTGACATAACAAAGAGCACCCAATACAAGGATTTTAGTAATTTTTGGATAAGTGTTCAACATATGCCCACAATTTCCCAAACAGAACATCAAGCTATTTTGATGATTGTGTTGGAGATGCTGAAATGGAAAGAATGGAGAAATTCTGAAAAAGATAACCTATTTGAAAAGAATGAAAATGTTGATGATGGAAAAAAAAATCTATTGGTGCCTCATATTACTTTCTGTGACTGTCAGTTCCAAAGGGAACCATTGGCAACCAGCCATTCAGATGGAAGCAAGTCCCAGACTTATGCACACATGCTGTGCATCAGGGACTTGCTGAGTGACAGATGGTACCCCATCCAGCACTGCATTCCACATGGAATCCAATGCTCGGAACCAGTCTTGCTTAGATTTCCAGCATTATGCTGAAGAAGCGCCTCTCAATTCAATGCTGAGATGTGACACTTAATTTAGCAGAGATTCTGGAGCAAAACTTGATAAGCAAAGAGGTTTTTTAAAAATTAATTTGCTTTAATTTAATATTTTTAGACATATTTAATTATTTCATATTTGAACTTAAGTTTTCAATTATGCTGAACGTATTTCATTTTTTAAATATATTTTTATTGAAGCAAAATAGCCATATTTTTATAAACAGATACATACAAGAAAAAAAACACAAACAAAAAGAAACACAAATGAACAAACAAAATGCTCCCTCCCACCCCCACCTGCAACACTGATATGGTAGTAATTTCTCCCACGTTCTCAAATGAAAAATAACAAAAATAAAATTTGTTCAAGTAAAGGTATGAGGACCTAATATATATTAATAAGGTATATATTACTGCATTAAGCAGATAGTACGAGGACGGAAGGACAAGTATCCATACTAATTCAGTGGCCAAGGAGGTGTAATAATGGTAATAAGGCCAAAAAAGACCCCCATATTTTTTCATATGTTGCTGGTTTACTCCTCACACTATACAAGATTTTTTTTCAGGTGTAGTTTAGGATGTTAACTCATTTAACCATTGCCTCTGTGAAGGAGGAAATTCAGATTTCCAGTTTTGTAGGATACTGTTTTTCCCAGCTGTGGCCACAAGCAATATAAAGTATTTTTTTATGGATCACATTAAGACCTTGCAGATCCTAGGGTCAAATAAAATTTTGGATTTTATAATATCTGAGGTTATTCTAACAATGTATTTCCAAAAGTCTTCTCGATGAGACCATATGAAGTAAAACTCCTTCGCAAGTTTTACATCTCTGACAATTGGGAGAGGGGCTGAGGTATATTTTGTGCAGTCTATGTGGAGTGTAGTAGCTCCTATTAAAGATATTGAACTATATTTGTCTATGTTTAATTGAGATTAATTTGATACATTTCAAGGATATTACCACCAATCAGCATCATCGTAATTGCATTCGAGATCTGATACCCATTTACAGTACAATTCTGATTATCCAAAATCAGATTCTCTGAAACAAAAATCAGAAATCCTCATTTATCCAAAATACTTTTGGAGCTGAACTGACCAAGGACCTCGGGCTCCTGGTGGTGGCAGCAGCGAATCCCGGGCTCCCAGCGATGGTGGGGACTTCAAGCTCGGTGGAGAAAAGTCAATGATTGGCAGTGACTAGGATTTTTTTTGGTGAGAATTAAACATTATTTTTAATGCTTAAACAAAACCTTCCCTTGTTGCTTATTGTTGTGTAAACACTGTTACAAGTGATTTGCTGTTGGTACTGGGCTGTTTTTAAAAATTGACCAGTTCTCAGAAAAAAAGTTTATCCGAAATAGGCCCAGTTCCGACCGTTTCGGATTATCGGAGTTATAATGTATTTTAATATCCCTCTTAGTATAGATTGCCAAGCTGCTGTTTAAAATAATATACCTAGACGATATCAGTGTATAGGGCTTCACTAAGCAAGAGCTTTTCAAATGGAGATTCTGTTAGAATTTGAAGATAGTCTGTTTTGCTGTTATGGACCTAGTGTCTAATCTGAAAATATTTAAATAAATTATGATTTGGTCGATTGAATTTACCAGATAATTGTTGAAAATTGGCAAGTTATCTTGGCTATATAAATCTTCAACTGCTTTGAAACCATTATTAACCCAATTTTTAAAAATTCTCTCTGCAATCAGGTGATGGATATTAGGGATTTCTGAAATAATGAGGTACTGGCATTTATACCAATAACTGTGTGAGCTTTTTGTCATACTGAAAAAGAATTTAGAATTATAGGGTTCTTAGTAATATTTAAGAGTGTTTTCTGAGATGTTAAAAAAGGAAAAACTTTCAGGGAACATTTTTTAGTTGATGTTGTTCTATAGGAAGCCATCTAGCCACAATGTCCTTAGAGTGCAAACAACACCATATTGGACGGAATTGAATTGCAAGTAATAACATTTAAAATTAGGAATATTTAATCCTCCTTTAGTGTATGGAGCCTGGAGGGTAACGAATTTGACTTTAGTGACTTTACCTTTCCATAAGAAGCTGGGCACAGATTTGTTTAATTCATTAAATAGACTTTTGGGAATTTTAATTGGGACACATTGGAATAAATATAGAAATTTGGGGAGTACATTCATTTTAATTAAGTCCACTCTTCCAATTAAAGATAATGGCAGTTCCCTCCATTTCTGTAGATCTATTTAAACCGATTCAATAATTTGATGTAATTATCTTTAAGGATTTTATCTGCAGATCTCCTAATTTCTGTGCTTAATTATTTAAATCCATTTGGGCACTATAGCAAGGGTTTGACTAGGCTCTTGATCTTATTATCCTGTATATTAAAAAGCATAACTTCACTTTTTAAAAGGTTTAATTTATATCCAGATACAGCATTCTCTATTGTTGAAAACATTGGAGAAGGGAGGGTAATTTTGTTGTATTAGACAGGAACACTAAAAGATTGTTGATGTAAAGGCCTAGTTTGTGTTAATTTTAGTCAAATTTATTGCCGGTAATGGTGAGATTAGAACAAATAGCAATAGTCAATGCCTCAATAGCTATTGAGAACAGTAGCGGAGCACTTGGTTAACCTTAGCAGATGCCTCTGGATAGCGGGAAGGCACCCGACAGGACTCCATTAATTAGAATTTGAGCTTTAGGACCAGCAAAAAGTGTTTCAATATATTGAATATATTAAAATTCATCGCTATAAGAGATTGCAAAAGGAAGCTAGGTTAAATCCTGCCGAACGCCTTCTCTGCATCCAGCGACATTATCAACGTTGGATCATTTTGCCTATGAGCCACTTCCATTATGTGAAAAATCCATTTCAATTTCTGACAAAGCCTGTCTGATCAGCATTAATAATTTTAGGGATAATGTCATCATTCTTAATGCAATTAATTTTGACAAAAAATTTTGTAATCTGAATTCAAAAGACTAAGGGGTCAACAGTCCTCAGGTTTTGGCCATAATGTTATTATAGCCAATTCCAGAGAATTGGGCAGAGTTTTATTAGTCTGTGCTTCCTTAAATATATTTGTTAAAGGGGTTAAAAGCTTATCTGAAAAGGCTTTAAAGTATTCAATTGGAAACCCATCTGGCCCCAGAGCTTTATTGTTCTGTAGTCCTCATAGCACCAAGAACCTCTTCTTCAGATATATCAGCGTCAAGGTTATCTTTGTTCTTAGGATCTAACTTAGGCAGATTTAATAAGAAAGATGTTGTTTTGTTGTTTTCTTTACCATGATCTGTCTTATATAGTGTTTCATAAAACTTTCTAAATTCTTGATTTATGTCATGTGAATTAACGAGAAATTTGTCATCATCCATCACAATAGATTGGATAAATCTATCGGTCTCTTTATTTTTCATTCGCCAGGGTAATAACTTACTAGTTTTGTTTCTGAATTTGTAATAGTTAGTCCTGGCCATATCTGCCTCAGCTTTACTTGTACATAAATTATTATATTAGATCCTTTTTAAAGCCAATGTATTAAGTACTTCTTCACTTTTAACAAAAGCAGATTTACGTTCAAGATTTCTAATCTCTTCCTCTACAGATATGGATTTGCTGAGTGCTCACAGGGTCCAAAGATATTTGGTGTTCGACTCACCGGGTTGTTCTTGAGTCATCTAGTATAGACAATGTTGATTTAGGAACATAGGAAGTAGGAACAGGAGTAGGCCAAAAATGGCCCATCGAGCCTGCTCCGCCATTCAATACGATCATGGCTGATCTAATTTATGACCTAACTCCACCTACCTGCCTTCTCCCCATATCCCCTAATTCGTCTATCATGTAAAAATTTATCTAACCGAATTTTAAATATGTTTAATGAGGCAGCCTCAACCACTTCCCTGGTTAGAGAATTCCAAACATTCACTACTCTCTGGGAAAAAACTATTTTTCCTCATCTCTGTCCTAAATCTACTCCCCAAAATCTTGAGACTGTGTCCTCTCATTTTAGTTTCCCCGGTCAGCTCAAAAAACCTTCCTACATCTATCCTATCCATCATAATCCTATATGTTTCTATAAGATCTCCTCTCATTCTTCTGAACTCGAGCAAATACAATCCTAGATGATTTAATCTTTCATCAAAAGTCAACCCCTTCATCCCAGGGTTCAACCTAGTAAACCTCCTCTGGACCATCTCCAAAGCCAGTATATCCTTCCTCAAATATGGAGACCAGAACTGGACACAGTACTCCAGGTGCGGTCTCACCAGTACCTTATACAGTTGCAACATTACCTCCCTACTCCTGAATTCAATTCCTCTAGCGATGAAGGCCAACATTCCATTTGCCTTCTTAATAACCTGCTGCACCTGCAACCTAACTTTTTGCGATTCATGCACAAGCACTCCCAAGCCCCTCTGCACAACAGCATGCTGTAGTTTTTCACCCTTTAAATAATATTCAGCTCTTTTATTTTTCTTGCCAAAGTGAATAACCTCACACTTACTAACATTGTACTCCATCTGCCAGACCTTTGCCCACTCATCCAGCTTAACTATATCCCTCTGCAGACTCTCCACATCCTCATTACAATTTGCTTTTCCACTCAATTTGGTGTCATCCGCAAACTTAGCTACACCACATTTTGTCCCCTCCTCCAAGTCATCAATGTAAATGATGAACAGTTGTGGTCCTAACACTGACCCCTGCGGCACCCCACTTACCACTCTCTGCCAACCTGAAAAACTCCCATTTATCCCGACTCTCTGCCTCCTGTCAGACAACAAATTTTCAATCCAGGCCAATATACTTCCCCGGTGGTGGCCAGGACCACCTCGGAGTCGGAGGCATCACTATCCGAAGGGATGGGGAGCGTCGATAGGGTGGCCTGTGTTGACCACATCGACATCGGTTGTGAGGTGCAGCATGCGATAGCCGATGGCCTCCGGAGAAGTGGGGAGCATCGGTAGGGTGGCCTGGTCATCGCCTGTGTTGACCATGTCATTCTCAACGTCATCAGGTGTCCTCCGTGTCGGGGGCTGCCTGGCCCAAGATGGTGGCAGCATGTGGGGAGCTGCTGCATGGCTGGCCTCCTTCCAAGCCGTGTCCGCTGCGCCAGGGGAAGTGATATCATCACGGCCAGCGGCAGTGATGTCATTACGTCATCCAGAAGTGACGTCACACCGTGAGCCGGAAGTGACATCGCTGTAGTTCTCAGTGAGCGGCGCCGGTAAGGGCGGGGACTGGTGCAGATGTTCATGGCACACACTGTGACAGTCACTGGCGGGGCTGGATGTTGTGTGGTTGAAGTCGGGGAAGGAGGAAGTCGTCGCGGGAATAATGGCACCGTCTGGCACGTGCACATTGGGGGTCCGTGGGGGAGGTAGGGAGGCCATCGAAGGCTGCTGAGCTGCTGGCAGGTTTAGAGAGGCAAACTTTTGCAAAGTGGCCTTTCTGACCACATCGGGAACAATACTGGTTCCTAGCTGGGCAGTTTTGGCACGATCGTCGATCTGACCCACAATACTTACAGGGGCACTAGGCACCTGCCGCAGCTATGTTCTCCTCCCCAGCTTGGCCTGGGACTGCAGCTGAGAGGGCCATGAGGGAACCTGGGGGAACCCAGAATCAAAGGCTTCGACGTGCAGGACTGCTGCTTCCAGGGTTTGGACCACTTCCACAGTCCTGGTTAGGGCATAGATGTTGTCTTCCAGCAGCTTCTGCCAGTTGGCCCTCGGGCATAGCCCTCAGATGAAAGCATCCCAGATCAGCCTCTCGACCTTCTCTACACCTACCCCGGGTTAAGCCAGACATGGTCAGGCCAACTCTCGCAAGTTTCCCAGTTAAGACTCAACTGTCTCCCTAGGTTGCAGGGCTCGGGTATTGAGGAGGTACTTTGCACAGACCACATTCATGGGGGGCTTGACCAAGTTCTCGAGAGTGTCCTTGCACTCTTGTACGTGGAGCAGCCTTTGGTTACCTGGAAGGTGCAGGAACCCAGCTTTGACCGGAGTAGGATCAACTTCTTCTGATCGGAGTCCAGGATGTCGCCCTCGTGTGCCTCGATGATTGCCTCGACCGCGTGCTGCCAGATCTCGAAGTGTGTCTGGGCTTCCTGGTGGCATAGGTCAACCACGAGGCTCTTTGTGTTCAGGAGTTTTTCCATGGCAGGCATGGGAAAATTTTGTGGATTAAATTGTGGCGCACTGTTAGACAGAATCAGACACACACAAGGTAAAGACTACAACAGGCTTAATCCTCCCCAGGCCTCACACTGAGTTGCTGCAGCTCTGTGGAGGTTTTTGTGGATTAAAGCCTGTTGTTTAGTCTTTATCTTGTGTGTGTCTGATTCTGTCTAACAGCACACCACAGACACATAATGTGAGTACAACACAATGTTATTAGCTTTGCAAGGCGAGTGCTCTTGTAACTTACAACAGGATCTTTCTGCAAGATAGCCCCTACACAGATGGGTACAAGCCTTTTTTTTATGGTTTAGCTTCCCATTTGCAGCCTGTTCGTGACTTCACATGATCTGTAATATGCAGATTTCAGCAAAACATCTAGCATGAGTTTTGAAAACAGCATGACCTTGGATCTCATGTTTTGCAGCTGCGCTACTAAAATTGAACAATTTCTTTAACAAACTCTAGAATTTTCCTCTTAAAAAAAATTATTTTTAAGCCTTTTCCTGCTGCTGAAATTTATAGAAAGAAAAGAAGCAAATAAAGCAAATCCAAACAATCCATGCTATAATCTCTCAGTAGGTCAATTGGGGTATTTGGGCAGCACTGGGCTCATGGGCCAGAGGACCGATATCTCTAAATTTATAATATAAAATTTAAAATTTCCAGCATCTGTTTGTTTGTTTCTTCTTTAAGTTATCAAAGTACTTTAAGGTTTACAAATTTCTAACCCAACTTTTAATTGCGTGCAAAACTTATTTTAATCTCTGGCCAATTGTGACAATTTAGACAATGATAAAACAAATTCAGCAATGTTATGGGCCCAGTGGACTCCAAAACCCAGCAGCAATAGAAATTCACCAAGACAAATGGTTACTTAAATAAAAGTTGCTTTTAATTATCTTTAAACATGAAAACAGGATCAAACTCTAACTTATTACGATTAACTTAACTTAACCCCCTTCTAATTCTAAGCGCACATGTATGTCATGTGTATAAGTTCAGAAAAGTTCTTTGATTCACAGTCCAATCTCACTTTTCACTCCTCCAAGTTCACTGGTATCAGGCAATTCTTTTACTGTCCACCAAGCTCTGGTGCTTATATGGTTACCACTCAGAAAGTTTCTTGTCAGTTTCAGAGAGAGAGATTTGCTGCTCATTGAACACACACAACTGATTTACTTCCATCAGTCAATTCAGTGTCTTGCCAAAGAAACTTGCCCCATCAGGGTTTTCCAAATGATAATCTCTTCTTCTGCAAGTTACCACAGAGTTCTTTTTGTTTCTTTTATTTCAGGTGAAACACTCTAGCCAGACATTTCCTCTTGTATGGGCCACAAGGGATTTCAATAGGCTGAACTCAGAACTCACAACCTTTCTTCAAAATGGGGTTTCCACAAGCTGCCAGCTTGCCATGACTGCAGAAACCAGTTCTCTTTCTCTCTCTCTTTCAGAGAAAGCTTGTTTTGTCTTCTCTGTCTCTGTCTCTGTCTCTCTCTCTCTCTCTCTCTCTCTCTCTCTATCTATCTCTCTGCTTGCAAAACCACATGACCTTCTTTGAACAGCAAACTGCAACCAGACAGATTGCAGCACTGGACCCAAACTTCTGAGTTTGTTCATTATTTGCTTTCAAAACACTAATTCATTTACAGCTGCTTTTGAAATTCTGTAGCAAAGCCGTCTCCTTGTTTTATTGTCTTTGCAAAGGCTCTCAGTGCCTGCATGATTCACTTTCAGCAAAGCTCTTGCATTTTAAATGAGATCTGTTTTGTGAGTGTTTGTGGCCTACACTAAACCCCCACAATCTATCTCCCTCTAAAACATATCTATATACAATATAAATAAAATATAATCCACCGTAGCAACATCATTATAAAACTGAAATGCAGATCATTCAACATCTAAGAAAAGTCAATATATATTTCACATAGGTAGTAGTATTCACTAGAATTGATATTCGATGTCTTTTAATTTTATTCTGTAAATTCACATTAATTTATCTAAAGGTAAACTGTTACTTCAATGTCTTTAAAACTTTCTCTAGGGAAAAAATAGGATTCCAACTTGAATCCCTGAAATGCTTGCTCTCACTGTTAAATGGCAATACCTATAGCAACTGCTTGAAATGTTACTATCTCCATTCTCAATATGCAACTCTCATAACCCTTTCTGAGTTCTTCATTAATATTCATGAAATACATCACTGAGGTGTTTCTAATATATTTTCTTGTCAGAGAAAACCAATGAAATGCTGAAACTATTCTCTCATGCATAAGTATAATAAATGTTTCAACTTGTTACACTTTACATCCATAGAATATACCATCAACTCTAAAGATCATCAAACCCATTGCATAAACCACAGACGCTATGAATCTGGTGCAGAATTACATAAAAATCTTTATAAATTATAAAGAACTTTTGATAACATTCATACTACTTTTATTACTTTAATAAGTTGCATATTTAACTGAGGGAAGATTATATTTTCCAATAACACAGATGACTAAACTAATAAATATCGATAACTTCCTTTGGAAACCATAGGATTATTTCTTGTGTGTTAAATGATTTTGCTTAATCTGTATTATTGATAATGGGTCTGTTCCAGAATCAAACCTGCAATAGGTACTTCCTGAATTTAGCGACATCCATTCACACTCTTGAGCACTCAAAGCATTTTATATCTATAAGAGCTGATTCACACTGCCCTCGATCTATTTTTACAGATAAAGGACCCAGGAGTGTAACAAATCTAGGAGTTACCTGGAGTCTCAAGTATATTTGCACATCAACTTCTTCAAAGGCAAGTTGTCAACAGCCAAGATATCTGGTCAGCAGCTTTACAGAGAAGTGAAATATATGACCAGAGATCAGTTGCTATAAATAACGTTTGCACAACATACAAAATAAGGAGCATGTGGTACTAATCTTTCCAGTTAATTATTGTAGAGAGTTTCTACAAAACCCACAATCAACCTGCTCTCTATGTTTTTCCCATAGATTTTTAAATATTAAGGGAATTAAAGGATAAGAGTCAAAGGTACAGGAAAGTAATGTTGAGGCAAATGATCAGCCATGATCTGAATGAACTGCTGAACAGGCACAAAGGGCTAAAAGGTTCACTCCTACTATTTCCTGTGGCTATTTTTTGGAATTGATTGAACTGGATGTCTACACTCTACAGATAATCAAAGCACTGCAATCCCATAAAGTGGCTGCAAGTAGATGGTGAATCCAGAGGTCCTGGGCCTGGCCCCAAGAGCCCAGAGAAAACAAACTGCCTTCTCGGGTGTTGCACTTTATTTCTTCATTGTAAATAGTCAAATACACCAGTATATCACTGAAAATCTTTTTTTTTTAAATAAAGTTGTTATAGAGGTTACAATATGTGGCATATCATTTCAGTTTTTCAGATAGATGATTTCCAGTTACCATTTGAACTGCTTTTCATTTGATTTGGATTCACAATCCAATGTAGAGCTGTCTTGAACAATTACAAAAGCATTCAAATCTACTTATACGTACAGTATATTTCAGAGAAGATATTTAAGATCATCCTCAATTGATCTCTCTGACAAATGATCCAGGGTCCCATGCCAGTGATGCATATTTTGCTTTAAACAAGCATGCTATTGATAGAATTAAATGATTCTACAACCATCAGATCATATCAAAGTTCTTCAGTTCTGCTGCATCCAGTTATAAATGGAGCTGCAAAATTAAACTAATTTCAGAGCTTTTTTTTCTGGGACCAAAAGTCAAAAGGGAAATGTTGGAAATAGCCAACAGATCAGTCAATATCTGTGGAGAAAGAAAATATGAATTAATATTAGATGTGGTTCACATTACAGCAGAATAGGTCAATTCTAATATAAGCAGAAAAAAACAGATAATCTGAAGTTGAATGTGATATCGAGACTGAAGAATGCAAGTGGTTGGAGAGAAGATAACGTGTTGTTCCTAAGTTTAGGCTGGGCCTTATTGTAACAGTGTGGGAGGTCACACATAAACAGGTTACAGTGGAGGTGGGATGAAGAATTAAAATGACAAGCTATTGGAAGCTTATGGTCATGTCTGCAGGCTGATAAAGGTGCTCTACAAAGTCGTCATCTGATCTGTGGAGATCCCATCATGAGTACAGAATGCAATATACCAGAGAAGAAGAAGAAGAAATCAAGGGACTTACTGCTTCAATTGAAAGGACTCTTTTGGTTCCTGCATGGCAGGAAGGGACCTCATTCCTTGGCACCATCCAAAGGCTGAAACAGTCCTTTGAGATAAAGCAATGATTCACAAGCAAACCTTTCAATCTAATGTATAGCATTAATTGTTCAGAACAATGTAAATCAGAAATACCATTAACACAGTCTTCTTTACATTGGAGAAACTAATCACAGTGTGGGTGACAGGTTTAGAAGAATCTTCCTTCAGTTCACAGGGATGACTCTGAGCTTCCATTTGCCTGTGAACTTAATTCTCCACTCCCTTCCCTCTCAGACCTATCTGACTGTGGCCTCCAGTTCTATTGCTTACAAGATTCAATGTAAGCTTGAGGATCAATGCAAGCATGACTTTTGTCAGGGCCCATTGGTATAGATGAGACAATATAAAATTAAACAGCTTCAGTTAACTTGCTTTTTCTATTTGTATGAGAATGTGAAGATTGGCTAAACCATCTATAATTCTTTCTTCTCTCTCCCTCTCAGATGTATTCATTTCAATCCCTCTACCACCTCCTTAAAATGACCCTGTTTTCTCATTTTTGCAATCCTGATAAAGGGTCATCAAATCTAAAATGTTAGCTGTTTCTCTTTCCACAAGTGCTTACAGTATTTTCTTTTTTTTCCATTTTGGGCACCTGCCATTTTTGCATTTTTATAATTGGCTTCTGTCTACAAAGTACAGGATGAATTCATTTTCTTCTTTTGCCTCCTCATTTGTCCACTCTAAATTATCAATAAAGTATTAGAGGGTGTTGTTGAATTAAGTAGTTCTTTGGCTTGGCTTCACGGATTAAGATTTATGGAGGGTAAAGTCCACGTCTGCTGCAGGCTCATTGGCGACTGACAAGTCCGATGCGGGACAGGCAGGCACGGTTGCAGCGGTTGCAGGGGAAAATTGGTTGGTTGGGGTTGGGTGTTGGGTTTTTCCTCCTTTACTACCTCACTGACAAAAGACAAAGGAGTGCTCATCTTAAGGCTTCTGTACCTCCTTCCCGGTGGTAGCAGAGTAAAGAGGGCATGGCCTGGGTGGTGGGGGTCCTTGAGGTTAGAGGCTGCTATCTTAAGACACCATCTCTTGTAATGTCCTCGATGAAGTGAAGACTGATACCCAAGATGGTGCTTGCCAAGTACACAACTCTCTGTAGTTTTTTTCCTGTCCTGTGCATTGGCACTTCCATACAGTGATGCAACCAGCCTATAGAAATTTGAAGTCTTTGTGACATACCAAATCTCCTAAAACTCCTCAGAAAATATAGCTGGTGATGAGCCTTCTTCATGATTGGATCATGATTGCATTTAGTTCTGAGTCTAAATTTGGGTCATATATTCATGACCTTGTGGATGATTGGAAGTAGGTTGTGTGCTTCTGGGTTCAGAGCCTTCACCAAAAGGAATTTGATATGGAGAAGTACAGATTCATCAGTAGAAGGGAGGAATAGATAGTTCTTCCTTTGTAATTGGTGTCTTGATGTCTAGGTGCTCATGTCACATCTAGAAATTCCAGGTTTAGACCAGGTCTTGTTAAAATGTATTCACAAAACTTTGGGGCATTAGGTTAGGCAAAGGAAATTTTGTAAATCAGAAATACCATTACCACAGTTCTTATCCAAATGAAAAATGTGAATGTTGGAACATATTTTTCTAAGCTTTTCGGTTCAGTAGAAAGGATACCTATTCTGCAGGAGCAGTTGACATCACACCAGCTTTCAAAGTCATAATGGATAAAACTTGGATATTGCAAAAATGTAGACAGTATTACAAAAGCTTCAAGAACATTTTGACAAACACAGGTGGTCAGAAGCAATATAGAGAACTTTAAAACTGTAAAAGGTTACAGTGTGGATGTGATGGATTTGTGCTAATATTAATTTTTAGGTATATAATATATATATTTTTAGTAATGGTATTTTGTGAGTATGGACGCAGGGACACACAGATAAACACAATTACGCACTCAGAGAGTCATTAGAATTGGCAGCTAGCAGATATCTGAGACCATTAGTCTGCTCATTCATTGTTCTGCTTAAGCCTGTTTGCTTAAAGAGATGTTGTGACTGCTAGCTAATTCAAAACTGTAAACAGTCAAAAAATTCTTATGACCGTTCCCTATTGAAAACACAAAGCAATCGGTGCTTGCTCAGAAGCATCTGTGTACATGCATAGCCATTCTGCTGGCTGATCTCAGCAGACAATTCAGAGACATATCCACTTATACTTTAGGAAGAGATGAAACATCAAATACAGTAATGATGTCATGTCACGTGATTAAAGACATTTTCAAAGAACATATTATTGAAACAGAGACATTTTGAAACCAGAAGAAGGTGTTTGACCATCCTGTAAGTCACATAGTATTGAAATGCAGTAACAATCCTTTAGAAGGCTGCTTGTGTTCTCCTTATGAAAAGGAGGAACACCAAAAAAGTTATTTTGAAGAATTTAGCCACTTCAGCTGTCTCTTTGAAAAGAGGACAGATTCATTGTGACCATTTCCACATGGCCACTCCATGAAACCCTTGCCTGGGTTTGTGAAATCATCATGAATGAAAAACAAGTTCTGAAATTTCCAAGCCAGAGAGGAAAATCATTCGTATGAAGAAACAATTCTTTGAAAAAAAACTCTTCAGAAAATTCGTGAATTTTGAGAAGTCTGATACCTCACACTTACTCCATAATTGCTTTTGAACAGCAGTAAAGAATTTGACTTTCAACACAAAAGCTTTCTGAGACTGAACTTTAAAATCATCTCTTCAGAATTAAGCTTAAACTGTAATGGTTTGAATTTTCATACACACGCACACACACATTTGCGAATAGTGGGATTGTTAGAGTTAAGTTTAGAGTTAAGTAAGAAGTGTTATGTAATTAATAGTTATTAATAAAAAATTATTGTTTTGAAGATACCATTGTCTTGGTGAATTTCGATTGCTGCTGGACTAACTAAATAATTGCTTTCCATCAGCATTGAGCACAGCATGCTGAGCCAACATTGAATCAAGAATGGAGACTCACCAAAATTCCAATAAAGAAACCAACAGGATGAAGAAAACAATTGTAATTTAAAAAACTAAAGATTTCATAGAATCATATAGCTCTTATCCTTGGATTATTAAATATGTGAGAACATTACCAATGTCTTAACTACAACTGTTATGTTTCCTTGATTTAGAAATTACCTTTAATAAGAAAATTGCATATGCTGCTGTGTTATTTAGGAGAAGAGATCAAGAAATTCAGAAAAGTATGGATAAGTTAGCATAATATTTGTTCTTCGAATAGACTTTAGTGAATGAAGTAAAAACCTTGAAAACGTGTTGATTAAAGAAACTCAGCATGGAATTCCTGCGGGCAATTCTTAATTGATAAGGAAAGGCAAACAAAACTACAGGATTGGATATTTGAAATACAAATCTGGAAGAACTCACCAGGTCAGCATTTATGCAGAGAGAAACACAGAATTCATATTTCAGGTAGCTAACATTTAATCTGATGAAAGGTTACTTACTTCAAACTTTAACTTTGTTTCCCTCTCCACTGTTGCAGCCTGGCCTGTTGGGTATTTCCAGAAATTTCAGTTCATAGTTCACAATGATGTGAAGGGAATATTTATGGGTGTTATTGATATGGGCTTCCCAAGCATGTTTGAAAACAGTGTGTCATACAATAAAGTTCCTGGAATTCAAGTAAGTTATTGTTAGGGTTGTTAGGTTATTGACATACTTAGGAAATTATTCAGTATGAAGAGAGAAAGAGTAAAGTAATGTGAATCTACACCAATTGGAGAATGTGAATTCTGATCTCTTGCAAAAATACGGACTAGAATCTCAATATTTCACAATGTTTTTAACCATCTGAATGCTAGGATAGAAAATCACACATCCAAATTTACCCGTGACACAAAGATAGACGGCATTGTCCACATTCTAGATGGAACCATCAAATTGTAAATCAATATCAATAGATTAAAGCAAATGGGCAAAACAGTGGCAAATAGATTTCAATGAAATCATCCATGTTTGACATAAAAAAAACATGCAATGAAATTCTTCCTAAATGTTGAAAAGCTGAAAACAGTGGATATCCAAAAAGACTTTTTTTGAAATAAAAAACAACATGAAAAGAGAAAGAAAGTGACGTTCTCCTCATTTTAACCTACTTTCATCAAATTCACTGACACAATGAATGTCGCATGTTTTGTACGACAAAGGTTGAGTATCTGGGCTTGGCATCCTACAATCTTTAAAAATATCATGGGCAGGTTAAAAAAAAAATTAAGGAACTTTGATTTTAAATAATAGCTCCAATTCAAGTGTAGAATTCAATTAAATATGTTGCCACATATTAAATATTCATATGAGAATCAGAGGAAACTTGAAAACAAATTTGAATACTGAAGAGAAATAGCAAGTCTAAAATTGTTGTAACTTAAATCAAATATTAAGTGTATGACAACTAATGTAAGTACAACACAATTGTATTACCTTTGATAAGCAGGTGCTCCATTACATGAGAATCTATTCGACTATTCTCATGACCTGCAATTAGCAGCCTTCATCGAAACTTCTAGCAGGAGTTTCGAGAACAGCACGGTCTTGGTTCCCACGTCTGGCAGCTGCGCTACTAAAAGAAAACAATTCCTTTAACAAACTCTAGTATTTTCCCATATATTATTTTTAAGCCTTTCCTTACCTGCTGAAATGTATAGAAAGGAAAAAAGTAAATAAAGCAAATCCATATAATCCAGGTTATAATCTATCTCTGTTCATAATTAAAACTGAGTTGATCATGAGTGACTTAATCGAAGTTTCAAAGATCCTATGGGAAAATGATAGGATAGAGAGAAGCTATTTCAGAGAAGTCTAATGATAGGAAGCATCATCCGCAAATTGGAGCCAGGTCTTCCAGGAGTAAATCACTTATCAAAACTTGAAATATGTAAGTTTCAACTTCTCAACAAACAGCATATAATGCAAAGTCAACTGTCAATCTTAAATCAAATTGAGAGTTTTTTTTGTTACCAAACCAAGTGAGAGAAGAACAGAGAAGGAGGGAGTAATGATATTAATGACTTTATTGTCGTACACATTTACAAATTTTCACGTGCCCAAAATTCTTAATTTCTGCAGCCGAATGGACACATAATGAAAAACTATTATAGTAAACCAAATGAATTAAATGACAAGAAAAATCAAAACATTAGCTAAATAATAGATATTCAAAATAAGCCTAATGCAAAAAGTGACTTGCAATAGTACAGACAGTCAATTCATGATTAGTGTATTATATACTTAAGACAAGGTTGGATAGATTTTTACAAAGTAGGGGATTAAGGGACATGGGGAGAAGGCAGGTGCAATATATAGAGATAAGCCAAACATCTGGCTCAATAGTCCAGATGGACTACTTACTCTTATTTCTTATGTTCTTAGTGTACCAAGGCTAACTTCAAGAATCTAATAGCTCGTGATGCTGTGAAACTGAAAAGACATGCCCAGAGAGCTCCAGTTTAAAAGCCTCTAAAACAAGGAAAATATCACTCACAAAAGAAAACCAACTTATCCACACTGAGGAAATATGGGCAGGAAGAGCTGGACACAGACGACTAGAATCGAGGCCAGCCAGAAACGATGGAAACATTGAGTGAAAATTCACTTGACGCTGGTGATCTGCAGGCTCCTGCACTACTAGCGGAGCCTAGCGTGGAAGGCACGAAGGTGAAGCCTACAATATCGGGCTCGCCCGACCAAGATGTCCTGGCAGTGGTATGGTCGCTGGTGACCCAGATTACTTTTTCTTGTTTTTTTTTTAAAAGAAATCTATAAATGGGAAAAATAATGGGAGCTCGAGGCAGAAGAGACTAAGCAAAACTATAGCGTAGATCAACCAAGAAAGAAGATGGAACACGAGAAGACTCGGAGTAAGAGGGGAAATGGCGCAGCAGTAAAGAGGAGAAGCGCCAAAACAGAAGATGGGAATATTTTGTATGTTTTGTTTGTTAACGTTGATGTACAGGGGATTTTTGAAGTTTATTTTATTTTATTTGGACTGGTTTATGGGGAGAAGGGGGAAGGGATTATGCTTTTCTCATGTCTATCTTCAATCTTCTGGCTGATGTGGATGTCGGCATGAAGAGACTGTGACCGACGGAAAGACGTGACAAAAGCACCATACAAGACAATCAAACGAGGGTGCTTTGAAGGTGAAAAGATATATAGAAATGCAAATAAATAAGACTATCAAATTTGTCGGTTTTAATGTGAATGGCTTAAACAGTAAACAGGCCCATAAAATGGAAAAGAGTCCTGGCACACCTTAAAAACCTGTCACGGTAATATTTTTACAGGAAATGCATTTGATGAAAGGGAACATGACAAACTTAAAAAGGACTGGGTGGGGGTGGGTATTCTCCTCCTCCTTCTGTTCCACATCCAGGGTAGCTATTTTAATGCACAAAAGGGTTCCAGTGGTGGTGAGTAGTGAGGCTACAGTCCCGGCTGGGAGATTTGTAACGGTGCACTGCCAACTATACTCAGAACCATGGACATGACAAAACCTCTATGCGCCAAACTTTGATGATGAGCAATTCATGCAAAATGGTTTCCTAAGGGTGGCTGAGGGTAAACAGAATACATTAATGGGTGGAGATCTAAATTTTTGCCTGGACCCCATTCTAGATAAGACAACAAAGACATAGGTGAGGTCCAAAGTGGCAAAAACAATTCTGGCTTTTATGAAAAAATTAAACTTGATAGACGTATGGAGACAGAGGAACCCACAGGCCGGGAACTATATCTTTTACTCAAAACCCCATGATTCTCACACCAGAACTGACTACTTTTTGATATCTGCTGGATTGGAGAGAAGGGTCCTTGAGTCGGAATACTTAGCAAGGCTAGTATCAGATCACTCATCCCTAACTCTACAGATAACAATGCCTGAAAAGCAGGCAAATGCTTTAATGCTACATTGTTGAGAAATCCAGACTTCTGCTCCTTTGCAAGAGGACAAATTGCCCTTTTCTGTGAAATGAACTGCCCCTCAACGGATAACAAATTTTTACTATGAGGCAAATAATCTCATACACTAATAGTATAAAAAAAACCTAAGGGAGCTAGAGACACTGGCGCATGAGATTACAAAATTGGAATAAGTATACCAAAATTTGGGACCAAATGAGAAATATTGGGAATTGGAAAATAAGAAACTTAAGTGTAACACTCTGCAAATATACAGAGTGGAAATAATGCTCTTGCAATCCAAGCAAAGGTATTGTGAATTAGGTGAAAAAACATAAAATATTGGCATGGCAACTGAGAGCAGAAGAAACTCTAAGGATGATTAAAGCAGTTCACTCTGGGCCGGACATGGTAACACACTATCCAAGAGAAATTAATGACACCTTTAAAATCTATTATGAGAAATTGTATAAATCTGAGGTGCCAAGAGATATGAATAAAATTGAGGAGTTCTTGGTGAGGATTGAACTCCTGAGACTGGCCCAAGAGGACCAGATGGAATTAGATGCCCCACTCTCTAATGAGAAAATTCAACAGGCCTTGGGAACCTTGCAAACAAACAAGTCTCCGGGAGAGGATAGCTTCCTCCGAGTTCTATAAGGAATTTAAAGATTTACTGATACCATTGTTAATGGGGATAGTGAGCCAGGTAGTAGAGATGAGGACTCTCCTGGAGTCTTTTCCAACAGCCATTGTTTGGTGATACCTAAGAAAACCAGGGACCCAATGAAGGCATTCTCATACAGTCCCATATTACCATTAAATACAGACTACAAAATAATAGCCAAGGCACTGGGAAACATCTCCCTAAACTGATAGATCTGAACCAAGTGTGCTTCATTAGGAAAAGGCACTCTGCCAATGACTTAAATAGACAACTCAACATTATACATTTGGCACAGACAAAGTGAGACCCAGCATAATAGTCTCACTGGATGGAGAAGAGGCCTTTGATTGGCTAGAATGGGCTTTCCTCTTTAACGTTGTGAAAAAATTTGGAATGGGACAAACATTTGTTAAGTGGATAAAAACACTGTATGATAATCCGTGGGCAAAAATCAGTACAAATGGACAAACATCACCAATATTTCCCCTTAGTAGATCCAGTAGGCAGGATGTCTTCTGTCTCCAAGGCTGTTTGTCCTAGCAATTGAACCATTGGCAGAGGCTTTTTGGAAAGATCCAATGATAAAGGACTTCAAAGTGGGTCAATGTGAGCACAAAATAAATTTAATGGCAGATGATGTGTTGTTGTACCTGACAGACCCGGCCGGGTCCTTGCCAAAGTTGCTCACCATGCTGGAGGACTATGGTACAATATCGGGCTAGAAGGCCAATATACAAAAAAGTAAAATTATGCCACTGAATAAATTTGACCATGAAGAACACCCAAAAAACCCAGCAACTTCAGTTGGTAGACAGGAGCTATAAAGTACCTAGGAATCAAGATTGACAATAATCTGGAAAATCTATATAAACTTAACTACTCCCCTATGCTTGAGAAGATTGAGGGAGACTTGATGAGGTGGAGGGACCTGCCCATCACTTTAATTGGAAGGGTTAACTGCATAAAAATGAAGGTGATGGCCAGGACTTCAATACCTCTTCCAATCCTTACCAATTCTACTCCCACAATCCTTTTTTAAAACATTGGATGGAAACATAAGGAAATTTATTTGGAATGGGAAAATACCCAGAATAGCCCTTAAAAAACTAACATGGGACTACAGCCTGGGAGGGCTAAGATTACCTGATTTTAAGAAATACTATCTAGCAGCTCAGTTGAGGTTCTGCTCATCCTTCTTTGAGGAGGGGGAACCACCCACCTGGGTGCAAATTGGATTGTACACAATGGGGAGAGGACAGTGAAGGATTTCATATACAAATGGGACCCAAAATTAATAGCAAAATAAACAGACAACCCTGTACTGAAACACCTGGTTAAAATTTGGCACGAGATTAATGAATGCACTGGGGAAAAAAGTGGAAATATCGTGGAAATATTTTGAAACTACTGATTCAAAATGAATTGATGCCTATGAAAAAGGCAATAAAATCTTGGAGATTTGGCACTGACAGGGGATTTGATATATCAAGGACTGCTACGAAGGGAGACAACTTATGTCCTTCAAGAGAAGTTAAGGGGCAAATACGATATGTCTTACAGATCTTTTCACTGTTTCCTCCAATTAAGATCATTCCTGAGGGACAAGCAGGGCCCCTCAATGACCCCACCTGCGCCTAGTGAGGCTGAAGAGTTGCTTCGACAGGGAAACACGTCTAAATTTATATCAAGAATATACTCGTTACTCTAAGATGAAAGCCCAAAACAAAAGCCATACAGATCAAAGGAAAGATGGGAGTCGGACCTGGGCATTACAATTAATGAAAGATGTTGGTCAGATTGGTGCAAGGACAGTGTCACAACAGTTATCAACTCTAGGTACAGATTGGTTCAGTACCATTTTTTGCATCAGTTCTATCTAACACCACAAAAAAATCTACAAAGCAAAACCAGAGGTGCCAGAAACATGCTTTAGATGTGGAGTGGAGCAAGGAATATTTCTTCATGCAACCTGGCCCTGCGTAAAGGTAGCCCTATTCTGGCAGGATTTGGCCAACATACTAATCAAAATAATGAAGGTAGCCTTCCCGCCAGACCCAACGTTAGATCTACTAGGGAACCTTATAGATATAGGTTACAAATTAACCAAATTCCAAATTCAATTCATATTTATATCTCTGGCTATACCAAAAAAATGCATAGCGATGGCCTGCAAGTCCAACTCCCCTCTTCTCATCAGCAAATGGATTACCGAGATGCATAGCTGTACTCCCATGGGAAAAAAAAATCACATATAACCTTAGGAACCAACATAGCACCTTCGTTGGAATAGGGCAGCCATCTCGGGAATACACGGGAGCACAACGATAGCCACTCCCTGACAAAAAGGTTCATAGAAAGTCACTAACAGATGGATTAAGAAAAGTGGCTACACCAGCGGGTGGCCCCATGGTCTCCATGAACACACACTGGAAGTGCCGACGCCACACTCAACCTCTTGTTTCTTCCTCCCTTTTTTTTCCTCCTAGTTTTCTTTCTTTTTTTTAATTTTTTTATTTTTCACACCATAAATCACATTAGCCATGATATACACTATTTCTTTTTCACACATATACAGTGACTTTTTCTCCCCCCCCTCCCTCCTCCCAAGCCACCCCCCCACCCCCCCCCCTCTCATCCATTTTAGGTATACAATCTAGGTTGCATTAAGCCAGTCAGACAATGTTGTCATTCAACAAAAATACACCAGAAATTCTACTGAGTCCATTCTTTTCTTTCCTTCTCCTTCCATCAACTTAGGTAATGTTTGTCCCCGGTAGGTTTTCGCTATTGTATTTAATGTAAGGCTCCCATACTTGTTCGAATATTTCAATATTATTTCTTAACCTATATGTTATTTTTTCTAATGGAATACATTTATTCATTTAAATTTAGTAGTTTCTTCCTTTTAATTTGGTTATGTATTCCATTAATATTTAAAGTCATATAGTTCAGCGTAGCCCTTTTATATTTTGTTTATCTTCTCTTTCCGTTTTTCCATCATTACCTTTCCTCCTTTTCCATTTCTGTTTTCTTATTTTCAACTCTTTATAAGACAACATTCCTACAACATCCAACATTTTCCTTATTCTCCTATTTCTATCTTATTTATCCCCAATCTCCCCTTCCCCTCCTGAGTTGTCCTTTATCCCTTGTCGGACAACCACATCTCCCCTCTCCATTTGGATTTGCGAATCCACTCGCAAGCGTCAACTGATTTTGCAGTGACCGCTATTTCCCCCCACCCCGCCCCCCCCAGAAAAGATTTCACTTTTCATATGTCACAAAGGTCACTCTTTTAATTCCCTCCTTATTCTCTCTATTCCATTACCTTCCCTTATTAATTCTTGTCTATACTATCTATATTTTCCTCTAAGTACAGATACATTCACGTATGCACATTGTCTCTATTCACTCTTATACCTCGTTACCCGCATACATATCAATCGTGATCATTTTTACTCTTATTACCCGTCTTCTTCCCTCAGTCTATTTTTGTAATTGTTCTGCAAATTTTCGTGCTTCTTCTGGATCCGAGAATAGTCTTTTTTATTGTCCTAGAATAAATATTTTCAATACCGCTGGATGCTTTAGTATAAATTTATACCCTTTCTTCCATAAAATCGCCTTTGCTGTATTGAACTCTTTTCTCTTCTTTAGGAGTTCAAAACTTATATCTGGATAAATGAAGATTTTTTGCCCTTTATACTCCAGTGGTTTGTTGCCCTCTCTTACTTTTTTCATTGTCTTCTCCAGTACCTTTTCTCTTGTAGTATATCTTAGGAATTTTACTACAATAGATCTTGGTTTTTGTTGTGGTTGTGGTTTAGAGGCCAATACTCTATGTGCCCTTTCTATTTCCATTTCTTGCTGTAGTTCTGGACATCCTAGGGTCTTAGGGATCCACTCTTTTATAAACTCTCTCATATTCTTGCCTTCTTCATCTTCCTTAAGGCCCACTATCTTTATGTTATTTCTTCTGTTATAATTTTCCATTGTATCTATTTTTTGAGCTAGTAGTTCTTGTGTCTCTTTAGTTTTTTTATTAGATTCCTCCAATTTCTTTTTTAAGTCTTCTACCTCCATTTCTGCTGCTACTGCCCGCTCTTCCATCTTGTCCATTTTCTTTCCCATTTCTGTTAAGGTCATCTCTATTTTATTCATTTTCTCTTCTGTGTTGTTTATTCTATTTCTTAAATCATTAAATTCCTGTGTTTGCCATTCTTTAAATGACTCCATGTATCCTTTAATAAGAGAAAGTATATCCTTTATCTTGCCTTTCTTTTCTTCTTCTATTTCACTGTACTCTTCCTCTTCCTCTTCTTCTTCCTCTGGGTTGGCTATCTGTTGTTTCTTTGTTGCCCTTTCCTTCTCTTCTTTCTTGTTTCCATTGTCTTCTGTGGTCTCTTCTTGTTGCAGGTGTTCTGCAGCTGTCGTTGCCGGCTGTGGAGATTGACTCCCCAGCTGGTCCCCCCTCCCGTCGGTGTGTTTTTTTTCATGCGCATCGCACATGCGCGAGGAGTCGCGCATGCGCGGTTGCGCACTTTTACTCGGCTCAGCGAGCCATTTTTGTAGTCCATTATTTACCGACCTGAGGGAGCGGGTTTCTCTCTCCGCAGCGGGCCTCTTCGGACAGGTAAGGCCTTCACCTTTTTCCTCCTTTGTCTTCTCTTCCTCTCTTCTTACCGTTGCTTTCGATTTTTCTTTTTTTGTTGCCATCTTCTTTCCACCTTTATACTCACTTTTCTGAAACTTTTATTTCTGTGCCTTTGTGTTTTCCTTTGTTTTTCCCGACTTTTCTGGAGAGGGCTGGAGTTCACCGTCCGGCCACTACTCCATCACGTGACTCCTCCCTAGTTTTCTTTTTTCATGTCATTTCTACCTTTCCCTTTCTCCCAGGGGGAGGAGTGGGGTGGGGGGAACAGGGGAGGGAGAAGCATCATATAGAAGTAAACGATTGGATGGCATTGACATGATCTGTAACAACCAATGATGTGCTCTCCTGTTTAATAATAAAAAATCTAAATAAAATATTTTTAAAAAAGAAGAATCTGATAGCTCTGAAATAAGCTGGTTTTCTGGTTCTACATCTTCACTCAAAAATAGCAGTGAGAAGAGTTTGTGATCAAGATGATGCAGGTACTTTTTCCTTCTTGAGGCAGCATCTCACACAATGGATGGGAGGTCAGAGCCTGTGGTGGACCTGGCATCTCACACAATGGATGGGAGGTCAGAGCCAGTGGTGGACCTGGCATGTTTTCTATTTTCTGCATTCCTGATCACCTGTTTTGCAACCAGTCACTATACTTTCTGCAGTGTGCCTGTAGATGTTTGTAAGAATACTCTGAACAACACTTTTTTTCCCCAAAAGGTCTGCTTCCTGAAAATAAATTGGGGATTATGATAGACAAAGTCAAGCTGAACCCAAAGATGATTTCAGATTTGCTGTATCACATAGGGAGTAGGAGAAACATTACCTTAACTTTTCTTGAATTTAGCATGTTTAATTGCATAATGATGCTGACACGTTGCATTGGTTCAACTGACCTAAAAAGGGTTTGCCTTTGATTTTCATTTGTACTCAGCATCTGAGTTTCCAACAAGAGCTGGCCATCATTATAGATCCTGATACCACTTTTTCATGGTTCCAATGTCCTGGTGAAACCTTTCACCGTGTTCGTCACTGACTGCACCAAGATCGGTAGGGAACAAGTCCAAGTGCGAATGCAGAAAATGTATTTTCGGTCATGGTTTTGTGTTCTTGAAACAGACAAAATACGTTATATTCAAAAAAACGGCACGGGATAAGAAAATTTTAAGCTGGTTTTTGTAATCAGCGGCCCTAAATCCATCAAATCTACCCAAAAGTGTTCAGGAAGAAAAATCTTTATTATCGAGTAATAATGGCTCCTGATCAACTGTTCTCGGTTATTCTCCTTGTTTAATTAACTTTCATTGGTGATAATAGATTGTTTTAATTAATACAATAAATAATAATTCTTAAAATGTACTTGAGTTAAATGACCATTTTGATGAGAGTGTTTTCATTTTATCTGCAGACTTGTTGTTTACCGACTGTAACATTCTGTCGGGGAAGTTTTGCTGACATTTGGGTTCTGAAACACTCCCTTTGGGCTGAAGCTTTAAAACAGGTTCACTCTGTGATAAACGTTGGAGAAGAGAAGCTTGCAAAAGAACAACGAAGGGCGATCCCCAACAAAGTGGAATTACTTAAGAACCATCGCGTTCAAACGAAAGTTTGGTGCAAGGTGCAACATGAAAGTAAAAGGCGCCGACCCCCTAACCTCACCTTCGCAAAGATCAGATTCCACTTCGTCCTTTTTGTTGGGTCCTTTTGGAAAAAGGTCATCATTTAGAATTTTTGTAGTTGATAAATGATCTTTGAGTTGGTGTTCACACGCACCGATTGATCTGTTAGAGTGAAAATGTTGTTTCTATAATAACATGTAGTACCGTTAGCTATTAGGTAAACAGAAGAGTAGCTGTTATCCAGCTGGGAAGTAAACTGAAACAGATAGCACCTCTTTATGGGCAATAAAATGTCAAAGAGATGCCTTATGTTGGGAGGTAATCAATTTCACCCGGTCTTGACACATCAGCTGTTCATATTTTTCCTTTCGCCCAACCTTTTGCGGCGGCCTGAACTCACTTCAGCAGTGGAGTCTATCGGTATATCTGACCTGTGTTGAAACCACTGTTTAGCTCCCTGATAAATCTGCAGTGGTAGAGGGTCGTCAGGGCAATTTTCCCGCCATTCCCAGCCTGGCTAAGACTGCTGTTTCCGGGCATTGCCTATGCATTATGCAGCAAGGCTGCTTTAAACTGACAGCCCCTCAGCCAACATCCACTTGAAAAGCAATGGCGCTAATCAAAGTAGACATATTTGAATGTCCAGACACACACACAGAGAAATTTACTAATCAAAAAGTGTATTTCCTAGGGCTGTCTCCAGAGAAATCCGCGGGAAGAAATTGGAATAATTTATTAGCTTACAAGTTTTCGTTGACAGTTAGCCCAAGGCTATTTATCTCTGTAATAGAGAACGTCTCCAATGTGGCAAAATTGACCAAATCAAACAGCTTTGATCAGAAAATGAATCTGGCAAGCCTGTCTGTCTCGGAGTCCCTGGAGGATGGCGGGAAACAAACAAAAAGATTTAACAAGTGGTCAATATGAGAGAACGAATTTGCAGTTCTGGAAGCCAAGCATTCTCACAAATAGGAATGATCTTTGCAAACCAAAAGATGAATTCACTCCCTATTGGCGTTCAGACAGTTTCTCAGTACTGGTCAGCGTCATACGAAGAGTTCGAAGGCCTTCCAGAACACTCAATGCTGCCTAAACATCTGATGTGTAATTTTAGGCAGAACGGTCCTTATTCATTTATAGTCCTCTGATTTTTTAAAAAAACCACTTTCCTTTTTGCTCACCTCACGTAACCTGTTTTAAACTCCATTTGGAACTGTGCCTACAATCACCTTTGCAAAATCTCTCCAGTAACCGCGCACAGTCTAATTAGTATGCATTATCAATTAACAAGCTTAATAGCCGGCAGATTGATTAGATCCTCTGTTGTAGGGACAGAACTCATGCGAGACAAAGAATGAAAAATCGTCACACGCTCATGCTGCAAGGTTTTGCCGTTTTGACAGCAAACCCCCCTATCCACTCCAAATTCCACGATTCCTGTAATTAATGGCTACACAGACTGTGAATGGAGAACAAATGAGTTCCTTTTAATTCTTAAATAAAACTCGGCCGAGTAATGAGATATGGCTAGTGTGTCCCTAATTGTGGTTTCCACTCTTTCAACGCCTTGAGTTGCCACACGACAGAGCAGTCAGTCAATCAGTGGGAAACAGTTAACAGTGTCTTGAATATGTATCAACAAAAGTAAAGGAGCTGAGAGGAGTGATAATGTAGACAGGATGATGTCCACGAAATTGGAAGATCAATAACATCTGCTCAACCAAAAAAAAATCAGACAAATAAGGGCATAAAAGTGAGCAGGTGGGCAAGTCTACCATGTAAAGCTGAGCCCGGAATGTCTAAAGATTGCAAGTTTTGAGACAAATTCTATTTCAGTCGAATGTAAAATGTTACAGGAAATGTGCAAGCTTCTCCTTTTCTCCTGAGGACATTGACAAGAGTGTTGAGATCAAATCCAACCTTGGCCAAATGTGACAGGCAGATCCGCAAACACTTTCAAAGTTGATGGCTATTGCAGGTGTGCGATCATCCCGGACGGGTCGACTTCTCTGTTCGGGTGTCCTGTATTTATGGGAGGAGGGAGAATTGGTTTCCCCTGAACATTTAAGACGCCTGCATGAGTTGAAATATGCAGCTCATTGTAATTAACTGCACAACACAATAGACTTTCTTGTTGAACCCCAAATAAAATTAGAACCGAGCTCAAAGCCGGTCTTCAGTGTCTATTTCATTATTTTTGATAGCGAGTCACACAGATATTAATTCAAAATAATGCTGATTTGATTTTTTCTTGAAGACCCAATGCATCGTTAAATTATAAACGCTCCCAAGTCATTTATTGAATTCATGCAAAAGAAATCTCATTATGCCTCACAGAAGTCGAATCGGAAATTGTAATCCTACACTTGTTTCACATGCACAATTCATAAAAATAGGGGAAAAAAATACTGGAGGCTCTGTTTAGGATTCATTTAATGTAATATTCTCCTCTGCGCTGTTCTGTGGCCTAGTTTGCAGTCAGTTCATTCAGCACTGATGTATATTTCATTGTCCAAGACTTAATTTTGATTTATTGTCCATCCATAAATTAGAAAAATATGGTTTGGAATTCCATACCGCGGAAAAGCTGTGCCTGTTGTCAGGGGAATGGGTGATATTTAAGATGTCAGAAATACATATTGGATTAGTGAGCTTTGTTTCCCCACAACAGCAGGTGTTTAATCATATCTGATGGCTGAAGTTAAATGCATGAGGACAGCAGCAGCTAAAGAGCAGAGAATATTTTTGTAAATCTTTCACAAGTCAGAATAATAATTACAAAAGAACCAGTAATTTGCACTGAAGGAATTGGTTTTTTATAAATCTATTGATATTGTTTTAAATATTATGCAAATCGTCATTATGCTGACAATACTTCATCAACCTCCTGCATTTTGAGGTTTCTTTAAGTCCTGGAATTTCCAGATGGGGGCCTTAAGAGAAGATGTTCAAGAGCGTAAACATTTCAAGGTCAACCGGTGAACTGTAACAAGCCGGTGAGATTCATGGCGAAAATTGTGCATTTTGACACAACAACGCTTTGATTAAAAGGGAAACTAATAGGTTTAAACAGGCGCTATGAGGATGTAGCCAGACTTTGTTAGCTTTCCGCAAATTACTTAACAGACCGCGGATGGGACCGAAATTGTGTTATACCTGATAAAGAAAACATTCTGTATGCTGCTCCACAACATCTCCTATAAAATGCATGACCCGCTATGGTGCAGTCATTGATATAAAACAGTAGGAACAATCAGAAGTTAAGATTCATTCCATTTTATTCATTTATAAATACCATAGTTGCTGAGGATATGTAAATAGGGAGGGAACACGATTACTGTCTTCAGAACAGATGTCTGGTATTCACCACACAGTAAACACATTACTCAAATGTTATTTGAACTGATGTTCTATTTAAACACTGATTCCAGAAGTCATATATTGCTGTTAAATATTGCAAGGCATTATGGAATAATAATAAGGGAGTACATTATTGGTAAGTAACGCCTTTCAGAGATAGATTTAGGAGTCCATCATTCTCGAAAGTGCATACGTTCTCATTCATTGCAGACCAATGACTAGGGTAACTTTTTAAACGTCCTGCAATTAATTTAAGATGAATGTGCCTATTCATAACACCTACTGTTATCATTTCGATTATCTATATTACAGGATCTTGATAAGCACACATTGTTTATCTGATACGAAATTATTTTATAGGAGGTATTGTTTTAAAAAAAATTAAACACAATAAAGCAGAAAGCAGCCTCCTGCCAATATGGTTATATTCAAATGCAAACAGAAAACGAAAGTAGACTGTATCATTCGGAGACATAGGGTTATGTGGGCTATGAAATATCTACATGTATCATCTGTAGCCACTGCAACAAGGTAAAATAGTTTAAATGCTGCAGTTCAAAGTGTCAAATTTAATATTTCACCCATATTATCCAACTGTAAGTAATGTAATTGGAAATGAAAACTAAATTAACCTATAGCAACACAACCATCTTAAACTGACTAAAGTTTTCGAGTATTTATTTCAAGCCCATTCGCTGTTTGCAAAATTATCCTAACGTCATTAGGAAAAGAAATGGCCATATTATTGATGTTGGTCTGGTTTCCTCGTGTCTTTTATGTTTTACTGTTTGTCCTTGAATAATTACATTTGTATTTTAACATTATTATAGGTGTATAAATTAGTGTACAGGATTTTCATCCATATCTTTCTTACCCCCCCCACTCCTTCCCCTCTCTCCTCCCCCCACCCCTTCCCTCTCTCTCCCCCCCCACTCCTTCCCCTCTCCCCCCCACTCCTTCCCCTCTCTCCCCCCACTCCTTCCCCTCTCTCCCCCCATTCCTTCCCCTCTCTCCCCCCACTCCTTCCCCTCTCTCCTCCCCCCACTCCTTCCCCTCTCTCCCCTCTCTCCCCCCTCTCCCCCCCACTCCTTCCCCTCTCTCCCCCCTCTCCCCCCCACTCCTTCCCCTCCCCCCCACTCCTTCCCCTCTCTCCCCCCACTCCTTCCCCTCTCTCCCCCCCACTCCTTCCCCTCCCCCCCACTCCTTCCCCTCTCTCCCCCCCACTCCTTCCCCTCCCCCCCACTCCTTCCCCTCTATCCTCCCCCCACTCCTTCCCCTCTCTCCTCCCCCCACTCCTTCCCCTCTCTCCCCCCCACTCCTTCCCCTCTCTCCCCCCACTCCTTCCCCTCTCTCCCCCCACTCCTTCCCCTCTCTCCTCCCCACTCCTTCCCCTCTCTCCTCCCCCCACTCCTTCCCCTCTCTCCCCCCCCACTCCTTCCCCTCTCTCCCCCCCCCCACTCCTTCCCCTCTCTCCCCCCCCCCTCCTCGTCTGTCCAATTTTTTGTCGCCTCTGGTTTCTCTCCAACACAAGAGGGCTGCTACTTTCTCTTTAGCATTACTCAACTCAATGACACAAAGCAAATTGCATTTAATAAATTAGCTTAATGGATTCCGCAATTGGCTTGTGAGCGCAGTGCTTCCTCTGGTTAGGCGAAACATTTATATTCTATTCCATCTCTTTGCTTATAGGGTTTAAATCCCTGCCATGTGGCTGCAAAGCAGTTCGTCTGTGTATTTTATTTGGTCGCCCGGGGCTGTTTTGGCTGCTAATCGCCGCTAATCCTTCAGCCGCTTGTTTATCCGATGCCCGAGGCCAGAAACCGCGGGGGTTTGATAAATTGTTGTACGACATGTTTAATTTCCCTTTCTCACAAGATTTGCTAAAAACACTAATGAAATATTAATTCCTTAAGTAAGTGGAAAAGGGAATTGAATGCGTTGATCGGATTAAAGTGGCAGCCCGCGGTGATTTAGGAGCACTGATAATTGGTTAATAGGAACTGGGTGAGGAAAGAGGGTGAACGGTTATTTGTTAACCCACAGCCGGGAGCGAGAGCAATGAACTCGGATCCATAGACTGCGCAATGCTTGCACTCTGCCACCAGTAACATACTGGCCTCAGGGAAAACAGTCGAGCACTTCATGGATGTGTTGCTTCCTTGCAAAACCTGAACCCAGTCATGATTTATTTACACCCATTTTACAGCATTTTAATGACTCGCGTCCATAAAATAAAGTCGTGGTGCATCAACAAATGACCCAAACTAATCCATAACATTGGGCGAGTGAACTCATACTAATATGTGATAATACAAGAGGAAATTCTCTGCAAACATCAAAAGCTCAGGTATGAAAGATAACGAGGCAGCTTCACCATATTTATCACCATATGATAAATCAGAACATTTGATGTGTTTTTTTTTAAAACATTGGGATAAAAATAATTAATTTTAAATCAGTAAAACGTTTTAATCAGCTAAACGTTGACTGATCATTTCTCTTCGTGGATGCTGATTGACCCTCCAGCTTCTCAAAAGGGATTTATTTTAAATTCAATTCTTTTTGCAATTTATATGAATGCACGATGAAGTTGCAGAATCCAGAATTGGATGAAAAAGTTTAGTTCTGGGCTTGACGACCCAACACGTCTTGAGCCAACTAAGTTTGTTATTCCAATAATAACCCCTTGTGGTGTGTCTCGTTTTCTTTGATGTCCTTCTCGAGTCTCTATGTCATGAAGGCTCAACTTGAAAAGCTCTTTTCAAACATTTTGGTAGTTGTGTTCTGTAGAAGTACAACACATATTATCTCACATTAAAATTATATAGAGTCCATTTACAGGCATTTCTTCAAACTATCTCCCAACACCAACTACAAATGCAGGGTAAATTTGAAATTAATTCTTTACCTGCTTTATATAAACTAACTGATAACCCGATAATTAAAAATAGATTGAGAATTTGGACACAATTTCGCAGGTTTTTTGGATTTCAGAATTTTCTCTTGCCAGCCCTATTATATCCAATCACCTTTTTCTATCTTCTTTACAAGACGCTGGCTTCAATGACTGGAACAGATTGGGTATAAAATGTTTTAAATACCTTTTTTTATTGGCAACAATTTTACATCTTTTGAACAATTGGTGGAAAAATTGAGTTTACCCAAAACTCTTTTTTTTAGATATTTACAAATTAGATACTTTGTTGAATCTCAGATCTCTGATTTTCCCTGAGGTGACTGTTCTTGGCACCTTTTTTGATCTACAATCTTCCCATAAATCTCTTATTTATGATAATTTGGCTGATCTAAGATTTGCCCCATTCGTTAAAATCAAGAACACCTGGGAGCAGGATCTGAATTGTCCGATGAGCTTTGAGAGTCCATTTTTAATTTGATCAACACTGCTTCCTTTTGTACACAGCATTGCTTGCTGCAATTTAAAGTAGTGCAAAGAGCACAAATGCCTAAAGTTAAATTGTCTCATTTCTATTCTGACATAAATCCTCTATGTGACAAATGTAAAATATGTGATGCTTCTTTAGTTTATATGTTCTGGACCTGAAGAGCCGAGAAGAATTTTGGAAAGATGTTTTTCAAACACGATTGGTAATTCTTAAGTTAAAATTGGAACCTTGTTCTTTAATTGCTCTTTTTGGATTATCCCAAGATACTGACTTCAATTCAAAGCCAAATTTGATATTTTACATAATTGATAGCCGGACATGCAATTTTGATTAAATGGAAAGATAATACTTCACCTGCACAATGACAAAGAGATATTATGGCTTGTTTAACTCTAGAAAAAAATTAGAGATATGCTATCAAGGATTTAAATGTTAGGTTCCAAAAGTCATGGGGTCCATTTATGGACTATTATCACAATCTTCAGATTTAATGTTATTCTGGAATTTTGGCCGGTGTTGTCTCTCTCTCCAGGTTGGTGCCATTTGGTTCAGGCATGTCAACTTTCAACCTTGCTGAGAGGAAAGGGTTTTAAAATTTTTCTTTTTGGGTTTTTTTTTCATTAAATCTTATTTTATTATTCTGATTATGCTCTGAGCTCTGGATTTCCTTATTATGAGAATACTGTATAATGTTTTAATTTTTTTCTTTTTTTCCGAATCTTGTAGCACACACACTTATACTGCTACACACTTATACTGTTCAATAGAAAAAAGAAATGAAGAGAGAAATTAATTCCTAAATCCAATTCAGAAAGACAATGTTACACAATCTATAAATTGGCTTCATCCTGTAACAATCAAAACAATTTATAAACTGGAAATCGTTTCAAATCTATGATACCTTAGAAATTTCAGAATTTTTAACAAAATGCCTTATCTTTAAGTCATAAGGAGAACACAATATAGTGTGAAGACTTATCAAGCCAATTTATACCGTGACATCCGACTCTTCCAGCAATTCTACCCCTGTTCATGTAAGTCTCCTTAGGAACATCTGTTCTGTTCAGTTTTCCCTTTCTTTTTACTACCTGCTTAATACAGTTTGCAACTTTCTTCTTAAGAAGGATTAAACTCCACACTAGAGCTTCAGTCCAAAATCTAAAGTAATACTTCAGTGCCGTTTTGAGTTTTGTATGGCTTGAGATCCTATACTACATAAGAGGGTTTTAACCCAGGATCATGGTAGAATAAAAATCAGAAAGGGTTATGGTGGAATGTTTATACTAAGTAGACGGGATCCCAATTACTGTATAATTAAGGTTTTAAAAATAAAACTGTAGAGATAGTTCAGAGCTGCAAATGTGATTCTCAAGAAATTAATTTAATGGAAAGACATAAAAACACAGGATATTGGAAATATAGACAATGGAAATATGAATATTACTTCACAAGAAAGGGAAAGGTTTGCTTTATGTAACACATTTCATGTTCTCAGATTGGCCCAATAATGTATTTTTTGGCAGAATCGTGACAGGTGTCAGAAGCAGAAGGTCAAATTGCACACAAAAATAATGGAACTTGTTTTTTTAGTGCTGTTAACAGACAATGGCCAAGACACTGAGGATAATTTCTTTACTCTTCTTTGAAATAGTACATTTGTTATCTGACCACCATGATGGATCATTACAGTTAATCTCAATGTGTCTGCCACTTCACCAATTTGCCCATCTTCTCCAAAATCTGTTTCCATCCTCCTTGTTGTTTACTTCATTTCTAGGGGTTTGTGTCATCTGCAAGCTTTGAAATAATATCTACCAAGAGCAGTCCTAAAAAAACATTAAAATAATCAGATTAAAAGAGTCTTTAGGATCGCCTTTTACTTCCTATGAATGCTGCCATACCTGTTTATTTTCTCCAGCACTTTGGTGCACTGCTCTAGTCCCCAGCAATGGCAGATCTTGTTTTAACTCCTTAGACGACACCATTGCACATTTCCTTCCAATTTATAAAACAACTTTTCACCACCATTCTTTGCCATGCCAAATTTTAATCAAGTAGGCGTCATCCCTTTAATCCTCTGGGCCTCATTTTCCTTACATGTTTATTAAGCAATACTTTATCCAATGGAGTTTGAAAGTCCATATACCCTGTACACAATTTCAACCAAGCTATCAAATCTTTAAACTCAATCATGAGTTGTATTAGATAAGCCTTCAACAAATCAGTGCTAAGCATTTATTAATACTGGAAGTATAGCCAATAAATTAAAACAATTTAGAAATCTTAAACATTCTAAGGTAGTCAACAGAGAATAGAATGATAGGCCAGTGTGCCATAGTGGAGAAATGGGGGAAGTAAACAAAAACATGGCTTTGAAAAAGAACTCAGAAGGAGGTATAGTGGGAGTTGAATTTGCAAAGAGATTTTCAGATAGGATCCCTGAAACTTCACTGCAGAGGAGGGAAAGTATGGATACATGGAACCCAGGCCTAGAAGGGCACATCATTCACTGGCCATCCCTTATATTCAAGGATGATTTTTCAGGAGATTTCTTGGTTTTTCCCTCACCCCTTTAGCACTGATAAAGCCAATCAAAAATTGGCTGAGGGACATGTATCCCTGACCTGTTTCTGCTACTCCTGCTTCTTAATTTGTTTTTTCCTTCAAAGCACAGAAAACTTTGCAGCAAATTTTCAATGCACCCAAGACATCCCTAAGGAACAGTCTCAATGAGTTTGTGTAATTGTTGAACTTCTTCAGGTTTTCCTTGAGGACATTGTTAACAATGTTTCTGTTCTCTCCCCTATAAAGTCCATGATGACTAAAGTTGGTGTCAAATGGGAGTCAGAGTTTGACATCATGCTTGGACTTTGACATCTGCACAATGTGACCAGCCCAGGGAAACTGAGAGTCGATGGTCAATGTGCCTATTGTGTTGGTTTGAGGGAAGTAGTTGATGTTAATTCATTCATCTTTTGCATTCTTATACAAGTTCCAGAGGCATGATATCTACAGGGTCATTCAATATCTCCTGCATGTTGTACATTTTTTCAGCACCGTGGTAGAGTGGCGTTTCTATTCTGCTAAACCGTGAACTTGGTATTTCAGCCATCAAAAGTCTCTTCTTTGAGGATGCACTTGCCCATTTGAACCATTGCTGGATTTCTTCAACAAGATCATCTGTTTATGAGGCCCCTGTGAGGTTCTAATATTCACCAGGAAGGTCTCTATGCTTCTGATTTGTTATAATTGTAAATTGTTTGTTGGGGAGCTTGTTGATACAGACATTTATTATTTCAATTTGTAAGCAATAATCCTATTTTTTTCCAGAAGCTTTGACAAATTCATCAACAATCATTCATTTCTTTATGTACTTGGGATTGAATGAGGAAGGATAAGGGCAGAATCGGATGGAAACTGCAGTATCAGAGATATCGCAAGTGCTTTTTAAAATTTTGTCGAGGGCTGGAAATTATACATTTAACTCAGTTGTCACCATTCTAACTTCCTTGGTTCTAAGTCAGGAAGATTCAGGTTCAGGACTCACTCCAGCTTCTTCATCCATCAGATGAGGAGCTAAATCAAGATAATGTCTACCCTCTTGGATGTACTCCAGAGACTGGACCAAATAAATCTTGACTGATACTTCAATGCAGTACTGCAGGTGTCATCCATCAGTCAGAAGTAAAATCAAGACAATGTCTATTCTCTCAGATGTTTATTAAGGTTCCACATACTATTTTGAGTTACCACAGAGCTGTTCTTAGGGTCATGACCCTAAACCCTAAAGCAGCATCAGTAAAAGTACTTTTCTCAGACAAAAGTTCTTGAGAATTAACCAAAACACTTTGATGATGCCAATGTATGCCATCAATTAAAATCATAAATTATGTAACAATGAACCATCTGCAATTTTCATTCTTTAAAAATAGGATTTCAAACTCTATGAAACACATCAATGGTGACAAGGAGGGATGGGGGATTTGTTTGATCTGGAAAAATTAAATTGCATTTAATCATTGCTAATGTTGGAGTTCAATCCTAAAGTACTAAAATAGGTACTTCCTTATATAGATAGGACTTCCTCAACCTTTGATCTTCACTCCCAAATACATAGAACATACAACAGTACAACACAGGAACAGGCCATTCAGCCCAGGTGTCTGTGTCGAATATGATGTCCAAATCAAAGTAATTCTGCTGAGTGTGTCAGAATATCCTTTCCTCCCCTCCATAGTCCTCCACACTTCTCCCATCTAAGTACCTGTCCTAATTCTTCTGAAATGTTAAAATTGAGCCAGCATTCACCAACTCAGCTGGTATCTCATACCACATTCCCACCACTCTCTCTGTGTGAAGACTTTCCCCCCTCATGCTCCCCTAAACTAGTGGTCCTCAACCTTTTTCTTTCCACTCACATACCTATGCCATAGGTGCTCTGTGATTAGTAAGGGATTCCCATGTTGACAAGGTGATTAAGAAGGCATTTGGTATGTTAGCCTTCGTAAATCATAGCATAGAATATAGGAGCTGGGAAGTGATGCTGCGACTGTTTAAGGTGTTGGTGAGGCCAGGTTTGGAGTATTCTGTTCAGTTCTGGTCTCCAAATTATGGGAAGGATATAGATAAGGTCGAGAGGGTACAGAGAAGATTTACCAGGATGTTGCCTGGCTTAAAATACCTAGAGTACAGAGAAAGATTGAAGAGGTTAGGACTTTATTCATTGGAACGTAAACAGTTGAGAGGGGATTTAATAGAGGTGTTTAAAATTATGAAGGGAATAGATAGACTAGATGCAAGTAGACTCTTCCCCCTGAGAGCAGGGGAGGTTGAAACAAGAGGACACGTTGAGGGTAAGAGGGCAAAATTTTAGGAGAAACATTAGAGGATGCTTCTTCACTCAGAGAGTGGTGTCTGAATGGAATAATCTTCCAGAGGAAATAATTGAGGCAGAGTCAATTCTTTCATTTAAGAGGAGGCTGGATATATACATGGATAGGAGGGGGTTGGAGGGTTATGGACGGAGAATAGGTGGGGGGATCTAGTGGAGTTGTTTGAGTGAACCGGTATAGACTTGAAAGGCTGAAATGGCCTGTTTCCATGCCATAAACTGTTATATGGTTACATGGTTAAGGTGGTATGTAGGTGGAAAGAAAAAGTTTGAAAACTTTTAATCATACCTAATTGACTCATTATGTGCATGGTTTCATAACTCCAAAGGAAATAGGCAATGACAATTTTTCTCAACCAAAATATTTGAGTAACAATTGAGTCTAAAGGAGTGATTCTCAACCTTTCCTTCCAACTCACATACCACCTTAAACAATCCCTTACTAATCACAGAGCATCAATGACATAGGGATTACTTAAAGTGGTATGTGAGTGGAAAGGAAAAGCTTGAGAACCACTGGGTTAGGTTTAAATAATGAATGTTCTAAGTTGGATAGTTTATGTAAAAATATGGCCACAGAGGTGTATTTTGGCTGCCTGTCATCGTTTAGATAGTAACCAATTTATTCCTAATTGTATGTTCAGCACTTTGGATCAATGTGCATTGTGTTAAATGCATTATATAAATGACTACTACTACTAGAGTGGTGGATGTGGTCTATATGGATTTTATTAAGGCATTTGCAAGGCTCCACATGCAAAGCTCATTCAGAAAATAAGGAGGTATGAAATCAAGGTGGCCTTGTGTTGTGGACACAAAATTGGTTTGCCCAGAGAAGGCAGATGGTTTGTATTCTGTATCGCATTGGTGACCAGTGGTGTTCACAGGGATCTGTTCCGGGATACCTCCTCTCTATGATTTTTTTAAATGACCTGGATGAGGAAGTGGGAAGGTGGGTTAGAAAGTTTGCAGATGACGCAAAAGTGGAGTTGTGGATAGTCTGGAGGGTTGTCAGTGATTAGAAAGGGATATTGATAGGATGCAGAGCTGGACTGAAAAGTGGTAGATGGAGTGTAACCGCAAAAGTGTAAAGTGGTTAATTTTGGTAGGTCAAATTTGAAGGCAGAGAACAATCTCAATGGGAGGACTCTGAGCTGTGTGGATGTACTAAGAGATGTTGGGATCCATGTCCATAGGACATTCAAAGCTGCTGCCCAGGTTGATAGTGTTGTTATAAAGCCATATGGTGTGTTGGCCTTCATTAATCATGAGATCAGGTTCAAGAGCCATGAGATAATGATACAGCTGCTGTATATAAGTCCTTGGTTAGACCCCACTTGGAATATTGTGTCAGTTCTCATCTTCTCATTACAGGAAAGATGTGGATGCTATGGAGAGGATGCAGAGGAATTTTACAAGGATGCTGCCTGGTTTGGAGTGCAGGCCTTATGAGGATAGGTTGAGTGAACTTGGTCTTTTTTCCCTGGAGTGACGAAGGTGTACTAGATGATGAGGTATCGATCATGTGGATAGCCAGAGGTTTTTTCTCAGTGTTGAACTGGCTATCTTCTGGGTCAAGCTGTTTGTGAGTAAGTGCAGGGAGGATGTAAGAGATACATTCTTCACACAGATAATTGTGAGTACATGGAATGAGTGTTCGCAATGGTGGTGGAGGCAAATACAACAGGATCTTTTAAGAGCCTATTAGATAGGTACGTGGAATAGAATAAAATGGAGGGTTTTATGGTAGGGGAATTCTAAGCAGTTGTTAGAATAGGTCATTAGCTTGGCACTATACTGTGGGCTGAAGGACCTGTACTGTGCAAGATCTTAATATTCTATATTTACTGCCCTATGTTCATCAACTGCATTTGTCACCTCCTCAAAAAAATTCAATCAAATTATTAAACATGGCCTGCCCCTCAGGAAACCATAGACACACAAGAGACTGAAATTCTGCCTGGCCAACAGCAAAAAGAATCTTAGGGTTACATGCGATGTTCAGTATGTACTCTGACAATGCATTGGAACTTTGAACTTTGGACCTTAAGCAATCTGGAGTTGGACTGCATCACCGTAGCCTTTGTCTTTTTTATTTGGATTATATAGATCAGCACAACATCAAGGGCCGAAGGGCCTGTACTCTGCTGTAGTGTTCTATGTTCTATATCACTCAGCTCCACCTTGTATGATTCATCTTTGTCTACTGGCAACAGCCAATCAACTGGCTTTGTCCTTCATCCTTTACCCTTCTCTGGTTCACTAATCCCCACTGACGCCTGTCAACTTCTTCACATTCTGTCCACATCATACCAGCTACTTTCCCTCTTGCACCCTCAGTCTTGATGAAGGGTTCCAGCCTGAAATATCACCAAATCATTTTCTCGCACTGATGCTGTTCGACCTACTGAGCTCCTCTAGCAGAGTGTTTGTTCCTCTCAAAGCCTCATTGACTGGCCCCAGTTTGGCCATGATTCTCCAAATGTGCATAAATCATATCCCTAAATATCTTTTCCAATTAGTTTACCTATCACTGATGCGAGGATCACTTGACCTATGATGTTCTGGATTATCCTTTTCTCCTTCTTGAACAAAGGTACAACATCAGCAACTTTTCAGTTCACTGTGTCCTTTCTTGCCTTTTGTTAATGAGGATTCAAAGATCTTTATCTAGGATGGTCCAACAGCTTCTTCCCTTACCTCTTTCTATAACATGGGATCTATCCCATTAGGCCCTGGGGACATCCACTCAAATGCTCCTCAAAGGACCCAACACCACCACCTTTGTGATCTCAAAATGCCCTAACATGCTGCTCCCTATCACTATTCTCCAAGTCCTAAGTTGTACATGGGCATCTGGAACACGGGAACACTATCTCACACCATCCTGACTTGGAAGTACATTGCCCTTCCTTCATGGAACTTCTCATCCAGCAATATTGTGGAAGAATCTTCACCAAAAGGATTACCCCAGTTCATCGCTACCTTTTCAAGGGCAATCAGAGATGGGCAATAAATGCCTTAACAGCAACATCCAGATCACAAAACATTAATGAATAAATAAAATATTATGAAAGATATTTATACTCCCATTGGTGCAAGCCAATCAATTTTTGATTAAATGTCTTCTCAGAAACATTTATTTTGCATTAAATTACTTCACAATGTCAAGGTTGAGTTTCAACGACTTGATGCATGTCCATAGTCATTGTCGTCTGTCTAATTTTCACTGCCCTTTCATGTCATTGGTAGAGTGCTTCATGCAGGAAGAATCCTTTGCCAAACATCTGTTGCCAGTCTCTCTTTGCTCAGCAATTTTAAAGCATGAAATACAAAAAGGTTGAGAGACATTAAGTTATTTCATAACATTAAGATGGTTTAGATAATCACAATCTCAACATCATTATTATTATTCATTGAATAAACTGAACAGATTTGTTTGAAATAGTGATGTAAGTGACACTAATTAAAAGTAGAAATGCAATTTAGACCTGATCATGGACAGGTCTAAATCATGGATTTATATAAAGTCATTACAAATACCATGCCATCCTTCTGCTCATAACAGAGAATTTTAAGTCTCTCAAGAAGATATTCATCATAAAAGTTCAAATCATTATATTTAGAATGAGTTATTAAAGTTAATTTTAAGCAGAATAGCCTAAAGATGGTAAATATATCAATGAAGAAAATGTGTTAACTTCCACCATTATTTCTCTGGTAAAACTGACAATTTCTACTTTCTATACATGGTACAATTAAACATGGAATACTGGACATTACTGTCAACAACTCAATGATACAGAGTTCTCATGATCAAGGCAACTAACAGACGATTGATAATTGAAATAAATATTGGCTGGGAATTTTCTGTGTAGTCCTATCTCCTGAATCAAGTCTTTGAGCAAATTCCTCAGTGTGAACTGACCAAATGTAATTGTCTCTGACCAGGTTGGCAAAGTTAGTTAAAAAAGTTTCTTCCAATAATAAATCACATACTTTAACAGCTGATTGTAAAAAGTGGCAACTTCAATGATATTCTCTCTGATATTCACAAACATTTTTTCTATCACAAATTATTAAAAGTTAAACATATATTTTGAAAAACATTAGGAAAAATTATAAATTAAAGCACTAACTAACGGAAACAAAAAATAAAGCAAATGTAAATTAAATATATAACTGTAAATTTTCTGAAATGTATTTCTATCCCACTAAAGGCATTTAGAGTTTACAGGTAAGGGGGAGAGTTGCCTCCTCAATGAGGGAAGACATAACAACAGCCATTAAAGAGGCTTTTCTTGGGGGATCATATAGTGAGGCTGTAGGGGTGGAATTTCAAAACATGAAGGAAATTATATTGTTGACTGTATCTTAGCACCCCCCCCCCCCCCACCCCTCCAACCAACCCTGCCAATAGTCAATAGGAATTGGGGGATTGGACATGCAAAGAGATTGCAGATAGTTGTAAGAATAATAGGGTGGCATTATTGGGAGATTTTAACTTCCTTCATATTCACTGGGTCCCCATATGCCAAGTGTAGGAACAGGAAGGAATCTGTTCCACATGGGCCCAACTAGAGAGGGTGCATCCTTGAATCTCATCTTAGGGAACAAAATGGATCAAGTGACTGAGGTGTCAGTGGGGGAGCACCTTAGGACCTGTGACTATGGGTCTATAGGTTTTAAAATAGTAATGGAGAAATATAGGATTGGTGAAAAAGTTGATGTCCTGACTTTGAGCAAGGTCCATTTGGAGGGTTTAAGCAGAGGTCAATTAGAAGAGTATGTTTGCAGGTGATGATACATTTGGAAAATAGACAGCTTTTAAAGGTGACATAGGAAGAGTTCAGGGACTGAATGTTCCTGTTAGGATGAAGGGCAAGGCTGAACATTTTAGGGAACCTTGAATAACAAGGGGCATTGAGATTCTGGTCAGGAAAAAGAAGGAGACAGGCATCAGATCTAAGCAGACCAGACCAAGCAAATCCCTTGTGGTAGGAGGGAAATCAAAAAGAGGCATGAGATGGAACTGGGAGACAACCCTAAGAGATTCTGCAGATATGTTAAGAGTAAAAGGATGGCTAGGGAGATAATTGGTCCCATTAAAGATCAATATGGCCCTCTTAGTGTGGAGCCACAGAACATAGAACACTACAGCACAGTACAGGGCCCTCAGCCCTTTATGTTGTGCCGACCCATCTATTCCTTTAAAAAAGCACTAAATCCTCCCTACCCTGTAACACTCTATTTTACATTCATCCATATGCCTAAGAGTCTCTTAAATGTCACTAATGTTTCAGCCTCCACCACCATCTCTGACAGGGCATACCAGGAACCCACAATTCCTAAACTTCCCTCCCTTCACTTTGTACATATGTCCTTGGCTGTTTGCTGATCCAGCCCTTGGAAACAGGTGCTGGCTGTTCTCCCTATCTATGCCTCTCATCATCTAGTAGAAATCTATCAAGTCTCCTCTCATCCTTTTATGCTCCAAAGGGAAAAGTCCCAGCTCTGCTTCATAAGACTTGCCTCATAAGACTTGTTTCCTAATCCAGGCAACATTTTGGAAAATCTCTTCTGCACCCTCTCCATAGTTTCCACATCCTTCCTATAATGAGGTGACCAGAACTAAACACAATACCCAGAGATTTGTAGAGTTGCAACATGGCCTCTCTACTCCTGAACTCAATCCCCCTATTAATGAAGCCCAGCATCCCATAGGCCTTCTTATCTATCCTAGCAACCTGTGAGGCAACCTTGAGGGATGTATGGATTTGAACCCCAAGGTCCCTCTATTCATCCACACTCCTTGTAACTGACCATTAACCCTGTACTCAGCCTTCTGGTTTTGTCTTTTCAAATTACATCACCACAGGAGATGAGTAAGATTTTCCATGGATTCCATGCTTCATCTGTCTGGATGAGCCTACCATAATCCATACACACCCAACAGACCACTATACCTTCATCAATTTGTTAAATCATCTCTTTGAAACACTCAATCTGGCCTGCGAGGCATGACATGCCCCTCACAAAGCCTTGTTGCTTATGGTTCTTCAAATGCTCACATATCCAGTTCCTATAGTCTGCCCACTGGTCACTGGTCTATGATTCCCAGAACTCTCCCTGTTATCTTTCTTGAACAAGGGAACAATACTTGTCATCCCCCAGTCCTCTGTGGCCAGGAAGGACACAAGGATTATTGTCAAACCTCAGCAATCTCTTCCCTCACATCCTGTAGTAACCGGGAGTATAATCCCAGTTGTCCCTGGGGACTTTCAAATGTTTTAAGAAAATTAATTTTGAAAACCTGATGATCTTTTGTTCAAAATTAATGGATATATCATTAAAAAACCAAGTTACACCTCAACTTCCACAGAAAATAATATGTACAAAGTTAACCATACAAAATTTCCTGAAGAGCCATTTAAATCTTGAAATGCCTGGAAGCCAACATACTAACGGCATTGTGAAGAAAGCACATCAGCACCTCTACTTCCTCAGGAGTTTGTGGAGGTTTGTTATGACACCAGAAACCCTGGCAAATTTCTACAGATGTGTGCTGACCGGCTATATCATAGTCTGACAGAGTCTGCGTCAGAACATTTCTAATCGGGGGGCGGGGGGGGGGCATTAAGGTAACCACAGGGGTGCACTGATTTTTTTGGTGGCTTTGGATCAGGTTGTGGGGCGGGGGGGGGGGGGGGGTGGCAGTGGCAGCATTGGACCAGGTGGTGGAGGGGCACAATTATTCATTTGGGGGGTATACCCAGCAGGTGCCCCCCCTCCCCATGATGCCGACTCTGTAGTCTGGTAAGGGGGACACCAATATCCATGAGTGCAAAGCCCTGCAAAAGGTAGTTGACATGGCCCAGTACATCACAGGCAAAACCATCCCCACCATCGAGAACATCTATGGGGACGCTGCTGACGGAGAGCAGCAATCATCAAGGATCCACACCACGCAGCACACGTTCATTTCTTGCTGCTACCATCAGGAAAGAGGTATCAGTGCCACAGGACTTGTACCACCAGCTTCAGGAACAGTTGCTACCCCTCCACCAATAGACTCCTCAGCAATAACTCAATCAGGGAGTCATTTAAATATTCTTACTTTTGAACTTTATTGTTTTTCTCCTCTCTCTGTTTACATTCCTTTATTTGTTTACATCTGTACATTGTGTACTATTTTATTTTGCACAACCAATAAGTAAGAATTCTGCCTCGCCCACAGGAAAAAGAATCTCAGGGTTCTATTTGGTGTCACGTATGTACACTGACAATTAATCTGAAATCTGAAAAAAAGCTAGGAACACACTTGTGGAGACCAGTAGTTGATTGTCAACTTCCTGGAAACAAGTTGAGAAATCACTCTTCTTTACTTGTCAAGTCAAGTTTATTGTCATCTGAATGCGTAAGTACAAAACTCGATGAAACAGCTTCCTGTGCAAAACACACAGATACACAACCAGACATAACAAACATACAGACAAACAATACACATGTAACAATACATGTATTCACAAACAAACAAATAAATAGATTTGCACAAATATTTTGAGTATATGAGTGTCTCAGATGGTTAGTGTGAGCAGTTCCTTTGGTCCTTCAGCTTTCTCACTGCCTGTGGGAAGAAGCTGTTCCTCAGCCCGGTGGTGCTGGCTCTGATATCCCTGTATCTCTTCCCCTATGGGAGCAGCTGAAAGATGAGGTGGCACAGTTGGCGTAGCAGTTAGCCTTTACAGTGCCAATAATCGGGACTGGGGTTCGAATCCCACGCAAGGAGTTTGTACATTCTCCCTGTGTCTGCATGGGGGCTCCAGTTTACTCTCACCATTCAAAATGTACCAGGGGTGTAGATTAATTGGGTGTAAATTGGGCAGCATGGACTCATGGCCTGTTACCGTGCTGTGTGCCTAAATTTAAATTAATGTAAGATGCTGTGTGTGTGGTAGAAGGGCTACCCAAAGAGTCCTTCCAAGTGAAGTAACATTTCACTTGTGAATCTGCAGGGATCATCTACTGCATCCAATGCTCCCGCTGTGGTCTCCTCTACATCAGAGAGATGATTATGCAGACTGGAAGATCACTTTGTTAACCACCTCAGCTCAGTCCGCCACAATAGCATGAATCTCCCAGTGACCACCCATTTCAATTCTTTATCCCGTTCCCTTGCCAACATATCTATCCATCTCATTGTCCAACTGGGCACCCTCCAACTGGATGACATTAATATTGACTTCTCTGGCTTTTGTTAAACCCCCTCCCCCACCCTCTGCTTCCCCTGTAGACTCTCCATTCCCTGTCTCCTTTCGCACAAACATGATAAATTCTACTTAGTCCCTCATCACATCCAATTAACACCTTTTGTTGGTCTGGATTCCTCCCCCATTGTTTGAATCCTGAGACTTTCTGATATATCCTGTTTCTGCCATTTCTGATTTTTCCTTGAAGAAGGGCTCAGGCCCGAAATGTTGCCAATATATCTTTGTCTCCTATAGATGCTGAAAAGACCCGCTGAGTTCCTCCAGCACTTCAGTGGCTGAGATTGATAGACTTTTGGACACAAAGGGAATCTAGTGACATGGAGGTCAGACCATGCTTTAGGTATGACCAGCCATGATGTTAATGGAGCAGGCACAAAGGTCCATATGCCCTGCCCTAATCCTTTTTTGATGTAAAACATTTGCAGCATGGCATGGACAGTTTTTACTGGAGATAACCAGTAGAAGAATTTAAAATGGAGAAAAAAATAAGAGGAATATAGAGCATACACATCACCATTTTCATTGTTGGTGATATATCAAGTCACCTTTATTTATTGTTTAAACCATACTTGCACAGTAAGGATGAGATTACGTTTCTCCAGGACCATGGAGCATATTTACATAAATATAGATAGAATAGAAGTTAAACATATTAAAATATTAAGATGTACATAATAACAGTCCATGGTATTCACAAATGTTCTGGGAATTCAGGGGTCTGATGGCTTGGGGGAGAAAAGCTGGTGTCCAATCTGGACGTAAGGGCCCGAGTAGTTCAGTACCTCCTACCTGATGGCAGAAGGGAAAACAGATTAAATGAGAGGTCTGGAGTCTTTCACAATGTTTATTGCCTTTCGCCTGCATCAAGTGTCCTTCATGGTAGGGAGAGAGTTCCCACTGATCTTTTCCTCTGATTTCACTATCCTCTGCGGGGTCTTGACAGTCCGAGGGGGTACAGCTTCCAAACCAAGCAGTGATGCAGTTGCACAGAAAGATCCTCTGTAGAATGTAGTGAGTTTGAAGGGTGGGAGATGAAATTTCCTCAGCCTTCGCAGGAAGTAAAGGCTTCAGAGATTAAAAATAAGTCGAGAGCAATGGTTCTCAAACTTTATTTTTCCACTCATATCCCTTCCTAACCACTCACATCCCTTACTAACCACAAAGCACCACATGCATCCTTGCTCTACTAGTTCAAAGTACCAAGAAAACCTTGTGTTTAATTCAAGGTGGTCATCTGTTTCAAGATTCTATATCCATAGGAAGTAGTCTCTCAGTGTTCACCCTGGCACAGCAACATGCCCTTCACCCCACGATGTCTATGCCAAACATGTTGTCAAATTAAACTAAATCTCTTCTGCCGACACATGATCCATATCTATCTATTTGCTACATATTTGTATACCTATCTAGTAGCCTCTTAAATGTTACAAGAACAATAGAACCATAGAATATTAAAGCATAGAAATAGGTCCTTTTGGTCCTTCTAGTCTGTATTGAACCATATTTTTGCCTAGTCCCAATGACATGTACCCATAGCTCTCCATACCTTTCCCATCCTTGCACCTGTCCAAATTCTTCTTAAATGTTTAAATTGAGCCCACATTCACCACTTCAGCTGGCCATTCATTCCATATCCCCACCACTCACTCTGTGAAGAAGTTCCACCGCATGTTCCCTCTAAACTTTTCCCCTTTCACCCTTAACCCATGCCCCCTGGTTTTTATCTCACCTATCCTCAGTGGAAAAAACCTATCTACATTTACTCTGTCTATCCCCCTCATAATTTTAAATACCTCCATCAAATTGCCCCTCATTCTTCTACGCTCCAGGGAATAAAGTCCTAACATGTTTAACCTTTCCCTGTAACTCAGTCCTTGAAGTCTTATCTGCACCCTTTCTATCTTATTGATCTCCTTCATGTAGTTAGATGACCTAAACTGCACACAATACTCCAAATTTGGCCTCACCAATGCCTTGTACAACTTTACCATAACATCCCAACTTCTATACCTAATACTTAGATTTATGAAGGCCAACATGCCTAAACTTCTCTTTTAAAATCCTATCCACCTGTAATGCCACGTTCAGAGAATTATGTATCTGTATTCCCAGGTCCCTCTGTTCTACACACTTCTCAGTGCCCTTCATTTATTGTGTGTGTCCTTTCAAAATTCAACACCTCACACTTGTCTGCATTAAATTCCATTTGCCATTTTTCCAGTTGCAAGCTTATTCGCTGTCCACAGTGCCTCCAATCTTAGAGTCATCCTCAAACTTTCTGATCCAACTTACTACATTATCATCCAGATCATTGATATAGATGATAAACAACAGTGGGGCCAGCACTGATCCCTGAGGCACACTAGTCACAGCCCTCCAGTCTGAGAAGCTATCATCCACCACTACTCTCTAGCTATTCTCGTCTAACCATTGTTGAATCCAGTTCACTATTTCATCATGAATACCTAGTGTCTGAACCTTCTTGACTAACCTCCCATGTGGGACCTTGTCAAAGGCCTTACTAAAATCCATGTAGACAACATCCAAGGCCTTCATCAACTTTCGTGGTAACCTCCTCAAAAAACTCTATAAGATTCATTAAACGTGACCTACCACGCACAACCCATGTTGACTATCCCTAATCAGTCCCTGGCTATCCATATAACTGTATATCAGATGTTTTAGAACACCTTCCAATAATTTACCTACTAGATGTCAGGCTTACCAGCCTATAATTTCCAGGGTTACTTTTGGAGCATTTTTTAAAAATGCTCCAAACCTCCATCACCACACCCGTGGCTAAGGATATTTTGAATATTTTTGCCAGAGTCCCTGCAATTTCTATACTAGCCTCTTTCAAGGTCCGAGGGGATCAGGCCCTAGGGATTTATCCACCCCTATTTGCTTTAAGACAGCAAGCACTTCCTCCTCTTTAATCTGTATAGGTTCCATGACCTCACTGCTTGCTTTCCTTACTTCCCATGCCTCTGGGCCTGTTTCCTGGGTGAATACCGATGGAAAAAAAATATTAAGATCTCCCCCATCTCCTTTGGCTCCATACAAAGCTGAACTCTCTGATCTTCAAGGGGACCAATTTTGTCCCATACTATCCTTTTGCCAGTGGCAGATTAACTACCACCCAGGCCCTAGGCTGAGCTTTAGTAAGGCCCCCCTGACCTTGCCCCCGACCACCACCCTTCATTGAGTACTATAAAGTGAAATTTTTCCATTTATTCGTCTTTGGGTGTGATGCCCTCTCGTATTCTAAATTTATCCACTGGGTATGTGTCGGCAATACTCCAGTTGGTGTTTGGTTGGAGGAGGGATGGAAAAATTAAATTAAAATTAAAATCAAACAAAACTTTACCTTACAGAAGCTGTTTGCTAGCCCTGAATAATTTGAAAAGATAAATAAAATCAGCTTAAAAAAAGTCTTGATCTAAAATAACACAGTAGAAGGGAGAGTCTTTTTTAAAAAAAATAAACCTCCCATGAGCTCTGCTGCAGGAGGCAGACCTCAGACTCATGCGTGCGCACAAACGTGAACATTGATTGACAGATAGCATTGGGTCTGGCGGAGCCTGAATTCAAAGATGGGACTGAGACCCCGCTGCTGATTGACAGGTGAATGTCCCAGACTAATGAAAGCCCATATAGACAAGACATTATATTGGTGTACCAGTGGTAAGGCTCCTTACCTTCCAAGCCCCTAGGCTTCAGCCTACTCAGCCTAATGGTTAATCCGCCACTGCCTTTTGCTCTTAATGTACCTGTAGAAACCCTTAGGATTTTCCTTCATAGAGTCAGCCAAAGCAACCTCATACCTTCTTTTAGCCTTCCTGAATTCTTTCTTAAAGATTTTCTTGCATTTGTTTATACTCCTCAAGTATCTCATTTGCTCTATGTTGCCTATACCTGCTGTACACCTTTCTCTTCTTTTGAACCAGATCCCCAATATCCCTCAAAAACCAAGGTTCCCTATGCTTGCTAAACTTGTTTTGAATATACAAATCTGTGCTCTCAAAATTTCACCTTTGAAAGGCTTCCACTTACCTCACAATTACTTGCCCAAGAACAACTTATCCCAATCCATGCATTTTAGATCCTTTATCATTTCCTCAAAATTGGCCTTTCTCCAATTTAGAACCTATTAAATCAGTTTCCACCACTACTCCTGGCAACCTGATCCAGCACGTCCTTGGTGCAAAACATGCAGATAGGGAGGTCATCGTGTTTGTCCGCAATCCACAATGTTCCAGACAGGGAGACCACGTGTTCCTCCACAATTCACATATAACAGAATTGTATCAGGAGACCTGATTTATTAAATTATGAGAGGCATAGTTAGTGCAGATAGTCAAAATCTTTTTCCCAGGACAGATGTTTAAAGGAGATATGCAGTGAATCTTGAAACATAGGAGCAGCTGAAGATCCAGCTGCGCTGGATGGGTCACGTCTCCAGAATGGAGGACCATCGCCTTCCCAAGATCGTGTTATATGGCGAGCTCTCCACTGGCCACCGTGACAGAGGTGCACCAAAGAAAAGGTACAAGGACTGCCTAAAGAAATCTCTTGGTGCCTGCCACATTGACCACCGCCAGTGGGCTGATAACGCCTCAAACCGTGCATCTTGGCGCCTCACAGTTTGGCGGGCAGCAACCTCCTTTGAAGAAGACCGCAGAGCCCACCTCACTGACAAATGGCAAAGGAGGAAAAACCCAACACCCAACCCCAACCAACCAATTTTCCCCTGCAACCGCTGCAATCGTGTCTGCCTGTCCCGCATCGGACTTGTCAGCCACAAACGAGCCTGCAGCTGACGTGGACTTTTTACCCCCTCCATAAATCTTCGTCCGCGAAGCCAAGCCAAAGAAAGAAGAGGAACATAGGAACATAGGAAGGAGGAACAGGAGTAGGCCAAAAATGGCCCATCGAGCCTGCTCCGCCATTCAATACAATCATGGCTGATCTAATTTATGACCTAACTCCACCTACCTGCCTTCTCCCCATATCCCCTAAACCCTCTAATCCAGACAGCACTCTGGTAAACCTCTTTTCTATGTTCACGTCCTTCCTGTAATGGAGAAAACCAAAATTGCACACAATATTCCAAGTCTGCCCCAGCCAAAGATCTGAATCATTTCAACACGATTCTCTTACTTCTATGTTTAAAGCCTTGACCAATGAAGGCAAGCATGTCATATGCCTTCTTTACTACCCTACCTACTTGCATGGCCACTGTCCATCTGATTCAAATTTTAGATTTATTGTCAGTGCAATAAAGAGAGAAAAAAATCAATAAAGTGCAAAAGTAAGAGTCCTTAAATATGTCCCTGATGGAGTTTGTTGTTGAGGAGTCTGGTGGTGGAGGGGTAGCAGCTGTTCCTAAACCTGCTGGTGCGAATCTTGTGGCACCTATATCCCTTTCCTGATGACAGCAGCGAGAACAGAGCATGTGTTGAGTGGTGTGGATCCTTGATGATTGCTCCTGTTCTCCAACACCAGTGTTCCCTATAGGCATTTTCAATGGTGGGGAGGGTTTTACCTCTGATATCTTGGGCTGTGCCCACTACCTTTTGTAGACCATTGGTATCCCCATACCAGACTGTGATGCAGCTGGTCAGCTCATTCTCTCTTCACTTCTCATTCTCCCAAACACCTGTGAATGACTGCCCTTGTTATCAATGCAACACTTGAATTAGAGTGGCATCTGGGGCTGCAGGAAAATTGAGGTCACTGGGATTCAGAGACAAAACTATTCACCAGCTTCAGTCACACACAGCATGGGGAAATAATGGTGGTAACCGGCTCTTCGTGATGACCCAGACTTCCCCAGAGCTTCATCAACAATATTCCTTTAATAATGTGATCAGATGTAGGCATGTTCACTGATGATTGCACAACATTCAGTACCACTCAGAGCTCCTCAGATGCCCAGGTACAGACTTGAACAACATTCAGGAATGTGCGATAAAGTGACAAGTAATAAACATGCCGCAGACAATGGGGATCTTCAACAAGGGAGAGTCTCACCAATGAGCATAAATTCAACTCAGCTTCAATTCCAGCCTCACTTCATTTGTATTAATTCCATTTTCCATCATTTGACCCATAGCCTTTCATTCCTGATGATTTGTTTTCAATTAAAAAATTGGTTTGCAGGAAGAAAGCAGAGAGTAGTAGTGGAAGGCAAGTATTCTGCCTGGAGATCAGTGATTAGTGGAGCACCGCAAGGATCTGTTCTGGGTCCCCTGCTCTTTGTGATTTTTATAAATGATGTGGATGAAGAGGCAGAAGGATGGGTAAGTTTGCGGATGGCACGAAGGTTGGAGGAATTGTGGATGGAGCTGAAGGTTGTTGAAAGTTACAAGAGGGTATAGACAGGATGCAGAATTGGGTGGAGAAGTGGCAGATGGAGTTTAATTCAGATAAGTGTGAGGTGATACATTTTGGTAGGACAAATCAGAAGGCTGAGTACAGGGTTAATGGTCAGTTACATAAGAGTGTGGATGAACAGAAGGACCTTGGGGTCCAAATCCACGCATTCCCTAAGGTTGCCACACAGTTGGATAGGACAGTTAAGAAGGCAATGCTGGATGCTGGGCTTCATTAATAAGGGAATTGAGTTCAAGACCAGAGAGGTCATGTTGCAATTCTATGAATCTCTGGTGAGACCACACTTAGTATATTGTGTTCAGTTCTGGTCACCTCATTACAGGAAGGACATGGAAGCTATGGAGAGGGTCCAGAGGAGATTTATCAGGATGTTAATTGGATTGGGGAAAGAAATCTTATAAGGCAAGGTTAGCAGAGCTAGGACTTTTCTCTTTGGAGCAAAGAAGGATGGCAGGAGACTTAATAGTGGTCTACAAAATTATGAGAGGCATAGATAGATTGGACAGCCAGCACCTGTTTCCCAGGGCAAGAACAGCAAACATCAGAAGACATATGTACAAAGCTAAGGGAGGGAAGTTTAGGGAAGACATCAAGGGTAAGTTTTTTTTAAACACTTAGTTGTGGGTGCCTGGAATGCCAGGGATGGTGATGGAGGGTGAAATATTAGGGGCATTTAAGAGACTCTTAGACAGCCACATGGATGAAAGATATAGAGGGTTATGGGCTAGGGAGGGTTTTTTTTTAAAAGGAATATGTGGGTCAGTACCACATCAAGGGCCAAAGGAGCTATACTGTGCTGTAGTGTTCTATGTGCTGATCTGTCATGGAAGAACTCATTCTGGAAGCAAATATGACAGAGACGGAGAAATTGAGAGAAAGGAATGGAATCTTATAGGGAACAGGTGTGATGCAGCAGTGGGAGTGGTGGGTTTGTAGAAAATGTCTGTTGAGAGTTTGTCTCTCAAAATGGAGTCAGACAGACAAACTCTCAACACTTGGTTGAGAGATGGACCTAGTGAATTTGAGATCAGGGTGGAAGTTGGTAACAAAGTGTATTAATTCAAAGACCTCATTATGAGTGCATGAGGCAGCACCAAAGTAGTTGTTGATGTAACAGAGGAAGAAGAGCCTTCCCTGTGTAAGCATGGATTGCTCCATATAGTCAACAAAAAGACAGGCATAGCTGGGGCCCAATATGTGTACCCGTTTGATATGGAGAAAATGCAATGAATCAAAGAAGTTATTGAGGGTGAGAACAAGTTCTGCTAGATGGAACAGAGTGGTGGTAGAGGTGGACTTGGTTGGGTCTGTTGTCAAGGAGAAACAAAGGGCTTTGCAGCCTTCAGTACAGGGGGGATGGAGTTTTATAGTGATTGGATGACCATGGTAAAGATGAGGTGGACTGGAAGCTGTTGAATTGATGGCGGGCTCGTGAAGTATCGCAGATGTATGTGGAGTTGGACTGGACCAGAGGGGGAATAAAAGAGTTGAAGTAAGTGGATACCACTTTGGTGGGGCAGGAGCATGTGGAAACAATGGGTCTGCTGGGACAATTGGATTTATGGATCTTGGGTTGGAAGTAGAACCACGTAATGCTGGGTTGGGAATCAGTGAGGATGGAAGGAGATCACTGGAAGTGATGAGTTCAGAGATAGTGTGTGAGAGAGGGGTCAGGGTGAATGTTTGTGAAGGAGGCTTGGTCCTTTAGGCTGCCAGGGCCAGGGTGGAAGTTCACATTGAAAACTTGGTCCTGTGGGTCACTGGGCCAAGGTGGAGACCTGTGTCGGAGGTCATAGAGGTGGCAATCTCCAGGGAGGTGAGCTTCCAAACCTTGAGAGACATCAGGTGAGTGTAGAACCAATGGTTGAAGCCGTGGATCCGGTGGAGGATGAAGTGTAGGAGAGGTCCATTATAGGCAAGTGAGGTTCGGAGCTGTGGTAGCAATACAATGAGGGTCTGATGGCATTTGCATACAAAGGAAAGGGAGGTCCATAGAATGTGGCAAGAGAAGCAAAATGAATAATGGTCAATGCAATGCAGGTACCTGAGATCCTGGTGCAGTCAAACTAAGAGGCCTGCAACCAGAATTGGAAACCACGTGGCACCAGTTGGCAGCAGAGACAAGTACCCAGGAAAGACATGTGGCTGTGGAAATGAGTCTGGGTGAATACATGGTTGAAGAGGTTTCTTCTTCTTTTTCACCTTTCCTCTCCTGTCCTCCTATCCATGTCCAATTATCAAGTCAAGTTTGTCATCTGATTATACAAGTACAATAGACAAAACAGCATTCCCTGGTCCTTGGTGCAAAACATGCAGGCATACAACCAGACATACAGACAAACAATACATATGCAGGACAAGTATTTCATCAACACAAATACATATGAGAGTCTCGGCTGTTTAGTGTGAGCAGTTCCTTTGGTCGTTCAGCAATCTCACTGCCTGTGGGAAGAAGCTGTTCCTCAGCCTGGTGGTGCTGGTTCTGATACTCCTGCATCTCTTCCCTGATAGGAGCAGCTGAAAGATGGTCTGTGCAGGGTGGAAGGGGTCATCAATGATTTTTATGGTCTGTGGATTGATCAATTTCTCTGCAGCAACTGTACCAGGAAGCTCGCAATAGAGCTCCTATAAAAGGTCGACATAATGGTGGCCAGTAGCCTTTGCTGTTTCAGTCTTTTCAAGAAGGGCAGTTGCAGTTGTGCCTTTCGACAAGTGAGGAGATGTTGAGCGTCCACGATAGGTCACTAGTTAAATGAACTTGGTGCGCTCCCCTCTCTCTACTACAGAGTTGTTGATGTGTAATGGAAGGTGGTAATTTCTGGTCCTCCTAAAGTCCATGATCATCTCTTTCATCTTGTCCATGTTAAGACTTAGGTTGTCTGAGTCTCTGTTTGTGCACCCACTCCAGCCCTTGCTTTCTTTCTCCCCAGCTTTTTAATTCAAGTGCGTTCCTTCTTTTTACTCATACCTTCAAGAAGGACTCAGGCTCAAAGCATCTTGGTACATGTAGGTACCAATGACATAGGGAGAATTAGAGAAGAGGTCCTAAAAAGTGAGTACAGGCAGTTAGGTAGGGAGTTAAAAAGAAGGACCACAAAGGGGGTAATCTCTGGATTACTCCCTGTGCCACGTGACAGTGTGAATAGAAATAGAATGAGGTGGAGGATTAACACGTGGCTGAAGGGGTGGAGTAAGGGGCAGGGTTTTAAGTTTCTGGATAACTGGGACCTTTTTTGGGGGAGATGTGACCTGTACAGTAAGGACGGGTTACACTTAAATCCCAGGGGGACCAGAATCCTGGCAGAGGTATTTGCTAGGGCTACTCAGGATCCTTTAAACTAGAATGGTTGGGGGGAGGGAACAAAATAGTACAGAGCAGTAAGGAGAAGGTTAGAATGCAAACAAAGAAAGTTTGTAGTAAGTATTTGAATATGGATGGGCAGATGATAGAGAAGGGAAATGCTCTGGAAGAAGATGAAGGGCAATTGGCAGGAAAAGTAAATAATGTTGTTCTTAAAGATGAGGGAAAACAGGGATTAAAAAATGGGAAATCCCTGAAATTCATATATTTTAATGCCAGGAGTATTGTAAAAAAGGTGGATGAGCTGAAGGTGTGGATTGATACTTAGAAGTATGATGTGGTAGCGATTAGTGAGACATGGTTGCAGGAGGGATGTGATTGGCAACTGAATATCCCTGGGTTTCGTTGTTTTAGGTGTGATAGAGTCGGAGGGGCAAGAGGAGGTGGGGTTGATTTGCTTGTCAGGGAAAATATTACAGCGGTGCCTAGGAAGGATAGATTAGAGGGCACATCCACGGAGGCTATTTGGGTGGAACTGAGGAGTAGGAAAGGAGAGGTTACACTTGTAGGGGTGTATTATAGACCACCCGGAGGGGACCGAGACCTAGAGGAGCAAATCTGTAGGGAGATAGTAGATATTTGTGATAAGCACAGGGTTGTAATTATGGGAGATTTTAATTTTCCACATATAGATTGGGAAACACATTCTGTGAAAGGAATGGATGGGTTAGAGTTTGTGAAATGTGTGCAAGATAGTTTTTTACAACAATATGTAGAGGTGCCGACCAGAGAAGGAGCAGTGTTAGATCTACTGTTGGCAAATGGGATGGGTCAAGTGACGGAGGTTTGTGTTGGCGAGCACTTCGGGTCCAGTGATCATAATGCCATCAGCTTCAATGTCATTATGGAAAGAGAGAAATCAGGGCCAAGGATTGAGGTTTTTGATTGGGGAAAAGCTAGATTTGAGGAGATGCGAAAGGGCTTGCAGGGTGTGCATTGGGACAATTTGTTTTATGGGCAGGATGTAGTAGAGAGATGGAAGTCTTTTAAAGATCAGATTTTGAGAGTGCAAAAGCTTTATGTTCCTGTTAGGTTAAAAGGAGGGGCAAAAGGTTTGAGAGAGCCGTGGTTTTCAAGGAATATTGGAAACTTGGTTCGAAGAAAAAGGGAGGCGTACATTAGATATAAGAAGCATGGAGTTAAGGAGATGTTTGAAAGATACATTGAATGTAAGAGGAATCTTAAGAGAGGAATTAGGAAAGCTAAAAGAAGGTACGAGAAAACTATGGCAAGCAGGGTGAAAACTAATCCAAAAGAGTTCTACAAATATGTAAATGGTAAGAGGAAAGCTAGAGACAAAATTGGTCCCTTAGAAAATCAGAGTGGAAAACTGTGTGTGGAACCTAGAGAAATGGGGGAGATATTGAACAGTTTCTTTTCTTCGGTATTCACTAAGGAGAAGGATATTGGGAGATGTGGGATAAAAAAAGCAAATTGGGTAAATATGGGGAATATAGAGATTACAAAAGGTGTAGTTTTAAGGCTTTTGAAGAATATAAAGGTAGATAAGTCTCCGGGACCAGACGGGATCTTCCCCAGGACATTGAGAGAAGTGAAGGAGGAAATAGCAGAGGCTCTGGCGGTAATTTTTCAAATGTCATTAGATATGGGGATAGTGCCGGAGGATTGGAGCATTGCGCATGTGGTTCCGTTATTTAAAAAGGATTCAAGGAGGAAGCCTGGCAACTATCGGCCTGTAAGTTTGACGTCTGTGGTAGGTAAATTAATGGAGAAAATTCTTAGAGATAGTACTTATAAACATCTGGATAGACAGGGTCTGATCAGGAGCACTCAACATGGATTTGTGGGAGGAAGGTCATGTTTGACCAATCTGATTGAATTTTTTGAAGAGGTGACTAGGAATGTGGATGAGGGTAGCGCAGTGGATGTTGTCTATATGGACTTCAGTAAGGCCTTCGATAAGGTACCACATGGAAGGTTAGTTAGGAAGGTGCAGTCTTTAGGTATAAATTTTGAGATAGTCAAATGGATTGAACATTGGCTGAAAGGGAGAGGCCAGAGAGTGGTAGTGGATAATTGTCAGGTTGGAGGCCGGTGACCAGTGGTGTGCCTCAAGGATCTGTATTGGGCCCATTGTTGTTCGTTATAATGATCTAGATGATGGGGTGGTGAATTGGATTAGTAAATATGCAGACGATACTAAGATAGGTGGAATAGTGGATAATGAAGAAGGTTTTCAAGGATTGCAGAGGGATTTGGGCTGCTTAGAAAAGTGGGCTGAAAAATGGCAGATGGAATTTAATGCTGATAAGTGTGAGGTGCTTCATTTTGGTAAGAAGAATCAGAATAGGACATATGTGGTAAATGGGAGAGTATTGAGGAATACAGAAGAGCAGAAAGATTTAGGAGTAACGGTACATCGTTCCCTGAAGGTAGAAACTCACGTGAATAGGGTGGTGAAGAAGGCTTTTAGTATGCTGGCCTTTATCAATCATTGCATGGAATATAGGAGTTGGGAGGTGATGTTGAGATTGTATAAGACGTTGGTGCGGCCTAATTTGGAGTTCTGTGTGCAGTTCTGGTCGCCTAATTATAGGAAGGATATAAACAGAGTGGAGAGAGTGCAGAGAAGGTTTACCAGAATGTTGCCTGGGTTTAAGCATCTGGAGTATGGGGAGAGATTGGACAGATTGGGTCTTTATTCTTTGGAGCGTAGAAGGTTGAGAGGGGATTTGATAGAAGTATTTAAGATTATGAAAGGGATAGACAAAATGGATGTGGATAGACTATTTCCGTTAAGAGGAGGAAAGTTTAAAACAAGAGGACATGAGTTAAGAATTAAGGGGCAGAGGTTTAGAGGTAACATGAGGGGGAACTTCTTTACTCAGAGAGTGGTAGCTGTGTGGAATGATCTTCCGGGAGAAATAGTGGCGGCGGAGTCAATTGTATTATTTAAGAAAAGGTAGGACAGGTATATGGATGAGAAGAAGATGGAGGGTTATGGGCATTGTGCAGGGAGGTGGGACTAGAAAGGGGTGTTTGGTTCGGTGCGGACTAGAAGGGCCTAATGGCCTGTTTCCGTGCTGTAATTGTTATGTTATGTTATGTTATGTTATCTCTGATGGATGCAAATTCTTCCAATATTTTTGTGTTTTTACAACATTAGCAACCTTCCAGTCTTTTGACACTTCTCTGAGGCCAAAGATAATATGAATATCTCAGCTTCCCCAAGGCATGAGGCATTGTTGTTTGCCAACTTTACTGCTCTCCATATCTGCCCTTACCTCCTGCCTGGCACTTCTTTTTCAATCTTCTTTTATTGGTTTTTATAATAAATATAGAACAATGAAGAAAAGGAAATTAAAATATACTATCATGTGTGTGTGTGTGTGTGTGTGTGTGTGTGTGTGTGTGTGTGTGTGTGTGTGTGTGTGTGTGTGTGTGTGTGTGTGTGTGTGTGTGTGTGTGTGTGTGTAAATATAAAACTTCAAACAGTACATTTCCCTGGCACTTCTAATATGGTCTACATCATCACAACTCATTTGCTTCCCTAGCTTTCAGATCTCTACAGCAAAGACTGATGAGAGAAATATTCATACAAAATCCCACCCATCTTCTGTGGGTCCACTCAAAGATGGCTATGTTCATCTTTCATAGGACCAATTTTCAAAAGGCAGCGTGAAATGCAGACAGAGTCCATGGCGGAAGGGAAGCTTTGCTCTATGTTCTGAGTTACATTTACTACATTCTGTAGCTTCTTCCGATCTACAGAACCGTCTAGCTCCCGTACCTCGATGTGATGCATCCAGCAAATATACTTTCAATAATGCACCTGTGGAACCTGTTGAAGGACAATGGGAACATGCCAAACTTCAGAAAAGTAGAAGTGTCGGTGCACTTTCTTGACCATTGCATCAGTGTGCATGTCCCAGGTCGGGTCATCAGAAATTCCAAAGAAATTCAAACTACTTACTCTTTTAATTTCAGCAGCTTTAATGTACGCAGGGGTGTGGACTCTGTCCCCTTTTCCTGAAGTCAAGGATCAACACCTTCAGCTTATTGACATTGCTACCTTGGCAACATGCCACCAGACTTTCAAGTCTTTTTCCTGTATTCAGTTTCACTGTTAGTTGATACTCCTCCCACTACTGTGGCGACACTGGCAAATTTGAAGATGGAGTTGGAATGGCATTTAGCTGTATTGAAGTGAGTGCAGAAGAAATGTAGTTGTGGGCTGACATCATATCCTTGAGGAGTGCCAGTGTTGAGTGTGACCATGGAGATGATGTTATCCATCTTAATTGAACTGCAATACAAGAGGTCAAGGATTCAGTTGCAGAGGGGGATGCTGAGGCCTAGAACTGAAGTTTGGGAATGAGTTTGCTTGGGACTATGGCAGAAATGTAGTCTATGAAAAGTAGTCTCACTTCAATGTCGTAGGTGTGTAAGTGTTCTAGATCTGAGAGGAGAGCTTAGGAGATGGCACCTTGCACAGATCTATTTTGGCTGGCAGGCCAGGGTCAAAGCTAGGTGAAAGGCTGTGAACCATAACCAGCCTCTGAAAACACTTCATGTTGGTCGAGTACTAAGCTACTCGTTGTTTGTCATTGAACCTGGTTATTATGTCTTTGTTTGGTATTGGTACGATGGTGGGCTTCTTGAATCAAGCGTGGACTTGGTCTGTTGTAAGGAGAGTAAAGAGCTCTGTAAATACGCCTGCCAGTTGGTCAGCATGACTCTGGACTCCACCTGGCCTAATTGATATGGATGTCACCTCCCTGTTGGCCCTGTTCAAGACAGACAAACATAGAACATCTTTAACTCACTGAGCAGTGTTGTGCTGTTACATTCTGTGCTGCTTGACTTTGCTTTGCCTTTGTCAATGGTATCTATTCCATGCCAAAGTTGCCGTGTATCCATGGTGTTCCCTTGAGTGGGTGCTGTGCTACCTCTTGGCTTCTCTCGTGGCTTTGCAGACTTATAATTGGATTTTGATAGAGTGCCAGGTCTTTTGACTTGAATGCCCCTGACTTGGCCTTCAGCAGTGAGTAGACTTCTCAGTAAGTTATGGTCACTGGTCCAAAAATGTTTACCCACTGACACTTCAGTCATGACCTATTTTGTTCTCAAAGTGGAGGTCCAGTGTTAAGGATCCAGGGCCTGCAATATATTGATTGAGGAAGCTCTCTTGGACACACTTCATATATTCTACCCTGTTTAAGCCCTTTGTACTATGTCCCATCAATAATGGGGAAGTTAAAATCTCCCAGTAATAATCCTTTCAGCTATCTGGAATTTCCTTCACACCTGCTCCTCCAATTCTTGTAATGAAGCCCCATCAAAGTGATCATTTCCATCCCATTTCTACCTATATGGATTCAATCTATGACCCCCCCCCCCCCCCCAGGAATATCCTCTCTTAACAGTGTCATCAAAAAGGAAATCCTTCCCCTCCTCTCCTATCTGCTCCCCTTTCACACCTGTAGCATCTGTATCCCATAGCCGGTCTTGCCCTTTTCTCAGCCATCCTTCTACTATGCTGATGGTATCCAATCTCCTAAGACAATCAATCCATATCCTGGATTCATATGCCTGACCTGTTAGTCCTCTTGCATTGAAATAAATACAGTTTAAACCACAGGTGTTTTGTCACATTTTGCCATGCCACCCACCCCCCACCCTTATCTTGTCTACCTACCCTGCTCTTTTTGAGTGAAGTATTCACCCCCAACTTCTTAGCTGCTTCATCTCTGTCCTGGAGCCCACCACCTCTCTGCCCATCCAGTTTAAACCTTGCTAAGTAGCACTTGCAATTCTACCTGGCAGAATACTGGGCCCCTTCTCTTTAGATGCAGCCATCCCTCTCATACAGGTCATTTCTGCTCCCAAAGAGACTTCAATGATCCAAGAATTTATTCTGAAAGTCAGCATTTCCAACACAACAGCATTCTGCCACCTGAGTACTAAAATGTTGGCTTTGAACCAACAAGCTTCCAGAGTGATTGTCCTAACACTAAGCCATAGTTCCTGTCTCAGATTAATTGATCTTAATTTCTCCTGCATGTTCTCAGGAGATTGGTGTATCAGTATTTTAATATGCAAGTGGTACAAGGACTGCCTAAAGAAATCTCTTGGTGCCTGCCACATTGACCACCGCCAGTGGGCTGATATCGCCTCAAACTGTGCATCTTGGCGCCTCACAGTTTGGCGGGCAGCAACCTCCTTTGAAGAAGACCGCAGAGCCCACCTCACTGACAAAAGGCAAAGGAGGAAAAACCCAACACCCAACCCCAACCAACCAATTTTCCCCTGCAACCGCTGCAACCGTGTCTGCCTGTCCTGCATCGGACTTGTCAGCCACAAACGAGCCTGCAGCTGACGTGGACATTTACCCTCTCCATAAATCTTTGTCCGCGAAGCCAAGCCAAAGAGAATATACATACTAAGACATACAAAGCATAGAGCACAGGTTAAAAATAGAACTGCTGGGTAAACTATTTAAAATTGATCAATGGTGAAAATACAAACTTTGAAATTGTATTATTTTCCACTGAATGTTTCTATTCATATTTTCTAGTTATTTATTAATTTTTCATTGCGTCGCTTCCTCTTTGTACCATTCATTAACCGAATGTGAAATAACAATTTCTGAGATTATCAATAGTGCTTCATGATAACTCAGCCAACTGTAAGATGGCAAAATTTAAAATAATCCTAACATTATTTTCAATTTCAATAATCAATGAAGTTCACATTTAGATATAGAAAGATAGAATGCAGAAATTCAAAGCTGTATCCCTTTAGAGAAAATTGCATATTCTTTGGCTTGGCTTCGCGGACGAAGATTTATGGAGGGGGTAAAAAGTCCACGTCAGCTGCAGGCTCGTTTGTGGCTGACCAGTCCGATGCGGGACAGGCAGACACGATTGCAGCGGTTGCAAGGGAAAATTGGTTGGTTGGGGTTGGGTGTTGGGTTTTTCCTCCTTTGCCTTTTGTCAGTGAGGTAGGCTCTGCGGTCTTCTTCAAAGGAGGCTGCTGCCCGCCAAACTGTGAGGCGCCAAGATGCACGGTTTGAGGCGTTATCAGCCCACTGGCGGTGGTCAATGTGGCAGGCACCAAGAGATTTCTTTAGGCAGTCCTTGTACCTTTTCTTTGGTGCACCTCTGTCACGGTGGCCAGTGGAGAGCTCGCCATATAATACGATCTTGGGAAGGCGATGGTCCTCCATTCTGGAGACGTGACCCATCCAGCGCAGCTGGATCTTCAGCAGCGTGGACTCGATGCTGTCGACCTCTGCCATCTCGAGTACCTCGACGTTAGGGGTGTGAGCGCTCCAATGGATGTTGAGGATGGAGCGGAGACAACGCTGGTGGAAGCGTTCTAGGAGCCGTAGGTGGTGCCGGTAGAGGACCCATGATTCGGAGCCGAACAGGAGTGTGGGTATGACAACGGCTCTGTATACGCTTATCTTTGTGAGGTTTTTCATATTATTTGAGAAATAAATACCCGATATTTTTGCAAATTTGGAGCCCATATGCACAAATTTTAGGTATAAATATGTAGAAATGTTCTTCCAGCCTCTTAAGACCTGTGTCAACCTTCTTCCTTAAATTGATCATATAAACTTTGATGGAGTCCAGTGTGTTGGAATCAATATTCTGAGCAATCCATGATGCTATCTTTCTTATTTTATGTTACTATATATCTATCTTTTTAATATTATTTTGGGGAGGGGGGTGAAGGGTTGGAGGAGGGAGGGAGGGAAGGGGTTATATCTATCGTGTACAAAAACAAAGGCGAGAAATCAGACTGCTCAAACTACAGGGGAATCACGTTGCTCTCCATTGCAGGCAAAATCTTCGCTAGGATTCTACTAAATAGAATAATACCTAGTGTCGCCGAGAATATTCTCCCAGAATCACAGTGCGGCTTTCGCGCAAACAGAGGAACCACTGACATGGTCTTTGCCCTCAGACAGCTCCAAGAAAAGTGCAGAGAACAAAACAAAGGACTCTACATCACCTTTGTTGACCTCACCAAAGCCTTCGACACCGTGAGCAGGAAAGGGCTTTGGCAAATACTAGAGCGCATCGGATGTCCCCCAAAGTTCCTCAACATGATTATCCAACTGCACGAAAACCAACAAGGTCGGGTCAGATACAGCAATGAGCTCTCTGAACCCTTCTCCATTAACAATGGCGTGAAGCAAGGCTGTGTTCTCGCACCAACCCTCTTTTCAATCTTCTTCAGCATGATGCTGAACCAAGCCATGAAAGACCCCAACAATGAAGACGCTGTTTACATCCGGTACCGCACGGATGGCAGTCTCTTCAATCTGAGGCGCCTGCAAGCTCACACCAAGACACAAGAGAAACTTGTCCGTGAACTACTCTTTGCAGATGATGCCGCTTTAGTTGCCCATTCAGAGCCAGCTCTTCAGCGCTTGACGTCCTGCTTTGCGGAAACTGCCAAAATGTTTGGCCTGGAAGTCAGCCTGAAGAAAACTGAGGTCCTCCATCAGCCAGCTCCCCACCATGACTACCAGCCCCCCCACATCTCCATCGGGCACACAAAACTCAAAACGGTCAACCAGTTTACCTATCTCGGCTGCACCATTTCATCAGATGCAAGGATCGACAATGAGATAGACAACAGACTCGCCAAGGCAAATAGCGCCTTTGGAAGACTACACAAAAGAGTCTGGAAAAACAACCAACTGAAAAACCTCACAAAGATAAGCGTATACAGAGCCGTTGTCATACCCACACACCTGTTCGGCTCCGAATCATGGGTCCTCTACCGGCACCACCTACGGCTCCTAGAACGCTTCCACCAGCGTTGTCTCCGCTCCATCCTCAACATCCATTGGAGCGCTCACACCCCTAACGTCGAGGTACTCGAGATGGCAGAGGTCGACAGCATCGAGTCCACGCTGCTGAAGATCCAGCTGCGCTGGATGGGTCACGTCTCCAGAATGGAGGACCATCGCCTTCCCAAGATCGTATTATATGGCGAGCTCTCCACTGGCCACCGTGACAGAGGTGCACCAAAGAAAAGGTACAAGGACTGCCTAAAGAAATCTCTTGGTGCCTGCCACATTGACCACCGCCAGTGGGCTGATAACGCCTCAAACCGTGCATCTTGGCGCCTCACAGTTTGGCGGGCAGCAGCCTCCTTTGAAGAAGACCGCAGAGCCCACCTCACTGACAAAAGGCAAAGGAGGAAAAATCCAACACCCAACCCCAACCAACCAATTTTCCCTTGCAACCGCTGCAATCGTGTCTGCCTGTCCCGCATCGGACTGGTCAGCCACAAACGAGCCTGCAGCTGACGTGGACCCCCTCCATAAATCTTCGTCCGCGAAGCCAAGCCAAAGAAGAATGAATGAAATTTTCTTAAATTTAAAGATTTATTGTTATATAATGGTTTATTAATTACATGTATGGAAATTTTAAAAAATATTAAAAAGATAATATATGAAGGCTGAACGTGCTTGCAGGTGTGGGAGAGAGATTGAAAGGGTCAATCCTTCTTTTGTTTACTGCCGGTGGGGTAACCCACACCTGCCATCCATCTGGATTTACTTCCTCTGAACTCTTGGGCTTTTGCAGTTGTCCTCAGATTTCCCACCATCCCCCTCTGTTTTATCTTTGCAGACAACTTTGCGAACAACTGCTTTCTTTTGTCTTGGAAATATGAGTTATGGGGTTTGCATCTTCCTCATTTTAAGAATTATTATAAAGCAGCTCAATTGAGATTTATAAATGTATTATTTAATTTAGATAGTATTCCAGCTTGGGCTTCTGTTGAATTTAATCCAGGATTTTATTTATAAATGGAATTTTAATTTGTTTTATGGAAGTAGGGAATCGTCTATTTTGAAACATTTGATTGAGTTATGGAATAATATTGATAATGAAATTGGTATGAAAGGTTTAATATCTAGAAAAGCACTTCTATCTCAATGGTTATCAATGGATAACCAATTCTTTCAGATTTGGAGACAGAAGGGTATTAAGAGGATTGAATATTGTTTTGAGGATTGGAGATTTATAACATTTGAAAGAATGAGGGAAAAATTTAATGTCCCTAGCAATACTTTATTTTGTTATTACCAAGTGAAATCTTTTTTTATATGGCAAAATAGGTCCTACATTGATGCCACCTAGTCAAAGTGAATTAGAATTACTGATGTTTAATAATACTGTAAATAAATGTATTTCAGTAATGTATAACTTACTTCAAACTAAAATTAAGATGGGAATTAGTTTTAAATACTCAAATAAGTGAAAAGAATTGGATGGATTTGTGTAAGAATAATATGACTAAACATATAAATGTTTGTTCAATATAACATTTTACATCAGTTATATTTGACTCTGCAAAAATTAAATAGATTTAATCCTGCTGTATCAGATTTATGTTTTAGATGTAGATCTGAGGTTGGAACATTTTTTTTTCCATTCAACATGCCAATGTCCTACAATTAGACAATTTTGGTTAGGGGTAGGTAATTGTTTGGGACGAATTATAGGGGTCAAATTCCCACAGGATCCGATATTATTTTTATTAAGTAATATTAAGGTTTAAGGATAAAATTATATTTAAATATTTATCAAGTTGAATTTGTGATAATTGCTAGGAAATGTATAGCAACATCATGGAAGTCAGAAATAGATTGAGACATAGAAAGGTGGCATGCAGAACTTCATAGAGAAAATTACTTATAATCTGCAAGAAAAATATCATATTTTTTGGATTATATGGAGCCCATATTTACAAAATTTTGGGTTGCACACATGTTTGACTCTCTGAAGACCTCACTTCTTGATAACCTCCAATAGACTTTTCTGTATAAATGTTTTATTTTCTTGGAATTTCCTTTCTTCTTTCTTTTTCTTTTCTTTTTTTCTTTTCTAAGGGTGGAGGGGTTGGCAGGATGGGTTGATATATATGTATAATTTTTTTAAATAATTTACAATTCAATGTAATATAATTATATTGTGGTTAAACATTTATATATAAACTATTTTTAAAAAAACTGCTTTTTTTTCCAACTCCCGACACTTTTATGATTTATTTCTTTTAACCATCTCCTCTTTCTTAGTTAGTAACTTTTAAACTGATTATTTTTTAATTTCTGTGTGATTTGTCTTATTTCTCCTTTGTGCCCTTGCTGGTCACTGTTTCATCTAACAAAATGTTCATCACTAATACTTCCCATTTCAGGCAAAGGTTTATACCTAAAGTATTAACCTTTCTCTCCACACGTTGCTTAACCTGCTGAGTGTTTCCAGCAATTTCTTTTGCTTTGTTTCAAATTTACAGCATCTGTAGTTTTCTTCTTTCTGTCTCGAGTTGGGACTTGAGAGCTGCAGAAGAGAAGGCAGGATGCTTGATCCTCCAATTATCCTCTTCACCCTGTGGAGAAAGCAGTTGAACACTCAGTTCAGTGTTTCTCCAGTATCAGAGTGAAGTTCACAGCATCAAAAGTACTGAGAAAACAAAGTGATAAAATAAGTATAATATTCAGTCTTGATGAAGGTTTTTGATCCAAAACATTAACATTTCTGATGCTGGTCAACTCACTCAATTCCTCCAGCTGATTATCATTTGCTTCAGAATCCATCAACTGCAGTTTCTTATCTCTACAAATATCCTCCAAATTCCTTTCTGAATACAATATTATTAGGTGAGGGGAAGCAAGGTTAGTAATTAAGACCAAATAAATATTTAACTTTTTTTTTTAGACATTCAGCATGATAACAGGCCCTTCTGGTCCACAAGCCTGTGCCGCCCAATTACATCCAACTGATGTACACAATCCCCATGCGCTTTGAAGTGTGGGAGGAAACCAGAGTACCCGGAGCAAACATGAGGAGAACATACAAACTTCTTACAGGTAGCACTGGATTTGAACCCAAGTCACTGCCACTGTAACAATGTTGCGCTAGTCGCTACATTATCTATGCTGCCCCAATGCAAACCATGCCACACATGCTAACTGTGCCACCCATTGCTAACCGTGCAGCCCATAAGTAATTAAAGGAAATGGGTAAAATTGGCTACAAGTACACAGTTAAGGGTTACAATCATGGGAACTAACACATATTGGTCAGGCCAAAGGCTCTGCTTCCATGTCATAATCCCATGATTAATTTTGGGCATCGAAAAGAATTTCAAGATTAGACTATCTGGTGAAATAAGAGATTCACCAGAACCTGGAGCAAACAAACTACTAGAGGAACTCAATGGGTTGTGCAGCATCTGCAAGGGGAAAGGAGTGATTGATTTTTTGGGTCAAGATCCTGCATCAGGTCTGAGAACATAAATAGAGGGGTAATTCAGAGGCCAGAAGATGATAGGTGGACCCACGTGGATGGGATTGATGGGCACCTGGAACCAGATTGGGGGGGTGGGGGGGTGGGGGGGGGGGAAGAGGATAGTAAGAAAGTGTGTGGGCAATAGGTAAGTCAAATGGGGGTCAAACCTGGGTGGAACAGGAAGTATGGGGAAAAATGGTGGTAGGACCTTGGTGAATGGGAAGGGGGGGAGGAATACAGAGGGTTAACTGAAATCAGAAAATTCAATTGTTCACACAATTGGATTTAGAATATGAAGGTATAAAATGGGGTATTGTTCCAGTTTGCATTTGATCTCACACTTGTATTTCTCCATTGCCAGACAGGTCAGTGCGGGAATGGGAAGAAAGGTTAAAATTGCATGGTATTTGGGATGGTCATTGCAGACAAGTAGAGGAGCCCTGAAAACCACTCGCCTAGGCTGGACGTGGTCTCAGAGATGCAGCAGTGTCCACACCAGGAGCCCCAAATGCAGTATGTGAGGTTGGAGGGGGTGCACATAGGTCATTGGCTCACCTGCATCAGCTATCGAGATCTCTTGTGGTGAAGAATGAGTTTATGCCTCTCCCACCAAGTTGCAGCTGGCCATCAACCCTCTTTTATTTGGTTCCACCTTCCTTATCAGAGTTCAGCACTTGCATCTCTTGTTCCTCCACTTGTAACCCTTCAGTGCTTCTCTTTATCTTGAGCCTTTCCTCCAAACTCAAGGCTACTTCTGCCTCTTATTCTCCATCATTCCTCAAAGCCTCCAATCCCACCCATCCCTCCTCTTTCCATCTGTCTATTACTTTTCACTACCCCTCCATCCATCTATCACCAACTAGCACCTGCCCTATCCCTCTCCCACGAGAAAATTTATGTCAAGCTGTTGTTCCTTGATGACACCTCAGGGCTTAACACCATTGCACCAGCAAAACTAATAATCAAGTTCAGGGATATGGGACTCCATTCATTCATCCATCTGCTCCTCACTTTCCTCGCCAGCAGACCCCAATCTGTGCGGATTGTGAACACACCACCTCCTCCTCATTGACCATCAACACAGGAGAGCCAGAAGGCATTGTGCTCAGTCCTCTGCTCTATTTCCTCTTGAAGATTGTGTAGTCAAGTTTGGCTCCAACACAATCTGTAAGTTTGATGTTGACACCATCGTTGTTGGTCAAGTAACAGGAAATAATGAGTCAAAGTACAGGATGGAGGTCAAGAGTCTGGTTGTGTGGTGCCAAAGCAATTTTCTTGCTCTCAACATCAGATTCCAGGTCAAGGGACCACACATTTGTCTTGATTGACATGACAGGATGGAAAGGGTGAGTACCTTCAAGCATCTGGGAGTCCACGTATCAGAGGACCTTTCTTGGAGTCAGCATATCAAGACAATTGTGAAGAAGGCACACAAATGCCTTAATAATCTGTAGGAGATTTGGTATATTCTATTAAACTTCTATCAGTGTATTGCTGGTTTGGAAATTTAAGTGCCCAGAAATGCAAAAAGTAGCCAACATATCCAGGTCAATCACAGATTCCAACTCCCACCATCAAAGACAACCATATAACACTGCCAATATCATAAAGGCCCCTCTTCACCTTGGTCACACCCTCTTCTCACAGCTACCTTTAGACAGAAGGTACAGAAACTTGAAAAATTGCTCCATTGAACAGTTTCTTTCCAACAGCTATCAGGGTCCTTATTTCACCACGTCTGCTCCAACAATGCAAAGGACTGCAGTAATGCAAGTCACGTTTTTTTTTGCATTAGGAAATCTAATTGCATTAAATTTAAAGTGACAATAATGTCGAATAGATCACAGCTTATCTTTGCAAGTACCAGTTCGGTTGCAGCAAATGAGAATTTCGGTGCATATGTACTTTGGACAATGAATTCAGCACCATTATTATCGTTAGTCTTAATTAAGGCTCAGATCCAAAATGTTAACTGACCATTTCTACCCAGGGACGCTGAGTTCCGCCCGCAATTCATCATTTGCTTGAAATTTCTCATGACTTTATTACAGGCTGAGAGAAAAGTTAACCTTTTGACCAGTCCGCCTCGACCTTGGACTTCAGGCCGTTCCTTCCTCGTCTAGTCGCTGCGAGGTAGCCCGCAGCTGCTTCCACACTCTGTGACTTGCTGCTGTCGGTGCCAGCCCTGTTTGCACATTAATCCAGTAACAATTAGGTGCCAGCACGCGATTGGGTTTGCTTGATGACAGCCTTGGGCTGTGCGCTTGAAGCCTTAATCAGGACTGTAAACTCTGCTATATTTCAATTTGGAGAAGCGCTCTTCCGCTCAGAGGCCCGCAGCCCTACGATAAATAAAACGCCTATTTACTTCATCGTCAACACTTCGACATCTAATGCACTTACCAGCATCTTCCTAATAACAGGCAACGTGCAAACCCGGGCGTAAATCAACCTCTTGTGCCTAATGATTAGTGAAGCCGTTTTCTTTACACCTGACAGAGAGTAGAAGAGAGGGAGGAGAAAATAGTATGAGGTTTTTAAAAATGTATCAAGATGATCAACATCTTGGTGTTGGGGAGAAACGAGATGTAGAGGGGAAACTGCGGCATGCATATAAATAAGGGCAGAAACACACAATCCTTTGTAGGATACATACATATTTAAAGTCCATTATCTAAAGTTGCCGCCAACCACTACATAGATCAAAAAAGGGATGGTTGCAAAATCGCAGGGAGAGAAAGGTAAGGCCCAAACAAAAGGTTGGCCAAGCAGAATGAAGTGGGGGGGAAGAAGAGATAAACACTCAAGAGCAAATTCCAATCGGATTATTTGGGGATTAAATAATTCATACCAAATGTGTGGTACATTCCCCAACCTTGCTAAATCAAGTCCATTTGTGGTGAGAAGGTAGTTTATAATCTGCAAATCAATAGCAGACCCCACGGATGATAACAATCAGTGGAGACGACTCCATAAACATTCATTAGCCAGTCCTCTGTGTGAGAAGTGCTGTTAAGTCCAACCTTACTTGGAGGCGCTGATGTAAAGCTACTCCGGATGGCTCATTGCGAACATCAAACGCACTGCAAAAGTGCAGTAGTAAAGGAAAAAAGCGGGCACTTGCATTGAAAATGTGCTATATTTTAGTCCCTGTGAATGTGCACACTGCCTTTCGGTAGAAAGTAGGATGATACAGAGTCCTGGCTCACCCACGATGGAGTGGGCGAGAGATGCAGCCGTTGTGTCGACGGTAAAATAAACATCCGACCTAGTAAAATCTCTCAATAATAATAATAAAAATCAAACATGATTTTATTGCCTCAATTTACGGTCATCATCTGGAGCACAAGTGCTTCGCGAGAGGCTGAGTGAGACCCATTAACTGTGAGGCAGTATTCTGCAAAATTACAGTAGCGAAATAAATCCAGACAGCAATATCCACGTCCCTTGTAACTGGTCACAAGCAATAATACTGGGAGCAGCGTTGTCATATGCAGCCAGGAGTTCCTACTAGGGAGTTGCTGATAGCTTAATTGTAATTTTTTTTTTATTTCCCCTCCTCACTGTGCGAGAAGCCAGTTACTAAACACTCCAATGACATACGACATCATTTATTGAAACACAAAATGTATCCTCGTGTTACAAACAGCAGTAAAATCTACACCCATCTATTTTGTCTGAAAGCCTATTTTAATGACTTACTTCCAAAGCATCAATAAATTACAATGGGGCAGTATCACTCAAGTCTAATTTACACGTTATACAATGAATAAAATAGTCTAAGTGGCTCGTTTTACGGTTCCCCTTCTTCCTTCTTTCAGATCGTGCAAACGAGTCAACCATCCAACCCTTTGGTTTCTTGACCTTTCTTCAGTAGTTCTAATCTCGAACGGGGTGGATTTAAGTGAAGGACTGCATATAATCTCTATTGAAACGTTACCTTATGACAACTTCTTCCAGGCACTACTTATTAATGGCGAATCGGTTTCCATTCCCAGTGAACAATCAGGGGTCACTGGGGAGAGCGTGAAAACAAAGAAATGGTTTAACGCATTTCATTTTCAATAGCGCCACTGGGCCACGATTTCCTTTTAATTCTTAGACAGATCTCAGGTGGAATTACGCGGATTAAAGGAGGTAGCAAATGAGGCGAGTGTATAAAATGACTCGGAGAGAGAGAGAGAGAGAGAGAGCCCTGCATGTTCAGTATCTTGAAATGAGATGCACATTTAAATCTCATCCATCCACCGCCTGTGGCCACAACCATGTACCTGCCTGCTTCGCCCAAGGGTTAATTAATTGAGGCTTCAGAGGACTATTGGAAGAGCATTATTGCATTTGATACTCTACATCTGTGATTTAAAGCTCTTTCAGTTCCCGTCCACAAGGGAGGATTCTTAACAAGGAAATTAGCATTCAGCTTAGAGTATGGCACTGATGCAGCAAAGGGACAGAAATATTAATGATGGTGCTGAAGCAGAGTTCCATAAATCCTGACCCTTTCTCAGCTCAGCTACACTAACCACATAGCCCTGGGGAGGTGGACACAGGGGGAACTCCCTAATAAATACAGTGATTTAAAAAAGAAACTGAACTGGTAGATGAGCATATGTATAATATATTTGTATATGTTAAATAATATATTTAAGAAACCATGTCTTGTACAATGTTACCCCCAAGCTGCAAAGGAAAACCTTCAAGGGGAAACACCACACCAGAAACTGATCCAACAATGTTGCCATCTGTTAATGGTAACATTTTCCATGAAGCAAAAGAACACATTTCATTCTTTCTAAAAGATTGGATAGATTTTTTGGTTAACTTTGTTGAACAGACAGCGAATCAGATAAATCCTCTGGTAATCAAACTTCACACTCAATGATTCATAACCAAAATACACAACTAGCTCAGACCCAATTCATAATATGCAATGTCCAGTTTCCTGAGGATTATCTCTGCGCACAAAGGAAAAGTGAATAGAATTGTTTTAGATTTAGGATTAAAAGGAATGAGATCAATCCAATTAGGAGGAGGAATTAATGATTTCTCATTGATCAAATGTTTTCATGCCATTTGGCCCTTCAGCTCTACGCCAGTACTTAGAGCATCCCCATCAATTTCATTCCCTCCACCCTATTGAGGCGCAACCCACTTACTCTTATGTCCATTACCTTTCTCTTACATGTCCTAATCCTACCACCACCCATTTATCTGCACTGGCAATTCACAGCAGCCAATTCACCTACCCAGCAGCATACCTTTGAAACGCAGGAGGAAGCAAGAGCACCCAGGAGAAACCCACACAGTCAAAGGGAAAATAGGCAAATTGGTTCCATAACGGTCTGACAAATTTGCACGAGATATAACAAGCAAGTTGATGGAGGGGAACCTGTGGAGGAGATGTATTTGAATTTTTAAAAGACATTTAATAAAGGCTAGTGCACGAGATAAGAACTCATAGCACTTTCTTAGAAGAGTAAGAAAGTTCAACATGTCCTCCCTGTTCCTCAACAATTTCTACTGGTGTACCATGAAAAGCATATATGCAGGATGCATCGTAGCGTGGTATCGGAACAGCTCTGCTCAAGATAGCAAGAATCTGTGGAAGATGGTGAATTCAGCTCAGAACATCTCACAAACTTTTTCCCCCTTCATGGACTCTATCTACATCCCCCCTGCCTCAGAAAGGGAACCAACAGACTAAAGGACTTAACACATTCTAGACACATTCTCATCTTCCTCCTTTCTTCGGGGAGAAGGCTCAGAAGTGTAAAGTTATGCAGCAACAAACTTAATAATAATTTATTCTCCACGGGCATCATGCTCCTGAATGAACCCAACAATGGTGATCTTATGCTGCCCCCTTGCCTTATAGTCATTTATCTTGAAATTAATTGTAACTTGATGCACTGTAATTGTGCTCTGGTTCCTGTTCGGCTGCCTGAATGTTCGAATTCACTTGTTAGACTGTGTGTAGAAAAATCCTTCTCCCTGTACCAGGGTAAAATGAAGCAATAAATGTAAACGTGTTAAGAGAAGAGTTTTAGCATGGATTGAAGATTGGTTATTGCAGAGAAGACATGTCAGAATAAAGAGGTATTTTTCAAGCTGGGGGATTGCCCCAAAGATCAGTTCCTGTCCCTCAATAATTTATGATTTATTTTTACAGCCTCCAGGAGGGAGTACAGTGAAAAGTCCTCAGGTTTAGCAGCAACATTTATTATGTGGAGGAAGGCATTTGTGGTGAGAATATTCACCGTCAAAACCAAAAACTTGACAAGTGGAGTTTAATGTGTGAAAGTGTAAGGTTATGGACTGAGGTAAGATGAGGGTAGGGTGGTAGGCATCAACTGCATGGATTTTAACAAGGTCTTTGACAAGATCCCAAATGGTAGGTTGGTGTGGAAGGCCGGCATGAGCTGGCCAATTGGTAGTGAAGGCCTGTAACTCTGATTAGAGGCCTGTGACCTGTTTTGTGCCGTAGCAATTGCTGCTGGGCCCACTGTTTGTCATCTATATTAACAACCAAAATGACAATGTAGTTAGCACAGTTTTAAAATTTAAATGTGTTAAGTTCAATTTAAAAAAAATTTAGACATACAGCACTGTAACAGGATGTTCTGGCCCAAGAACCAGTGCTGCCCAAATACCTCAATTAACCTACAACCCTGGTACATTTTGAAGGGTGGGTGGAAACCGGAGATCCCAGAAAAAACCCACGCAGACACAGAGAGAATGTACAACTCTTTACAGACGGCGCCGGATTCGAACCCTGGTCACTTGTGCCTGTAATATTGTTGTGGTTAGTGAGTTTGTGGATGACATTGATACCAAAATTGTTGAAAGCATGGACAGTGAAAAATAATATCTAAGATTACAACAGGATTTTGATGAACTGGGAAAGTGAACAAGGAATGGCAGGTGGACAAGTATGAAGTGTTGCACTTTGGTAAATTAAGCCAGGGGAGGACATACATAATGAATGGGAGACCCTTAGGGAATGCTGAATAATAGAGACTTGGGGGTACCTACATGAATGTGGCAACACATAGTGATAGGCTGATGAAGAAGGAATTTGGCACGTCGTGCTTTCATTGGTCGGGGCCTTGAGTACAGGACCAGGGACATCATGTTGAGAATGTAAGTTTTAAAATGTTGACTGGAAGGGAAAATGGCTGCATTCCTTCCTTTCTTACTATCAACTAGAGCTGATATTATCCTCCTTATCATTGTGTAAGGGGCATGGCCCTGATTAACGAATCCCAAGAGAATTCTAAGAAATACGTACTATATGAAGCAGTGTGTTCGAATAGTCTAGAGACTTAGGAGTCAGAAGGTATTAATATATGATTTTTAAGCCACGAATCAGTCTCTCTTGGGGTGGGACTAGCTGCTCATGGCAGTGCTTCTTGCTGTAAAGGAGTTCTCATGCTTCGCAAAGTAACTAAACATCTGTTTGTGCAGCTGTATTGTGTTTGTTTTCAAACAATCAAAGGGCCACTTTTATAATGTTACAACCTTACAAGACATTGGTGAGAATAAACTTGAAGTATTATGCATAGACTTGGTCACCCAGCAATGGAAGAATGTCATTAAACTGTAAAGATTTCAAAAAAGATTCACAAGAATGTTGACAGAACTGGTAAGCTTGAATTATTAAGAGAGGCTGGATACTGTAGCCTTGAAGATTTTTTACTTGAGGCATTGGAAGCTAAGGGGATCTTATAGAAACCATAGAGCACTATAGCACAGAAATAGGTCCTTCTGTCCAACTATTATACTGCCTAGTCCCCTCGACCTGCACCTGGACCACAGCCCTCCCATCCACGTACCTTTCCAATCTTCTCCTTAATGTTGAAATCGAAGCTGCATCCACCACCTCTGTTGGCAGCTCACTCAACACTCTCACCACCCTCTGACCCCTTTCATCCTCAACCCATGTGCTCTAGTTCTTGTTTCATCCAACCTCCGTGGATGATGTGGGTGATGGGCAGGCAGAGAGGGCAAGGGAGGGGAAAAAGAAGGAAAGGAAAAGGAAGAAGGAGTCAGAGAGACAGGGGAAAGCTAGAGATGGTGAATGGATTGAGAAATAAAAGGGGCGGAGTTTACCCAGAAATTGGCAAAGCTGATTGAAGACTGACAAAACGGAATGCAAGAAGCTGTTCCTCCAATTTGTGAGTAATCTCAACCTGGTGAAGAGTAGGCCAGGGACAGACATGTCAGAATGGGGATGGGAAGCAGCCACTGGGTGATCCTTCATGTTCCGCTGGGCGAAGCGAAGGTACTTGACAAAGCAGTCCTCCAGTCTGCATTGGTCTCCCTGATCTAGAAGAGGATGCACCAGGAGCTCACAAGTAAAGGGTTGCCTCACATGGAAGGACTGTTTGAAACCCTGAATGGTGGTGAGGGATGAGGTGTAATTTTAAATTCCTTTATCCTTGGAAAATAACTGTAAATAAATGTGCATAACATAATTTTATAAGGACACAGCAAAGTGAAGTGAGGACAATTAAAACCTATCCAAGCTTCCATTGCTACTAAAGACTTCGAATCCAGGTGTCATCCAAGCAAACCTTTCCCATTGTTGGATTATCCTTTTGATTGTGTGGTGACCAGGACTGCTCACAATGTTCCAAATATGACCTTAGAATGTTTTGTGGAACTGCAGCATATTGTCTAAAAGGGGTGGGCAACCTTTAATTACTCGTACATTCACTACCCCCTGCCTCTAAAGGCAAAAAAAGCAAAATACCTTCACTATCCCATCCATCTGTGTCAACATTTTCAAGAAGCTATGAATGACTTCTGGAAAAAGAGGAGAATTCTCTTCCCATATGCATTAACATTGCTAAGTTGGAGATAGCTGACAGCGTTAATGGGGTAAACCTTTCCAGTGACTTGTCCTGATCCCACCTTGGTGCAATGGTCGAGAAAGTGCCCTGGTCCCTCTGCTTCCTGAGAAATCTGAGAACATTTGTCACGTCACCAGCACTCCTTAACAACATCTACAGATACACCATTCAAAGCATCCAAGCAGGATGCATCTCTCCGTGGTATGGGAACTGTTCCTCCCAAAACTGCAGGAAACTGCAGAGAGTTGTGAACATGGCTCAGGCTATCACACTTACTCCCTCCCCTCTAACTCTGTCTAATTACTCCCATTGCCTTGGTAAAGCTACCAATGTATTAAAAGACTCATCCCACCCTGGCGACACTCCCTTCACCGCCCCCTCCTGTCAAGAAGCAGATTCCTGTTTGAACTCACGCACCACAAGATCCAAGGACAGTTTCTTCCCACCATTATCAGACTCCTGAATGAACCATGACTGAGTAAAATCAGGTTGCCTTTGCTCCACACTAACTGATCTCTCTCTGTGACTCTTTGGTAAACTTATGTACTGCCTTACTTGTACTGTGCATGAAATGACTACTGGTCGGCTCGCAAAACAACACCTATCACCGCTTCTTAATACATGTGACAATATACTTGAACTTGAAACATGAAGATCTCAATATCATGAAGTGATGGATGACTGTTCCATACAGAACTGCTGCCAATATCCACCTTGTTAATGTCATGTGAATATATCAGATTAAAATTGATATTTCTGTTTACTTTCAAAAATGTCTATTCTTATCAACTGGATAATAGACCCTTCTATTTCTCTCGACACACAACTGGTAGCTGCAGAGACAGCCCAGGGATAAAGCTCTCTAATAATTACTCTTTTGTGAGGAAGTGCATGCTTCTGCACTGTGTCTCTATATGCAGATAGAGCTAAGATGTGTCCATTAATTGATAGCATAATATTGCATGTGGTGCTCTGATTGGTGGAGCCACCTTCCTATCATCAATTTAAAATATTCTGGCAAGGATTGGTTTCAAACAGTGAGCAGAAAATTAAGTGTACTTGAGCAATTAATTGAGGGATTAATGTAATATCCACCACCACCCCCACTCGCCCTTTCAGTAGTGTAGTGACATAAAAAACAAAACTTAAATAGCAGTATTAACATACTGTTGGCTGCACAAAAGAACATGACTCCAGCCTTCCAAATGTTGATGAAGTATGAAACTACATCCATCAGTTTAAGAACCTGCTGAGTATGTTTCCTTGATGAATGTAGAAGCACATTATAAAGATAAGCCGGCAGGTTAATTTTACCCACTCTTAACAGAGGAACCACCATTGAGCTCCTGTCATTCAATTCATAGCAGGTAGAACAAACTTGCGAGTTTAGATAAATGAAAGCAAGTGGATTAACTTCAAACCTAGTTTATTAACTATATACATCGAGAATGCAAAGTAACAGAACCTGGCCACTGGAATGTGCCAGCGTAAAGAATTCCCTAGAACCCCAGTAACCCAGATATATAGGATATGAACACAGTGACTGATCTACATCCCCTTTCCTTAGCTCATGCTCCATACCATGACAAAATTACCCTGTTAAACTTTAGTGCTTACAAAGTGTCACAGAATACAATATTTAGCAGACACATTCAGTAACTGAAATGACAACCATATTAGGTGAGAAACATAAGAGAACATTCTGCTACATGTAAACAATATGAATATCAATTACTTTAGCCAAACTGTAAAACACGATTCAGTCCCCGTATTTAAGATTTGGCTCACTAACACGACTTTAATGTGTTCTATAGAGATTGTCAGTTGTGTTTGAGGGGGGCTCATCTGGAGGTACCTCAACCTGAAACTGCTTAGTGTCCATCCTTACTGTCCTACTTTCATGAGAATGCTGTAGTCTTTTGACCCAGGTCCAGTATCCTGATAGTCAGTGTCACTTAGATTGGGCTGGGCTGGCACAGGGCTCGGCTACAGGAATCAGCAATTCCTCCTGTATAGCTTTCCTTCCGAGTGAACAAGATAAGATCTGGGCTCCTTGCAACTCTCCTTTACTGTGCCTGTCCAGTTGTAGCCTTGTGGAGTCTGCAACCTGTTCCTTCCATTAAAGGCTGAAGTGGTTGGCTTGATCTGCCATAGCACAACTTTTGAGAAGCTGGGCTTTTACCTCTTATGCATATGAGGTTCAAGTAGCTTCCTTGAGACAAGGAGAGTAGTGTGTGTTTGCCTTGACATCAATCTTTGTTCAGGAGACTGTAGTGTTGGATCTCGAGGCACGTTTCTGAGATTTAGGATGTTGAGGAAAACATCAGTTCTAATGCTGTGAGATTTCTCCATGAGTTGCTTGGTGTTGTGGACAGGTCTTCCAGCTAACCCATTAGATTGGGTATACTCTGGGCTGCTGGTGACATGAGTAAAGTCCCACTGTATGGCAAAGTCCTTGAACTGCTGGCTTGTAAACTGTCTGGCATTGTCTGATATGAGGACATGTGGTGCTCCATGAACTGAAAAGTGCCTCTTGAGTTTTGGGATGATCATCGTGAAGCAGGTCAATCTCATACCAGCCTGAATATGAGTCCACTAGCACCAAATACTGCTGACAACACCATTCAAAGATATCTGTTGCCATGGTCGACCAAGGCAGGTCTGGAACTGGATGAAGGAGGAATGGTTCCTTTTGCTGGCATGGTTTTGTGCTGTCAGATCATGATTTATCACCTTGTTGATGTCATCTGGCCTTGTAGGCCAGTAAACTATGCCTCTTAGTGTCCGTTTAGTAGCTTCTACACCAAGATTCCCTCTGTGCATAATGCTGATAGACTCCTTTTGTAGTGATTCAGGAATGACAGCTTTCTGGCCTTTCATGATGACCCTGTCTTCAATAGTTGGTTCATCTCTGAAAGGAAAATAAGGGTGAACAGCATGTGGGAGACTACTCTGTTTGCTGGGCCACTCATGTCTGACGAGAGTGCTGAGTGCCTGCAGGGTTATGCCATCTGCTGTGTGTCTCTTTAACTCCTCCAAGCAAGAAGACGATATGTAGTTGACTGTCATCACCTCAAAGATGTCTTCCGCATCAGCTTGTTGAACTGTGGAACTGCTGGGAGCTCAAGACAGAGTGTCAGCCAGGTACATTTGTTTTCCGCTTTTATACACGAGGGTTATGCTGTACTTTTGAAGTCGTAACATCATCCTTTGTAGTCTTGCCAATGCTGCATGTATGGGTTTCTTCTGTCTCGTGACCAGGGGCTGGTGGTCCATTTCTACGGTCACCGGCTTGTTGACCATCCGCAGGAATCTTTGCAGAGCTGGGACATCTCCTGGTACTGGCACTTCACTGATTGCTTTCGTTTTGGAGGAATCGGCTTTGAGGCCTTCTCTTATGAAAACATGACTAACAAAGCTGACCTGGTTCAGCTGGAACCTACACTCAAGAGAATTAAGCCTCAAGTTCACCTCTCTAGCACGATTTAGCACTTGTCTCAAGTTGGTCTCATGGTCTTCCATGTTTTTTTCTTCAATAATTATGTTGTTGACAATGATTGCACAGGGATATCCAGCAAAAATCTGTTCCATGGAGCGCTGGAACACTTCAATGGCATCCATAGAAATCTGTACCAACTAAAGAAAGTGCTGAAGGTAGTTAACAATGACGATTTGTGGTCAAGTGAAATCTGCCAAGAGGATCCGTATCTAGGACTGAAAGCCCAGTGGCATTCGACATTTGTGCGTGCACTTCTACCACCGTACGCGTAGAATGATGTAGGCTTTCCAGAGCAGCGTTCAGATCTCTTGGATTGATGCATATTCTGATTTCTTGTTTGTCCTTTTTGTTGGTGGAAACCATAGAAGATACCAAATCAGTTGGCTTAGAAACCGAACTGATGACACCCAATTTCTGCATTCTGTCTAGCTCAGCTTTGACTCTGTCCTTCATAGCCACTGAAATGCGGTGTGCAGGATGAACAACTGGTCACCAGATAAAAGTTGCTGTATTCAGCCTGAATTTGATGTGACAGATTATCAGTGGGCCTTAACTGGTGAATGAGAGCAGCCCCATTTGAATGCATTGGCAGAACATCCTCATGAACAACGAAAAATGGCAATGTGTTTAGACGTCCCTCTAGGTAGCCTTGCAACTTAACCATACCAACAGTTTGGATTTTACTACCTCCATATGCATTAAGGCTTCTGGATTTAATGCATGTTCTTATTTGTTCTTCACTCTTTACTCACTCAAATGCCTTTTTTGACACTTAGCACCTGTGTCAACTTTTATTTTAACTGAAGTGCCATTAACTTGCAGAAAGGCAAAAGCTTCATCATTTTCTTTTATCTGTGCATCAGTTGAATGAACAGCCATTTGCAGAGTTATACCTTAACATAGCATGCCTCATCTGTGTCGCTATCAGCTTGGTCTGGTTCTATCTGGTGAACAGTTCTCCTAGGTCAGTGGTTCTTCAACTTTTTCTTTCCACTCACATACCACTTTAAATATTCCCTATGCCATAGGTACTCTGTGGTTGGTAACGAATTGCTTCAGGTGGTATATGGGTGGAAATAAAAAGTTTGAAAACCACAATTTTAATAATATCTAATTGACTCGTTATGTGCACGGTTTCATAACTCCAAAGACCAATGACAAATTTTCTCAAGCGGGTCGAGAGCAGTGATTCTCAACCTTTCCTTCCCACTCACATACCATTTTAAGCAACCCCTTACTAATCACAGAGCACTTATGGCATAAGGAATACTTAAAGAGGTACCTGAGTGGAAAGAAAAAGGTTGAGAACTACTGTCTTAGGTTTCCACCATTTGTTGGCCTGTTGTTTGGACTTGCAGCATTTTGAAAATGATTCCATTTGTTACAGGCCTATTGATCAAAAGCGGGACATTTGTCTTTTTTAGCTCCATGATCACCCCCTCCCACATTTGTTGCAGTTAGCAATATTCTGTGTCACAATTTTTTTCTGGCTGGTTCTTCATTTTTGACTCATATTTTTGTTTTCTCATGAACCTAGCATGGACTGCATCAACATTTGTTACTGAGTGCTGTGGAGAAGTCAGTGTTTTGTTGTGCTGTTTGGTCATCTCATGAATTTGACAGATGGAGATAGCCTTAGCTAATGTCAAATTACTATCAGGCAGTAGCACCTTTCTCATATTGTTCTTATTAATACCACAGACTAGTCCATCTCTAATAAGCTCCTCATAGAGAACTCCAAAACTGCAGCTTTTCACTTTGATCTATAAATTACTGACGTATAAGTCAATCATCTCACCAGCTTCCTGATTTTGTGTGTTGAACTTGTGAACTTTTCATAGTAATACTGGTTTGAGGGTTGCACATCTCTCTAAATTTTCTCGAGGCATTTAGGGTCCTCTTTAGATTCTGTGGGAATGAGGATTGGTCCTCTTTTGCCAAGTTCTCTCACTTCTCCTGCGTTCACAAAAGACCATTCATGTTCAATGGCCTCTGGTTCCACTAGATTGAGGAGAATGTATGCTCAAGTACAGGCTAGCTTGTAGCATGTGCGACTGCAATGAAATGGTCATATTCTTGTTCAAAGATCCACCAGTTTTTGGCAATGTTACTGTCAAAGACAAGTGGGTCGGGCCTCCGGAATCCATCCACTATCTTCACTGTTTAGGTGTGTGTAGTGCAAATAAAAGCTCTCACAATGGAAAGAGAACATATGCTTTTATTAGCTTATAACTGAAGTTAGGGTCTCACAGTGGTGTTTAAAAGGGCTCAGGGTTTAGGCAGAAAACCAGGGTTATATATGGGTGGATGCAGGTGGAGCCAGCCATTAGTACAACACACCACCAGTGAATCTCAGTTCACTGCATTCACCCCTTCCTGCAGAATTTAGGGTCTGTACATGAAGACAGAGAACATGGGTTCAGAAAAAAATTTTTGAAAAATTTACAAATTTAAGCAATCTGGAGGTCTGGAAATCATGGTGGAGTGCTTAAGCATGGGAGGGCCTTGGACTCCTTGAATCTCCTGGTCCCCTTGTGAGGGAGGAGTGGCAAGCAGGGTCTCTGGCTCTACGGTAGAGGGGGATGCACTTTCCTCCTGATCTGGATTCCCTGAGGCCCTGACTGGGGATGGTGAGAATGAGCTCTGCGGCTTGCAGGGCACGTGAGGCAACGGACCCTCTGTTCCGGCGGGTTCCAGGTCACTGATGGGGACAGTGTCCTCCCTGCCATCCGGGTACTCCACATAGGTGTATGTGGGATTGGAGTGGAGCAGTTTCACCCTTTCCACCAGGGCATCGGTCTTGCTTCTCCTCACCTGCTACCAGAAGTGGTGAGCCAGGTTGAGAGTGTAGTTCCCGATGCCAACTTTCTCTTGAAATTGAATAGGAGCTCATGGTCACTGTACATAGTAGCGATCGGATGGAATGGAGCGCTATAGGAAGAACTTACTGCCAGTGTGATTCTGGAAGGCCTCTTGACTTGAAGACCAGATTGACAGCCTCCAGACCATGGCATTTTCCTTTTCAACCTGCCCGGTCCCCCGGGGGTTGTAGCTAGTAGTTCTGCCAGATGCGAGGCCCCTTGCTCTTTGCTCATAAAAGATGAGCCCCAGTCACTATGTATATTGCTGGGATACCCAAACAGGGCAAAAATGGAATCTAGGGCATTTATGACTGATGAAATGGATGTGTCTGGACATGGGATAGCAAACAGGAAGTAGGAGTACTCATCAATGACAGAGAGGAAGAAGGTGTTCCCGTTTGTGGAGGGGAGAGGTCCCTTAAAATTGGCACTTAGCTGTTTGAAGGGTCTGGATGACTAAATCAGGTGCACCTTTGCGGGGCAGTAGAAGTATGTTTTACACTCCGTGTAGACCTGGCAGGACCTGGTCATTTCCCTGGCATCTTCCGTGAAGTAGGGCAGATTGCGCACCTTGACAAAATGAGCCATGCAGGTAACCCCTGGATGACAGAGCTCATTATATAGAGACCACAGGTGGCACAGCTTCCTCTGGATAAGGCAACTGGAGGGTCATTAAGGGCTCCTGGCTGACAGGCAATGTCATAATTATAGGTGGAGAGCTCGATCCTCCACCTAGCAATTTTGTCATTTTTGATTTTGATTTTGCCCCTCATGATGTTATTAAATATAAATGCAGAGCATAAATTTCCTACCAGCTAGGTAGTGTCTCCAGTGCCTTGAGGCTTCTACAATGACTTGAGCCTCCTTTTCCAGAGAGGGGTTTTGGAGCTCATGGCCTTGCAAAGTCTGAGAAAAAAATGCAACCGGCCTGCCTGCCTGGTTGAGGGTAGCGACCAGGACCACATCCGAAGCGTCGCTTTCCATCTGGAAAGGTACTTTCTTGTCCACCGTGTGCATGGCAGCTTCACAATTTAGTTTTGGGAGGAAGTTAAAAGCCATTTGGGGTTCGGCTGAGAGGGGAAAAGAAGGTAAGTGAGGGATCCACTCTGCGTAATATGAAAAAAAAAACCCAGGCATCTCCTCAAAGCCTTCATGGTCCTGGGAATGGGGAACTCTAATAGGGGGCGCATCCTATCGGGATTGGGGCCAATAATGCCATTCTCCACCACGTAGCCAAGGATAGCCAGACATTTGGTCCTGAACACACATTTGCTAGAATTATGTGAGGTTCGGGGTTTTCGCTGCATGGAGAAAACTCTGAAGTTTACCGTCATGGTCCTAAAGGGAATGGCCACAGATGGTGACGTTATCGAGGTAGGGGAAGGTAGTCTTCAACCCATACTCATCCACCATTCTGTCCATCTGCCTCTGGAAGATAGAAACCCCATTAGTGATACCGAAAGGGACCCTCCGGAATTGATAGAGATGACCGTTAGCCTCAAATGCCGTATATGCCGAACGGATTGGCAGCTGGTGATAGGCAGTTTTCTGGTCGATGGTTGAATCGATGCAATACTGTGCAATATCATTCACCATGTCTGCAATTCAAAATTTGAGGGAGGGGGTATGTATCCAGGAGTGTGAACTGATTAATGGTTTGGCTATAGTCAATTACTAGCCTGGACTTGTTTTCCCCTTTTACCATCACTAATTGTGCTCTCCACGGGCTGGTGCTTGGTTCGATGATACCTTCATTGAGTAGTCATTGTATCTCGTTGAAGTTTCGATTTGCTGTGCTGTACCTTCTGCTCTTGGTAACAATAGGTTTGCAGTCTGGGGACAGATTCGGGAAGAGACTAGGGGGTTGATATTCAGTGTGGGGAGGCTGCATGTGTGTTCTGATTTTAGGGCCCTCTGTTCTGAACTGTTATGGGGGAGGGCACCAGAATACTCCAAGGTCAGGCTTTTAAGGTGACAGAGGAAGTTCAGTCGCAAAAGCACCAGAGCATGCATTAATTAAGTACATACAGGTGTATTTTACAAAATCCCCTCCCCCCACACTATACAATGTACAAATGACAATGTACTATACAATGTTCTTGAATACAAGTGGAGTGCAAATGAGATGCAAGGAATATACGATAATTGAAAGGATACACCTTTAGGTTGTATTCTTTTACAGTCCGTGAGTCTATGAAGCTTTCAGATTATTAGGCATTTAGTGGAGTGTTCATTTACCTTAACAGTCACTATGGAGTTGCTAATCTGGTGAGGTCTGTCCTGATCTAGAATCATCGAGGCTAGGACTCTGGACTCCTCACTTGAGTGGCCCCCACCATCCTGGTTTTCCTGGCATCGACTTCGTGGTGCAGCAAGATGGCCACCCTCCTTCCTCTTTTGACAATGAAGGGACAAAGTTTGAATTTGAGTCACAGCAAGATGGCCACCGAACATTTTTGTGCCATTTTCTCGCAGGCATCCTCCTTCAATATGTAACACAGTAAGTGGGTTCAGGCGAATTCGGGGCAGATGGCTTGGGGCTGGAATCAGATCCGGGAGTGGTGCAGGCCATGGGCTTCCCCTTATGTGGCAAACCCTCGCCCAATGTTCTTTATGCCACAGCTGGAGCAAACTGAGTCTTTAGCCGGGTAACACAATCAGGGGTGCTGGCTCTTGCCACAGAAGAAGCACACCCTAGCGCGGGAAGCAGCAGCCATTAGGGCTGGGGTAGCAGGAGTAGCCGGACATTGGAGGGGGTCATCTGGGTGAGCGAGCTCGCTAGCTTTGAGGTTGTTGTTCTCGAGCTTGGCCTGTTCCAGTAACTTGGCCAGTTCAATGTGGCTAGCCAGGTCCTTCTTACCTGACTCGTGCAATTGCTGCCTTATGCACCTTGAGTGGACCCCCATGACTAGAGTGTCCCGGATCTGTTCTTCCTCACGAACATGGCCCGTAGCCGTTTCGTACCTGCACTTCTTGGCAAGCATCCACAGATCCAGGAGGTAATCGTCGATGGTCTCTCCTGGCCGTTGGCGACGTAGAGCGAGTCGACGCCTCGCTAGGACCTTGTTTTGTGACTTCAGGTACTGAGCCTTCAAAGCCTCGATAGCAGTGTCATATGTAGTGCAGTCCCTGATGACTGCATACCCTTTCGTTCCTAACCTGCAAATGAGTGAGGACCTCCTGAGTTCATCGGTGTGGAAGATGTCTCTGGTCGCATTCAGGTAGGCCTGGAAGCATTCTAGCCAGTATGCGAACTCCTCAGCCACGTTGGGGGACAGAGGGTCTATCAGTAGCGTACTGGGCTTGAGCAGTGCTCCCATCATCTAGGGAATAAGCTAATAAAATTGTATCACGAATAAAAGCTCTCACTAGGGTCTTACAGTGGTCTTCAGAAGGGATCAGGGTTTAGGTGGGAAACCAGGGTTATATATGGGTAGATGGGGTGAAGCCAGGAGGCGGGGCCAGCATCAGTATAGCACAGCACCAGTGAATGTCAGTTCACTGCACTGTGCTGTTGTGGCTGGCTTAAAAAATCTCAGACCAAAAACCATAAACCTTGAAAAGTCAGGGACGTCCCACTTCTGACACCATGTTGCATGTTCTGATAAATGAAAGCAAGTGGATTAACTTCGAACCAAGTTCATTAACTATTTACATCAAGGATGCAAAGTAACAGAACATGGCCAATGGAGTCCACCCGCATAAAGAATACCCCGGAACCCCAGTAACCCGGATATATAGGATATGAACATAGTGACTGATCTACACAAACCATTGTGACAGATGAGGTTCCATTCACCTTTCTGTCTGCAGTTGCTGAGTGATTTTGGTAGAAATTAATGAATAAAACTTGTATAAAATAATAGGCTTCTGTTAAGTCACCAAACAAGGATTCTAATAATTATTGTATATACAAGTTTTGGGGACCAATTTTTTGAGTCAATTTTGGGGGGAACAAATTTTACATGGTTGCTACTTCTGAGAGGCTAAAATTCACACAAGAATCCAAAAGTGCTGTATCTGTAGCAGAAGTCCAAATGATCTCTAAATGAATAAAGAACTAAAACATAATAAAGTAATAATACTGTGCATCAAAACTACCGTAGTATTTTGCCGCAAACGTACCCTACCTGCTTGCATCACAAAAGCCTTAACCACAATTTCATTTTCAGGGCTATGACATCATTTTCTTTACTGCATTTTTGTTTTTAATGCATTCAATGCATCTTAAGCCACAAATTATCAAAATAAATAATGACAATGAAACAAAAATACATTTTTATTCATGGTATGCATGCAAAGTAGTGAAGCAAACATTTACAGTAATAAGGCTTTCAAACACAAAAGTTCATTTAACATCTTCAGCATCAAATAAAGCATCACCCTCTTCAACTTTGTCATCCGTGCTGTTCATAGTAGCATCTCCACTTCTTCATTGCCCAGTCATCCCATTGATAATCGTCTTCTGTACCATCCAATGGATTTGAAATTCCACATTTCTTGAATGATTTGACAATAATGTCAGTTTTCATTTCCTTTCTATGAATCAACAATCCAATCACAGATCTGATCAGTGATGAAGCCTGCGTACTGCCTCCTTTTGTGTATGCTTTGTCTCCTTCACTCATCCAGTTACTCCACCTCATTCTCATCATGTTCTTAAATGGCTTATTGATACTATCATCCATTGGTTGCAAAACACTTGTAAGTCCACCAGGAATTACATCCATTTCAACAAATTACACTACGGAAATTTCTTATGGAATATTGTGGGATACATTCAAGGCTTATATTCGTGGTCAAATTATTTCTTACTCAGTAGCTTTGAAGAAATGCATCAAAAACAAGATTCATCTATTGGTTGAGAAGATTAAAGACATTGATAAGAAATATGTGACTGATCCTACTGAAGAACTTTACAAACAAAGAATTGAACTGCAGATGGAATATAATTTGTTACTTACATTTTCGATTGAAAACCAGTTAATTAGATCTAAATCTGATTTTTATGTGCATAGTGAGAAATCGGGTAAACTGTTGGCTAATCATCTGAAGAATATTTCAGCTAGACGCCAAATTGTGGAGATTCGCAAACAGAATGGAGAACTGACTGTTAACCAGGAAGAGATAAATCAATCTTTCCAAAATTTTTATACATCCTTATATAGTACAGAATCCCCTCAAGACCTTAGTAATATGTTTAATTTTTTAGAACATTTGAAACTCCCAAAAGTATTACCTCAAGATAACTTAGAATTAAGTAAACCCATTACAGATTCGGAGATCAATAATACTATTTTCTCACTGAATTCGGGGAAAGCACCAGGTCCTGATGGATATTCTGTGGAATTTTATAAAGCTTTTTCTTCCACTCTCTCTCCCTGGCTGATTAAGATGTTTGATGAATCTATCACATTGGGTAAACTACCACAATCATTTTACAGAGCTACGATTTCTCTAATCTTGAAAAAAAATAAAGACCCGACCGAATGTTCTTCTTATAGACCTATTTCTTTGTTGAATGTTGATTCTAAGATCTTCTCTAAAATTCTAGCGACAAGGAATTACATCCATGTGAGTGCTTTGTAATCGGAGATCATCAAAACATCCTTCACTAGATGTGCCCTAAACTGATCCCCAACAAACAAACTCTTTTTCTTGCATAGGTCAGCAGGTCGCAAATTTCAAACTTCCTCTATCCATTTTCTCCATCTGTCTTCATCTATCCAGCCTTGTGGTCCACATGTACGACAATTCCTTTTGGCAATTTCTCCTTTGGCCGACTTTTTCTCTTAAAACCAACCATAAGCTTGAATTTGGTACTAAAGAAAGAACTAAAGTAAGCCTCAGGACCACCGGTCTTCACCAATACTGTTTTTTCTCTTTCTTCTTTCACTGTTTGTTTCTCTGGCAGGTCAAATGTAATTGGTGTTTCATCCTTGTTTCTAATGCATGATTTGTAGTCTTTCGTCTTTTGATATCTGATTACAAACTGATGAAACCATAATATTTTATCATCCCGACCAGCGGGCAGCTTTTGTGAAATCTTAGCTCTCTGCCAAAGTGCTACAGTAACTCAATACTGCCTCATGTATCCTATGCACCACCCAGCACTTGCTGTGAAATTCTTTCCTTCCTGCCTGGATTCGAATGACACCACGAGAAACATGTTTTCCATTTTGATGATTTTCATTCACCCGGTCCACAATTATTTTTCCAATTGTAGCCACTTGCTAGGTCTACCACACTTTATTTTCGACATTGTCTGAAATTTGTTAGATATCTTTCTCCAATCTCTCACAAGTTTCTCCGATACACAAATTGCTCTTGCTACTACACAGTTATTTGTCTTCTCAACAATTTTAATACATTGAGTTTAAATGCTGCTGTATATTTGTTGCTTTTTTTCTGGAGGGCATTTTGAAAGTGGAGGCAAATTTTTGAAACCACAAGTACTGTATGGGAACAGAACTGCAGAGAGAGGTTGTGACGCTTCCTCATGCTGACGTATTTTTTACATTTATACGCGATATCTGGAAAAGACGTGATTTTTGGGCAAAAAAGGGGGCGGGGGGGTCAACTTTTACTTGTGATATATGGAAAAAAATGTGATTTTGGGCCAAAATAGGGTCGACTTTTAGCCAGTATCGACTATTGCACACGTATATTACTATATGTATTCAAAGAGTCGCCTTAACATAATGTTCCCTTGAGCTTCACAGGGGTAAAATCAAAACATGCAGTAATGGCTTGCTTGAGGGAGAGATAAAACACTGGGTAACCAAAGGATTTGTCAAAGAGGAAGGTTTCTTGGAAGGAAGAGAGATGAAAAAACTTGGGCTAAATAAAGGATCTCATTGAATGAAGATAGAGCCACCAGTTTTAGAACAAGGACACAACACTGGAGCAACATAGGGCTCTCAAATAACCTGGAGCCTTGGAGTCAAGAAGAAAGAATATGTTATTCCAAGACATTGGTTGAACAGAATCCAGTATAAGTCGACAAGGGAAGGACAATGGAAAATTGTGACTTGTAGGGTAGGATGTTGGAGGAGAGTCCTTAGTGAGGTGAAGTTTATAGAGTACGGAGTACAACTGACAGGAAGAGCATAGCAATGAAAGGACTATGGGAACAAGATTCTCTGTTGTATAAGGCATCAGTCAGAGGCAGATATAATAATTATGGGTGCTGCCAGTGATATGTTAATCACACGTACAGATTCTGTTTCTTCAGTACAGAACCCTACTTGAGAGTATTTTCACAATGCCCAATTTGTAAAAACCTGTTTCAGCTTGAATGGGAGCCAGTCTTCAGGGAGGAGCACAGAATTAATGGTGAGAGCCCATGGCAAAGGCTGACAATATCCCCATTTTTAAATTGAAAGTAATTACAGCTCAAACTGAAGAAGGGGAAGGGAAGAGGGAGGTGGTTGAGATGGAGGCTGGGTGTCATTAGTGTACATTGGAGGCTGATACCTTATCTTCAAAATAGACAGGAATAGTCTCTGAAGAGAGGGAGTCATTTACAAAGAGTGATTAGTATTCATTAATCCGTTGACAGTGAATAAATTAATAATATAATCTGGTGGTACTTAGTGCAGAACAGTTGGAGAATTACACAGCTTTGTGGTCATTGGTCAATGTGCACAATTCAAAGACTGACTCCTTCTAGAGGGGAATGACCTAATAACCAGATTTTCCCATAGTGAGATAGATAAAGCTGTCTCAATAGTTGTATAACATACAGTAAAACCACGGTATCCACCACCTATGGGGATTAATAGATGCTGATGAGTATATTTTACGATTGCTTGAGATTGCGTGTGGCGTGATTGGTGAACTAACGTCGAGGCGTGCCAATTTAAAACTTAAGTATTTTTTACATATGGTTTGCTTGAGGCTGTTGGTTGATTGAATCCCGGAGAACAGGGGTTTTATTGTATTAATGATATTATAGAAGTAAAAATCCAGTTAAGATCAATTGAAAGATCATTTTATATTTTGCTTGACTGGGTAATTATTTTTAAAGCTTATTCAAAATGTTGTAGTGTTTGTTTAATGTTGCTTGAAGAGGCCCATAACTGCCTTGATTTCAGGTTTCTTTGCCGCAGCAATAGGAATAAAAATAAGTGAAAGGGCTGTAAATGCAGTCAAGGTCCTAAAATCCGGGTGAATTTATTTATTTATTTTAAAAATTAATTAGTCTGGATTTTATGATTTGACTACTCAGTCCAGATGTTCGGATTTTCTGGATTCTCAGGCAGTACTCTTAAAATTCAAATTCAAAGCGAATAAACAGGTAAATTTTGATTGTTTATGAACAAAACACTTCTTCATATCAAATTCCAAGAACAAAAAAAAAATTCTTACATTTCCATGACTTCCATGTGGTTGCTTGTTGTCACTGTGCATCTGTGGTGCTTACCACATGCATGCATACACTCACACAAAACCCAAGGGTTTTTGAGAAGTCTGGATTTTCAGGTGCTCCAGACTTCTGGCAACCAGATTTTCTGAGTTTTACTGTTATGAGAACTGCACTCTTCAACTGAAGGGGAATAAAAGGGGGATCTAAAATGTCATTATGGTTGGGAAACTGTTTTCTGCCCATAGACTTGGATCGATTATGTTGTGAACTTTGTCATCGCTTAGTTTTGTGCCATTCTTTGGTCCTGGGGCTTCCTAAATGCTGCTGGTCAGGTGTCCCTCAAAACTTCCTGTTGAAACCAGAGGAGGTTAGAGAGCAATGGACATATCACCATTAGCGCCTATCCACCACAAGCACATGCTTTGTATTATGGATTGACAGGATGTGGGTACAATTCGCATGCATTACCAATTCTTAATTGACTGTGATACAATGACAAATTTCCTCCTTAAGGTGTTGAAGTATTTGTGGTGAAGGCACCTCCAGAATGCTGTTGGAAGATACAAAGTTCCAGGATGTAGAACCAGCAACATATTGACAGTTCAGAATGGTGTGTGATATGGGGGTGGTTTATTATGTTGATGGTTAACTTAGTTTATGCCTGTCATTCTTCCCATTCTTAGTGGTCAAGGTTGTGGAGTTGAAAGGTGCTATCTGGGTGTCTTCTGTAAATGCGAAACATGTCATCCTCAGTATGGTATTGGTAGAGTAAGAAAAGCAGAGTGTCTGAGAAAGCAAATAAACAAAGAGCTAAAACAGAACATCCTTTAACCCTCAACTAAAACTAGGGTGTCTGTCTCCAACAATGTACCAAGACTCATATTCTGTATTAACAGTTCATAAAGGAAACTGCACTTATGTGTACAGACTGCAGAGCTCATCTTTAAAAGAACAACACAAGCAATTAAACTAAATATGCATTATTTAAACAATTAAACTAAATAACTGATTAGCTATTAACATTAAAATATTGTTGTAAATTCAATCTATTGGTATCTTCATTCAATCTCTTTGCATTTTCACGGACTGAACTATTCTCAGCAGTTTCCACATCTGAAATGTCTACACTTAGGATAATAATTCCAGTGGATAGCTCCCCCAGTAGGTCTTGTATATAGCAAATCAAGAAAGTATAGACATTGTGCTCGTAGTTATATGTACTTGAATATATCTTGTATATATTTGGACTCACAGACTGTGTGGCAATTGCTGCCTCAATGTAATTATCTTCATGACTTGAAAAATGTGACGTATTCTTGATTGCTGTTTTCTTGATGTCACCTGTATGCACTAAACTGTCCATATTAACTGAAAACTGAGGCTAATAACTCTTATCAATAGCGACAGAAGTTTTAATTAAACACTGTATTTGGTACATTACTGAGCAGTATCAAGCACTCAGCTGCAACAATCTCTGTTTCAGCTGTTTATTAAATTAACTTCTCCATCATTGTGCTTTCAATCATCTCACATCCAGATTCTCCCTCTGACTTACTGCCCTCTATCAAAAGGAAAATACAACAGATGTTTGGAAACCTGGCATATACAAAAAAATACTAGGAACTGAAAGGAGAAAAGTGGATGGAATATTTGGCCCTTTATCAAAACTTTTCCTCTTTCCTACTATCACTTCTAAAGTCATCTTGTCGGTTTCCATTTCTGAAATAGCTCCAACTCCGATCAAAACTGAGTTGCTGGAAAAGCTCAAAGGGTTAGGCAACTAACATTTTTATCTCTAATGTGACTAGCCTTGTATTGGGTGGACATTAGTACATCATGCCTGATGTAACTTAGAGAACATTCAGAGCTTTGAAATAGCCTCCACTTAACAAAGCAGTCTTCCCTTGAAGCACACAACTCAATCTGTGCTTGGTTCAGCCCATTCAGCTGTCTTGAAAATAGCAAGAGCCTTGGAGACAATTAGATCCCTGCCAGAACTCTTTGTATTGACTTTATCAGACCAAATCAATATCACTCACCTCACTGCCAGACTTTCACTGAGTTTATTGTTCCTCACATTGTTTGTGAACTCTTCTACTGACAAAGCAGATGACTTAAGGCTCCTTGAATTAGTTATCTTACACTCTTCAAGGAAATCACTGATTGTTCTCCAAACTGCCAACCCTCAAGGTGCGTGAACAGTCTTCCTGATCAGAAATTATGAATCCACAATAAAAATGAATCTTTGGACTCAAACTATGGACCACTTGGTCCTTAGCTTTCTACACGGTGGCAGTTCAAATGTTTCCTTCCATCCCCACATAGAGCATGTATTTCAAATTCTAACTACTTTCTGGATGAAAAAAAATCTTACCACTTTCTCTAAGCCGATGGTCTTTAATTTTAGATACTTCTTCTGTGGGGAAAAATTTCCTACTATCGATACCCCTCATAATTTTGTGTACCTCTGTCAGGACCCCATTCAGCCTCCCTGTGCTTCAAGGAAAACAAGTCCAGACTCTTCTCCCAACGAAAATGGTCCATTCCAAGCAACATCCTGGGGAACTTTCTCTGTATAATTTTGTTGTGAAAAATATAATTGGATACAGCTATTGCCTAAATTATATGTTGCACTATAATCTCCCCTCTCTTATATTCTATACTCTAGCTATGAAGACAGATGTCACATTCAAGGATATTTAGACGTGTACTCAACACTACCATCATCTCTCAACATCCACTTCACTTGTTGACCAGCAGCCAAGTATATGTGTGCCTGGTCTTTACTTCTTGTCACCTGGCCAGTGAGCCCTGTGAATCCAAACACAACAGGATGGTGCCCAGGTGGGGACAATCAAATTTTGTCATGGAAGCTTCTGTGTGTTGTTGAAACTTCATTCATCCAAGCCATAGCTACAGCTGTAATGACCCAGGTTCAATTCAGACCTTGGGCACTATCAGTGTGAAGTTTTCATGTTCTTCCTGTGATCATGCTGGTTTTCTTGAGGTATTTCTCTTTCCTCCCACATTCCAAATACGTTATTTGATACTGAAAATTGCCCCATTGACTGGTAGAATCTAGAGGGAGGGAAGAGTGGGGATAATAAAATGGAAAAAGGTAGGATCAGTGTAAAATTGGTTGGAATGGACTCAATGAACTGAAAGACCAATTTTAGTTTAGTTGAGTGGAATGTTTTTCATTATACTTCTGACTGTGTGGATGGTGGAAAGGCTGTAAGGATTCAGGAAGTGAGCTGCTCATTGCAGGATGCCTGCTCTCGTTGGTAATGATGCTTCCCAAGATACTAATTCTGGGCGAACTCAGTGATGAGAATGCCACTGAATATCCAAAAAATGTGCTTAATTTCTCTCACTTTGGAGACAATCATTTCCTGGTATGTTCATGAAAAAATGTTCTTGATCACTTATCGAACTGTGCATGAATGCTGTTGAAGTTTTGCTGGATGCAGCAAACTACTTTATTCACTGAGGAGTTGCAAATGGATCTGAACATGGTTCAATTAACAGTGAATATCCTCACCACGGATACTTTAGGTACTGAAGATCACAGAGTCTAAGATGAATTCAGCAGATGGCTTCCTTTGTGCAAATACCAATCCAGCACTTCTTTTTCAATATTTTTATTGGCTTTATCAGGTAAATGTTTCAGAGGTACATGATAATAAAGTATTAACACATCATATATAATAATAACAATGGTGCTAAGACTTATGTTATATTGAAAAGCAAGAAAACAAAAAAAAACCCACAATACTAAATTGTCAGCCCCTTCCCTTTGGAGGCTACTGGCTAAACAGAAACAGTCCACTATTTAGCAATCCAGCACTTTTGCCCTTGATTCTCATCAACTTCAGTTTCACCAGAATTCTCTATTGCAATACTGACATCAAAGGAATTCACTGTCACATCCCCACCTCTGTAATTCAGTTCTTTGGTCATTGTTAAGGACAAAGCCATGATGAAACCTAAAGCCAAGTGGATTTACCATTTTAGGCTTGTTATTTGTCTGGCCATCTCTATTTCAGACCATTAATGATCAAACAAACTCCTTCAAAAAATAAAATACTAATGGCACATAATCTTTTTCTTTTGTCTCCCTTACTTTATATTGTGGTGGTGAAAAGAGTGACATAAGTTTCACATTAATTAGAAACCTCGTTGCCCTGTGGATTTACATAAAACAGTTGAATATTTTCCATTCCCTCCAGCCATCCCTCTCCTATTTTCCCTCTCCTGACCATCATCCTCTTCTCTCTATCCCAATTCTGAATTTTCAGGTCCTGGACCTGCAAAGTTAATTGCTTTTCTGTCCTCAGATGTGGACCAACTAAATATTTCCAGCAGTTTATTTCTTGATTTTCAAAAATATCGCTTCTTTAATTTGCTGAGAATTTAGTGGCACGTTGCTAGTTTCCAACTTGTAAGGTAGAAACGTTACTGAAAGAAGGAATATGTTCAAGTAGAATGCACAGTTAAGTCTGAATAAAGCAGTCGGCATTTTCCGTTCTCTTTATCATCTAGTGTCATTCATTTGCTGCCAGAAATAATTAATTGGAAATTTGAGACCAGAGGAGGATGATAAAATGATCATAGAACATTGACACCATCACATTACTAACCACCTGTGTACACTTACCTGCATGTGACATTAAAAAGATGTGTCACAACGGGTAAGAGCCTGAGCTGTTGTAGGCTGTTCAAACAGTGACTTGAATTTTCAAGATGGGCTGCAGAATGATAAAGTGCTTTTATTATACATTATAAATTATCATGAAGCAATTGCCCAATGAAATTGCTTCATTTACAGTTATGAAGCACCTTATAATTCTGCACACAGTAGCGTGACACAGACTGCTCTAATGTGGAATGCTATTTAGAGAGAAGCCAAGTACATAGAACATTCTTAATATCCTATTTAAAATAGGTTGGCTCTCATTTGCATTGGGGTGAGAATTGGTTATAGCAAATCTTAACCTGAAAGAAAAATTCCCAATTTAATTGATAAAGAACAATTAATTTAAATCTTGACAGCCAGCTTGGTATTTTCTCAGTAATTTAGAATACAGTACATTTATACAAAATGTACTTGCCGATCTCTCCTAACCTAGAGATAATGCTCAGATCTTCTCTTTCCTGAATAAGGAGATAATTGAATATATTCCATCAAGTCTATCAAAGCAACATTATGATCTACTTCAGGATAAACTAGATCGTCCCATCTTGAGAATGAGCAACAATTGCTTTATAACTTATGTGTATATACATCTTGTGTGAATATAAAAATAAAATGAGAAATTAATCAAATTCAAATTTTTTCAGAGACAGTAAAGCAGTGTGACAATGTATGCAATCCGCTTGTCTATCCAGTGTGTTAATTTTGGGCAAAGTAAAATGCAGGTTGAATCTGGCTAGACTAGGGCATCTCACAGCAAACAACTGCTGGGCATTTCTACCATTGTTTTGTTCAAAAATGTATCTGAATTATAGCTTGCTTGAAGAGCAAACATATAACACCACCATGAAAACAATGTTCCAGAGATCTTGGTGCACTTGTTGAACTATAATTAATAATTGTAAAAAACCCAGAACTGACAGACAAGGAGAGTAAGTATAAATCAAATCTGGGACCAAATTAGAAATGAAGGGATTAAGTGAAAATTGGAAAAGGAACAAAAATGGAACATTTTGCAGTTTTCAATATCTATAACAAAACTCATCCAGGAATGAAAGAGAATGCTTTAAATTGTTTTGTTTCTTCACCAAAAAGATTGATTTATATTTCAGTAACAATTATAATATTGTTTCAGATACTAAGAGGTTAAATGTATGGACTATGTTAGTGTGATGTGTGTAAATAGAAAATTAATGTACCTATCTAGCAACTTCTCAAAAAGTGAAAAGTTGGAACAGGGCTTGCTTTTCTATTCAGGGTTTAAGTATGAGTGTCCCACAAAATAATATATTTTGAAACTGTCTCAGCCAATGTGAATACAATTACAAATGATGACTGATATGCCGAGATTATTATGTCACCAATAATCTTGGAGTGTAGATTGAAAAATAAGAGATCCAGCTTCAAATTTCTTTCTATTATAGCCAGAAAATTAAAATTAACATTCTGTTAATTTAGTCTGGACAATGATAAGCATAATTATCATTCTGACCTCACGACATTGTCTTTAAAAATTTCTGTGGTTTATTCCTTCAGGGAAGAAAATCTGCTGAATGAAAATCAAGAATGATGAAGGGGCTTGGACTTGATAGGTTAACTATTTTTCTTTCTCCATATACAGTTTGGAGCTGCTGAGTGCTTTCAGCATTTTTTGTTTTAAAACTACCTTTAGCCACAATCTGCGCTAAACATGGTTTCAAAGCCAAAGCACCATGATTGGCCCATGACTGCCAACATCATCGTCACTCAGTCAAAGAATAGAAAATAAATGCTGGTCTTCCCATCTGCTGTTATCAATGTAACTTAAAATAATTGGTAACAACATATCCTGGATTTTGCAATATTCCACGATTTCAGGGATTTGCCCACCTACATTACCCAAATGAAGTAAGTGAGCCTGATCCAAATGACCAGTGAAATAAACATAAGGGAATAAAAAACCCACTGTTCTCTCTATCTTCAGGAGTATGAATGATTAAAATAAGCCGATAAATAGTTTCAGCTGCTCACTGTTAAAGTAATGAAACATGAATGTCTGCAGACACTGTGACTGTAGTAAAAAGACACCAAAATGCTGGAGGAACTCATCAGGTCTTGCAGTGTCCATAGGAGATAAAGATATATTGCTGATGTTTCTTTGTCTATTCCTTGAAGAAGGGCTCAGGCCCGAAACGTCGATAATATATAAAAGGTCAAAGAAATCTCCTTTACATTAAAGGTGAACAGGATGGGTTACTTTCTGCCAGAAATCATTATTGAAGAAGAATCTGTAAATTGTGTTTCAATAAAGGGCTTTGGCCCGTTAAGTCAATCTTTCTTTTACTCCCCCATCTGCAGTTGCCTGTGTGTCTCCATAATTATTACTTTATACAGTATATGAGAAGTAGAGAAGGATACAGTTCTAAACATGGGATTTGTGCAGATGAGCAAATCGGTTGCTATGGATGTGATGTACTGGAGAGTTTGTTTCAGTGCAGTGTGACTCTATGACTATAAAGTAACAGCCATTTTTTTATAGTTTGCCCAACACCTGTGGTTTTCAACTGCCCCCCTAAACTCACATTCCATTATAAGCTATCCCCATGCCTTAAATCCTCTGTAATTAGTAAGGGATTGCTTAAGGTGGTATATGAGTGGAAATAAAATGTTCCTAAAATCACAGTTTTAATTGTACTCATTATGTGCTCGGTTTCATAATTCCAAAGGAAATGGGCCAAAGACAACTTTTCCCAAGCAAAATATTTCAGTAACAATTGGATCCAGAGCAATGATTCCCTTCCCTTCCCACCCGCATACCACCTTAAGCAATCCCTTACTTATCATAGAGTACTTATGCCATAGGGATTGCTTAAGGTGAATGTGAGTTTGGGGGCTGTTTGAAAACCACTGACCTACGCTGTAACAATTAAAATATTATCAGGTAACAGCCTAATTATTCTGAATAACTTCATTATCAGCTGGTTTAAATGTGAGGAATAGTTTTAGTGAAATCCTATTTGTGGAGCTGCAGGAAATGAACTGGAAGAGTAATTCATTTTATGTTCTATATTTATCTCATGGATTTCTCAGCCATTAAATAGGTAAGAGTAAAACCTTTTCGTCTTTCACTGATATTTAGGTGAACTTGGTCTTTTACATTAACGTTTGAATATATTAATAATACTAAGTTACAAACAAAAAAGAAAAAATCCAATGGTCTTTCATTGAGGCAAATTTGCTGAAAGGTGCAACATTAATCTAAATTTTTAATTTAACGATACAGTATGGTAAGACGCCCTTCTGGCCCAGAAGCCTGCACTGTCCAAATACACCCCTGTGACCAATTAACCTACTATCACTGGACTTTTTTAGAACATGGCAAGAAACCACAACCCATATAGGAAACCCATGCAGGTCATGGGGAGAACATCTAAACTCTTTGCAGACAACGGTGGATTCAATCCAGGATCGCTGGAACTGCACAGCCCTGCGTTAATCTTGACACCAACCGTGCACCCACCCTACACTAATCGATTTTCTGGATTATGTCTCCGAGGAGAAAGTATTCTATCCCACAGCCTCGTAATGAGACCTGTGCAGCAATTCAACCTCCATACCTGATGCAGACTTGGTCAGTATCAGGCCATATGGTGTATTTGTCCATTCGATCATTGTAAGGATCACTGGGAGTTTCCTATTAATATTGTTTACCTATTCTTGTTATAAAATATTATGATATATTTCGTTGATTGCATTGTGACAAGAGCAATGCAGATGACTGATATACCAGTTAAATTTTGTTCTGTATTTTATATTGAAGGAGCTTCAAAGGTCTCGAAAGTTCAAGCAGTAAAATACTTGGTAATAAAGCATGAATAGGGCAGAGAGGAAAAAGCTTTTAGAATGTATACTGAAATTCTCCTGCTAGATTACTTCTGTGATTGATATCCCTCCATTCCATTCCACGATGCACAATTTTGGAGCAGGTAAGCCACTTTTTAAATTATGGATGTTTAGTTACCTATTGAATTCCTTAAAAAAATTACATAGATTGTTAATTTCCCTTTGGATTTATTCTTCTTTTACCTTGCTTGGTGTTTAGTGCCACATTCAACCCATTCCTCCATGAATGATATCTCTGATCTGTTTCCTCTTGTCTCAATCTCACAATGAACAAACTGATCAGATAAACGTATACCAGATAAAAATATATGGCACTAATAAGGAATAGTTAAGGTTGCTGAGGGGAGTGTGTGCAGAGGTGTCAGTTTCAAATAATGTCCAATCTTTCTTGGCTAGAAGTAGTCAGACACTGCAGGATAATCTAGTTAAATAAAAGGGAGAATGATAAACCTAGACAAGATGTTGGTGAAATCCCACCTAGAGTGTTATGTGCAGTTCTGGTCGCCAGTCACAGGAAGGACTTTTCATTTAGGATAATGAAGATTTTCCTTCCTGAACACATTTGGGTGTATTTTATGGATTTTGGGCTGCTCTTCACGAAAATCATCTTAAAAATTTTCCTGTCATATAATGTTTTTTAGATATAATCTACAGTAAAACCTCATTAGAATGCGGTAGTTGGGGTCCAAGATTTTATACTGCTTTACAGGCTAGTCGCGGAACAGATGCATATATGTCAGAGTGCCCACGGATAATCAAACCCAAATATTACCAATTTTCGAAGGATCACTATCTATAACTAACTATTTCAATGAAAGAAAGCAACCACATTCTTTTAATATTGGGATTCTGAATTTTAATCAACTTCTTTGCAAAGTTTGGGGTCCACAGACACCCGCGGTATCAGCGATTCCGCGGATTAATGAATCGCGTTCTAACGAGGTTTCACTGTATTTTGTGAATCATCCAGCTAATTGATAACTTGCTTCAAGGAAACAAAACCACGAATGGCAACGTCTCATTGAAAATTCATTGACTGTATTCGCACTTGGACGTCTTCCCTGCTGATCTTGGTGCAGTCAGTGACGAACATGTGGAATGGTTTCACCAGGACATTGTGACCATGGAAAAGCTGGATCAGGGCAACTGGAATCCATCAATGCTGGCCGACTATAGTTGGACATTGACACAAGAGGCATCAGATGTTGAATACAAATGAAAATCAGTAGCAAAACATTTTTTGGTCAATTGAACTAAAGCAATGTGTCAGCATAATTATGTAATTAAATATGCTAAATTCAATAAAAGTTCATTTAATGTTTCTCTGACTTACTATGTGATACAACAAATTTGAAATTATCTTTGTGTTCTGCTTGAAGTTTGCCTATCATAATCCCCAATTTGTTTTCAGGAAGCAAATCTTGTGAAAATAATTGTTGTCCAGTGTAATAGATAGAATCTGGTGATGCACAATATGGAAAGATAGAAACATAGAAAATGGGAACAGTAGAAGGTCATTCAGCCCTTCCAGACTGCTCCATCATTCAATACGATCATGGCTGATCATTTGACTCCAGTACCCTATTCCAGTTTTCTCTTTATTAAAAAGGGGAAGGTCTTGGCATCATGGTGTATCTTATCGGGATCAAAGAGTATGGAACCATAAAACACTAGAGCACAGACTAGACATTATACTGAATCTGCCACACATTTGATTAATGTCTCCAAGTCACCCTGCAGCTTCTTAGAACCTTCCTCGCAGCTTGCACTGCCACCCAGCTTTGTGTTGTTTGCAAATGTAGAGAAATTGTATGCCATTTGTTCACCCAGATCATCAATATATATTGTGAATAGCTGGGTGAAAACATAACAGCACTGACACATAGTACCCCATGAGTAACTGCCAGCCAATTTGAAAAGGACCTATTTATTATTGCTCTGTTTCCTGCCTGCCAACTAGTTTTTATCCACTTCAATCCATTACCTCCTATATATGCTTTCTAATTTTGCATGACAATCTCTTGTGCAGGATCTTATCAAAAGCCTTTTGAAAGTCCAGATACATCATATCAACTAATTCCCCCTTGTCCACCTATTGGTTACATCGTCAAAAAGTTCTGGAAGATATGTCAGGCATTTTGTAAATCCAAACTGACTGGGACTAATTCTGCCACTCCTCTCCAAATGCACAGTAATGACATCTTTCATAATTAGCCCCATCTTTTCTCCATCACTGAAGTCAGGTTAAGTGGTTCATAATCCCCTGGTTTCTCCCTCCCTCCTTTCTTTAAAAAGTAGTGTTACGTTAGCAACCCACCAATTGAAAGGAACTGATCCAGAATGTAGGGAATGTTGATAAATAATTATTGATGCATCCCTTGTCTTTAGGGCCACCCCCTTAAGCATTGTCATACCCTGGAGACTTTCCAGTTTTCAACACCATGAATTTACCTAACACAATTTAACAACTGATAATACTGGTGAATCTTCTTGCTGATGTGAGGGGGCTGAAGAAAGTGTGGCCAGGAAGGAGATGAGTCTTTCAACAGGTTGACTTCTTTCCCAAGGCGGTATGAATTATCCACGGACTCCAAGGAGGGGACAGGAATATGTGTGATGGCCTGAGCTGTGTTCGCAACCCTCGGCAGTTTCTTGGGCAGAGCAGTTCCCGTACTACACAGTGATGCATCTTGTCAGGATACTCTTGATGGTGTTTTATAGAAGTTGTTAAGGGATACAAGTAGCAAGCCAAATTCCCTCAGGCTCTGAGGAAGTAGAGGCACTTGGCCATTGGATTGGTGTGGGTGGACCAGAACAAGTTACTTCAAGGAACTTAAACCTATCACTATCCCCACTTCAACACATCAATGTGGACAAGGGAGTGAGTCCCGTCCCTCTTCCAGAAGTCTGTAATCAGCTCCTTTGTCTTGCTGACATTGAGCGAGAGGTTGTTGTCTTGACACCAAGTCAATAGTCCCTCTATCTCCCTTCTATTTTGCAACTCACCATTGTTGGCAATTCTGCTGACAATGGTGGTGTCATCCACGTTTATAGATGGAGTTGGAGTGGTATTTAGACATGCAATCATGGGTGTCCTGGTAGGGGACTAAGTACAGAGCCTTCTGGAGTCTTGATGTTAGGATGATTGTGAAGGAGGTGCTGTCACCAATCCTCTCTGATTATGACCTGCAGGATAGAAAATCTTGGATTCAAATTGCAGAGGTTGGTACTGAGACCATGGAAATGGAGTCTAGGGATGAGTTTAGAAGCAGAAAAATTGCAAATATTGGAATCCTGAGATGACAGATTTGCTGGAGGAACTCTGCAGGTCAGACAGCATCCATGTGTTGAAATGTTTAGGGTCTAGACCTTTGCTGCTGTCTGATCTACTGAGATCCTCCAGTGATTCTTTTGACTGCAGGGGATGAATTTATTTGGTTCTACTGAGTAGAAGGCAGAGCTATGGTCAGTAATCTAATGTGGGTGTCCTGTTATCGGTTAACTTTAGTGATACAATTATATCCCAAATACGATGTTGGACACTTTTCTGCGGGTACTGCCATAGATGTCAAGGGCAGTCACTCTCACTTCACCCCTGAAATTCAACACTTTGGTCTCTGTTTGGACAAGGCATGTATGAAGTCTAGAGCAAATGGTCCTGATATACCCTAACTGAGCATCAATGAACAGTCCGTCTATCAGTGACATCTTCCATCAATGACATCTTGCATCATGTTGCTGATGTTTGTGAGAAAACTGACCAGAATGGATTTGTCCTGCTTTCTGTAAGCAAGAAAAACCTGAGCAATGAAAATCAGACATCAGGCAACAATCATTTTATTACCCAATGTGTATAGAATGTTCCTTTTCCTATCAGATCCAATCATATTCCTCAACAAATCCATGGAAAAAGATCAGTAGTTTATTAAAAATAGCACAGAGCCTTTGGGCTGCAGTCATTTGAAGGGGCTGAGGGCTACTTTAAACATAAACCAGACACAATCCCAAAGTAACAACGTATGCAACATAAATATTAAAAGCAAATCTATAAAATAACTGGCTTCCAGCCATTTTACATGCACAACTGCAAAGCAACAAAATGAACGCTTCTGTGGTGAACACTGCAGTAAAATACAGAGCAGCACAGAACTGTAAAAACTTATGGGGTGTTTAAGTACATAGTTTTTATGCTACCACTGTCTGGTAAGCTCAAGTGCTCACAAATGGAGTGGCCTTTAAGTTACCTTGCATTAGAAGAGCTGGGACAAAAGAAGAGAAAAACAAATTGTACTGATTAGCAAAAGAGATTAAGAAATTTAAATAGTGTTGGTCTCAGAACTATGTTAAAAATGAGGAAGGTCTCATAAAGAAGAATTAAAAAAGGGGTTGGAATTAGAGAGTTGCTAGAATTCATATTAATCTTCGCAAATGAAGATTTTAGTCAATGGCAAAATCCAATTACTTTGGCTCCAGGGTTCCACCATGTGAATGTAAATATGTGCAATGAAACAATTTAAGAAATTAAGTGTCAATGAAAGACCTGTTAAGATTCCAGAACATCCTCAGAGAGTTAAAATGGTAAATAGCGAGGTTCTGGATAATAACTTCAGAAGCTTCATAAATACTTGGGCTATATGTGAGCTCTAATAGCTTGGTATTATTAACTTGACATTCAAAAAGAGTGAGACATGAAGCTGGCAATTATAGACCACAGTGGGGTGACCATCTGTAGTGGGGAAAATGCTTGAGAGCTTAAATGGATGCTTATTGAAAGAACATAAAGACATAAGGAGTAGTCAGCATAGCTTTATTACCTAAGCAACATGCCCAAGTGATTTGCTGGATTTCTTTGAGGAGTTACTAAACCAGTTAAATGAGGGATGCTCAGTGGATATAATATCCTTGCATTTTCATGTCATGCTGATAAAGTTCCACAAGTGAGAAAGAAATTATTGGCTAATTAGCTGACTGAATTGAAAAATACCTTGGCATTGCAAAGCATAATCAAGTGATGGTAAATGGAAAAGCTCGTTCAGGAGAACAAAGTGTAATGACATCCTGCTCTTATTTTTGGATTCCCCCACTGTTCAAACTATTTATATATGATTTAGAAGATTATTACTTCTTGTAAAGTATAACATTGCCCAATTATAACTGGTTGTGCAACCAAATAATGAATTTAAGGGAAATGAACTCCCATACACTTAAAAAGATTGATTCAATGAAGAAATAAATGTCTTGTTACTGGTTATATTATATATTATATTATATTATATCTAAATATATATTTAAAAGAGATAGATTGTTGGGGGTGGTTAGTGTAAGTCACTTCACAAACAGACATGTGAAATGCAAGAGCTTTGCTGAAAGAGAGACTTCATGTCCACAGGGACTTTACAGAAACTTTGAACAATGCCTATGGAGAGTTCACAAGTAGGAGTTAATTGGACTGATGTTGTGGAGTAAATGGTCTATTGTCTTTAAAGCAACAGATGGCCAGGCTCAGGAAACTGATTCTGGAGCCAGGAATCTGTCTGGTTGCAGTTTGCGGTTCTAAGAGGGGTCGTGTAGTTTTTGGGGAGAGGGGGAGGGAGGGAGAGAGAGAATTCAGTTCCACAGTAGCTTTCGGGTGGCTACATCATGGCAAGCTGGCAAACCCCATTTTGAAGATGGGTTGTGAGTTTAGCCTGTTGAAAACCCTTGTAGTCCTTACAAGAGGAAGTGGCTGGCTAAAGTGTTTCTCCTGACCTAAGGAAAATAAGAGGAACTCTGTGGTGACCTGGAAGAAGAGGTTAGAATTTGGAAAACCCATGATGGGACAAGTTTATTTGATCAGAGGGAATGAGTTTGTGTGTGTTGAATGAACAACCAATCTCTCTCTGAAACCAACAAGAACCTTTGTGAATGGTAACCATTTACCTTTCAGCACCAGAGCCTGGTGAAAATTCATAAATGTTAAATTCTGTGCACAGTGTAAGAACTTGGAGGATTGAGAAGTGAATTTGGACTGTGAATCAAAGAACTTTCCTGAACATATACACATTACATACATGTGCACTTAGAATTAGAAAAGGGAGTACTGTGTACAGTTTTGATCACCAAATTATAGGAAAGATATAAACAAAATAGAGAGAGTGCAGAGAAGGTTCACGAGAATGTTGACAGGATTTCAAGGTTTGAGTTACAGGGAAAGGTTGTGCAGACTGGGGCTTTTTTCTCTGTAGCGTAGAAGATTGAGAGAGGACTTGATAGAGGTGTTTAAGATTTTAAAAGGGACAGACAGAGTAAACGTGGATAGGCTTTTTCAATTAAGAGTGGGGGAGATTCAAACTAGAGGGCATGGTTTAAGATTGAAGGGGGAAAATTATAAGGGGAACATGAGGGGAAATTTCTTTACGCAAAGGGTGGTAGGGATGTGGAATGAGCTTCCGACAGACGTGGTCGAGGCGGGATCATTGGTTACATTTAAGGAAAGACTGGACAGTTACATGGATAGGAGAGGATTGGAGGGGTATGGACCGGGTGCTGGTCAGTGGGACTAGGAGGGTGGGGATTTGTTATGGCATGGACTAGAAGGGCCAAACTGACCTGTTCTGTGCTGTAAGTGGTTATATGGTTATATGGGTTACGTTAGGTTGAGTTAAGTTAATAGTAATAAGTTAATGTTTGATTCTGTTTTATGTTTAAAGAAAATTAAAAACTACTTTTGTTTAATTAACCATTTGTCTTGGTGAATTTCTGTTGCTACTGGGTTTTGGGGTCCTCTGGGCTCGTAACAGTCTTAATGGTTGAAATACTTAATGATGCAGGGGAAAGGGTTTGGCCAGAAAGGACCAAGAGGAGGAGGAGACATTTCTTTACTCAGAGGATTACTCATGGACCATGAAAGAATGAGGGGAGATTTGATATACAAAATTATGAGGGGAATAGACAGAGTAAATGTAACTAGGCTTTTGTCACTGAGGGTAGGTGAGATAGAAACCAGAGGACATGGATCGGAGAATGTAATGATCAAGCAATTGTCAATCGGAATGAAGAATCCTCAACCAAAGATCATTGTTGTTGATCACACAAGTAACTATGTAACTGGTTATCAGAGATTTGGAGATCCTGGAAATTAGAATGGTGCATGGAACATAGCAGCCTCTCTCTGAATGGTGAAGATGTCTGGGCAGATGGAGTCTTATTGATAACTTCAGAGAATAAGGGAATACTTACATAAGGCTGAAATTAAACTGTCAGAAAGGAGCATACTGGCTATTTCCAACTGCACTTGCCTGCATCCTTATTTTATGATATAACAGTATCTTTATCATACTTAGCAATTAGAAAAATATATAAAGAATTATAAAGAACCAAGAGAATAGAAAGGTAGTTATTTGTTTAAAGCACCTATTCCATCACAGACACAGCTGAATTTTTGATTGAATTGCCATGTTACATGGTAACACCATAGAATCCATTCATTATTGTATTTGTATATATAATTCTCTGAACTGTTGGAAATGTTACTGCTTTAGAACCCAGCAACTTGGTGATGTTAAGGTTATTGCAGTTCATTCAATAAAACTCAGATTAAACAAAAATAAAATAACCAGATCTTTTACATCAGACTTTAAGTCTAAATGTGTACCCATAGGTAGCAACGCTTCACTATTCTAGTCATTAGTTTATATATAGAATATAGTTTGTGATTAAAACCGAGAGACCTTGCAACATCACAACAAATTGTGAGCATAATTGATGTAAGAAACTGTTACAAATCATTACTCTCTTTTCTTTCTATTTTCAAGCCTTAATTTTCTCCATTTATTTTTTTTTCTACAAGACTGTATATTGTGCAAGCACTTTTCTAAGCAGCACATTTTTCTCTATTTCTTGATTGCTTTATGAACAAAAGATCCAAATCAAGTAGGCTGTCACAACATTGAATCATTTTTGTTGCTCTTTAAATGATTTCCTCTCAATATCCTTTAATAAAACGATGAGTTTATTGTGGTTACCTTAAATAAACTAAAAACAGAATAAACGAGCACAAATGAAGGAAAAGATTTGAAAAGGCACTTCAAGTTGAATTCTCTCTAGATTGTACACCCAATATATAGAATACAGGTCTCACATTTGCTGCCTTAAAAAAATGGAATTAATTAATGCAGCATAAAAGAGTTGGTTAGGAAAGCCACGGCTTGTTCTTGAGGGGTTGGTAGCAGCTGGTTGAACGCTCTTATTCATGTCTATAATGTGGTGCCAGCACATGGACTTCATAAAGCAGTGGAACGAGTGCCTTAAGAGCATTTTTACTCCTACTGCACATACTCTTCTCATTTCCAATAGAACGTCATATCAATCAATATCAATCTGCCTTTTTATTGCAGGTGGTTAATTTATCTTGAAGAAATCATAGCCTATTAAAATTTTAACCAGGATACATCCAAATACTCTACATCCGATTTGACCATAAGATCAAGGAAGAACCAACTCTGCACACTCCCATGAGCTCTGATGAACCTTTCCTCTTCATAACCCAGGATGATGTGCAGACTATCTTCAGGAGAGTGGAAGCATCTGGTCCAGATGGAGTATCCGCCTGAGTATTAAAAATCTGTGCTGACCAACTTGCCAGTGTATTCACGGATATCTTCAACATTTACTCCAGAAGGGTGTGGTACCCACCTGCTTCAAACAGACATCAATGATATCAGTGCTCCAGAAGAGTGTGGTCACCTGCCTAAATGACTAGTGACCAGTGGCCCTCACATCAACAGTGATGAAGTGTTTGGAAAGGCTGGTTTTGAAGCATATCAGCTCCTGTCTGAGCAGCGACATGGATCCGTTCCAATTCACCAATCATAGCAACTAATCTACAGCGGATGCCATCTCACTGGCTCTACACAAAGCACTGGAACATCTGGACAGCAAAGATGCATGTTGTTTATTGACTGCAGTTCGGCATTTAACACCATTGTCCCTTCAAGATTGATCAGCAAACTCAAAAGACCTGGGTCTCAACATCCCACTGTGCAATTGGATCCTGAATTTCCTCACCTCCAGATCATAATCAGTGAGGATTGGTAAGAACATCTCCTCCACAATCTCCATCAGTACTGGAAAACCACAGGGGCTGTGTTCTTAGCTCCCTGCTCTACTCACTTTACACCACGACTGTGGCTCAGTACGACAATAACACCATCTACAAACTTGCTGATGATGCCACAGTTAGTGGATTGTATAAAAAGGGGTGATGAGAAGAATACAGGAGACAGATTGAAAAAATGGCTGAATGGTGCACCAACAACAACCTTTCATTCAATGTCACCAAAACCAAGGAGCTGATTGTTGACTTCAGGAATGGGAATCCTGAGGTGTACAATCCAGTGATCATTGAGGGATCAGGGTGGAGAGGGTGAGCAACTTTTCAGTTCTTCGGAGTCACTATCTCAGATGATCTTCCCTGGATCCAATACACAAATGCTACCATTAAGAAAGCACGTTGGTGCCTCTACTTCCTCAGGAGTTTGTGAAGCTTTGACATGTCATCAGAAACCCTGACTAATTTCTACAGATGTGTGGTGGAAAGTATGCTGAATGGCTGCATCATGGTTTGGTATAGGTCCAAGTCAGCATGGTTTCCTTAAAGGAAAATCATGGTTGATAAACCTACTATAATTTTTTGAAGAGATAAAAAAATAGGATAGACAGGGGAAAAACAATGGGTGATGTGTACTTGGACTTTTAAAGGTCTTTGGCAGGATGCAACATGTTGTGTATGCACTCACACAATTAAGACTCGGAGACATGATGTTTTCTCATCCTTTACTTCTATTAGACCAACCTGGCTACTGACACACAGGGTTATATATATGGAAGGGATTCATTCTAACAATTGCACAGTTCTGAATAGTTATGACTCAACATTATCAATATCAGGAAGAAGTTTTCCTTATGCTAAGGAAAATTACAGATGTACTGGCAAAAAAAAATTGTTAAGAAACAAAAAGGAGAAAATAGAGAAGGAGAAGGGGCAATGGACAGAGAAATCACTTATGTGCTCAGTGGAGAGGGCCACATCTTCCCCAAGAACAAGTGACTAGACAGAAACCAGTTGCAAGGGGAAAATCATTTCTGAAGAGCTGCCAACGACTTTCTCAATTCAAATTATTGTCACAATTTAACAAAGCAGTTACAAATTGGACGGAGGGGAAGATGAAGCAAAACTGTTGAAGGCATTTGTAGTTAACTAATTCAATCTAGTCTTAGAGAGATTACCAATTCTTTTGTATTTGATAATCTATGTATATATTCTACACAAAGGTCACAATGTCTTTCCCAAACTTTTCTGCCATGTTTGAACAGTTCAGTGTTTATTAAAAATTTGTTACTTCATCAATTTATTACAGTACTTCATCTATTTGTAAACATTTATAATCTTGTGATCCCTGACAAAGAAGACTTTCATGTAGATGGATTAGAATTCTTAAGCCCTGCAGCAATCTGGTGCGTTCTTCCTCTGTGCCTCTGCTATTGAATTGAAACAATTTGGAATCTAAGTCAAACCTGCAACATATTGAAATCCATGATAATCCTGAACACTGGTACCCTACAAGGCTGGGTACTCAGCCCCTGTAATACATTCATAGCTGTGAGGCTAAACACCGCTCTAACTCTGTTAGTATGTCTGTTGATGGCATTTTCATCGTAGACCGGATCTCAAGCAATGATGTAATGGAGTACAGAAAGGAGATAGGGTCTGGTGGAATGGTGACAAGGGAACAAGCTCTCCCTCAATGTCAGTGAAACAAAGGAGTTGTCATTAACTCAAAGCAGAGAGCAACGCATGTCTTTGCAGTTATCAATGGTGCTGAGGTGGAAATGGTGGAGAGCTTCAACTTCTTCAGTGTATATATATATATATATATATATATATATATATATATCACCCACCATCTGTTCTGATCTAGCATCTGTGGTGGGACACTATATTGCAGTTATTGTACTGGTTGGCCTGCCCCGGTATTGTAACTCCTCCCCCTCCAGGATCCCTAATAAAGGTGGTATCGCCCAATCCCCTTCCTCAGCAGTGCCTTGGAATCAGGCCAACAGCATGTAAGCTATGACTGTGAGTTTAGAGCAATTAAAGCCTATTAATCGTGACTTCTGGTCTGTCAATTCTAATTGATAGCACTACAATTTAATCACTGCACCTACGTGCCATGGACAAGGCTATTCGAGCAGAGAAGCTGGACACTGACCCCAAGAATCCAGAGGTCTCTGTAAAAATCGACCAGTGGCTGGATTGCCTGAACGCTTTTATCAGGTGACGCGACACTCGGGAAGAGGTCAAACCTACTGTTTGCATAGGTCGGCCACCGCATCTTCCAGATGATTAAAGACTGTGAGACTTACTCAGCCGCTATGGGGCTTCTGCAGAGGCAGTATCTAGCCCTGAAGAACGTGATCTATGCCAGATACAACCTGGGCAGCCATTGACAAGAACCTGGTGAGTCCGTAGATGAATTATATTCGAGCCTTGCAGGATCTGGGGAGAACTTATGACCGCATCGATGTTATGGCAGCCATCTACCAGGAGGAACTGATCAGGGATATTTGTGTGACTGGCCTCAGGTCTGATCATATCAGGCAAAGGCCCTTGGGAAGGGCGATTGGACCCTGCAGGACGTGGCTGATCTCGCTAAGGCACTAGAGACAGCCCAACAGAACGTGGAGGTTTACTCCAGCAGCAGCACAGCCACCAAGTGGAGAGTTTGGGCGCTGCCATCTTGGGACGCAGGTCTCAAACTCAAGCCACTATCACCAAGCATCCAAAGTGCTATTACTGTGGCCAGACAAAGCACCCACAGAAGAATTGCCCTGCTAGAAGCGCGACCTGTTCCAGCTGCAGAAGAAAAGGACACTGCGCACGGGTATGCAGGTCCCAACCTTCCACTTGTAGTACAGTGTGTGAACAGCGACCATCAGCACCTTGGACCGCATCACTTCCGGTCACGGAAACCAGCACGGCGGGGGCCCGAGCACGACGGCCAGGATCGACGCCACTTCCAGTTTCACTTCTGGTGGTGACTACATGGGGGCAGCCATCTTCGGGGTAGACATCTTGGAGGCCACCAATGAGTACATACAGAAGCACCAAATCAGACAATGAACTGTTGTGACATCCATCGTTCTGGATCAGAGTAGCCCACACCAATTAACAAAGTCTACCATGGATGATGAGGTAAATGGCTGCATTACGAACTGCTTCTTTGACATGGGAAGCACCGAAAACTTCATACACCCGGGTACTATACAACACTGCTCCATCATAGTGACCCCAGTACAGTGTAAAATCTCATTGACCTCCAAGTCCCATTCGACCGAGATCCAAGGGAGCTCCACAGCAGCACTAACCATGGGTGGCACCAGGTACAAGAATTTTAAATTGCTCATAATGCCACAACTCTGTGCATACTGGGGCTTGACTTCCAGTACCACTTAAAAATGTTCTGATGGAATATGACGGGCCTCACCCCCCACTCAGTGTCTGCAATAACGAACTTTTAAACCACCCACTAATCACCCAATCAGCGACCCGACCACCACCTATTGCACACGACCTGTGGTCTGCCCCCAGTTTGAAAACCTCACCCCTGACTGTAAGCCAGTGGCAATTAAGGGCAGGCGATACTATCCCAGGGACAAAGCCTTTATCAAGGTTGAGGTTAAGTGACTCCTGGCAGAGGACATCACAGAGCCCAGCACCAGCCCTTGGATTGCACAGATAGTGGTGGTAAAGAGCAGAGAGAAGCACAGGATGGTCATAGACTACAGCCAGACCATCAACCGGTTCACTCTCTTGGACACCTACCTCCTCCCCCGCATAGCTGACATGGTGATCGATATTGCCTTATATTGGGTCTTCTCCACTATTGACCTCAAGTCGGCCTACCACCAGCTCCCGATTCACCTGGAGGACAGCCCATATACAGCGTTCGAGGCAGGTGGACACTTCTACCATTTTCTCAGGGTCCCCTTTGCAGTCAAGAACTGAGTTTGGATCTTCATAGGGAGATGGACCAAATGGTGGACAACCACCAGCTGAAAGCCATGTTCCCCTACCTGGACAACATGACCATCTGTGGCTATGACCTGCAGGACCACGAAGCTATCCTGAAGAAATTCCTCCAGAGAGCAAAAGCCCTAAATCTCACATATAACTAGAAGAAATGCATGCTCCACATTTCACGTCTGGCTATACTAGGGTGCATGGTGGAGAATGGAGTCATTGGACCTGACCTTGAGCATATGTTGCCCCTGCTGGAGCTCCCAACTCCCCATAACCTCAAGGCCCTGAAAAGGTGCCTGGGGTTCTTTTCATACTTTGCACAATGGTTCCTAAGTTATTCAGACTAAGCCCACCCCCTGGTAAAAACTACTACTTTTCCCCTGTCGACAGAAGCTCAAGCGGCCTTCACTCGTATCAAAGATGTTGCCAAGGCGGCGATGCACGCCATAGACGAATTTATCCCATTCCAGGTGGAGAGCAATGCATCCAACTTTGTCCTGGCTGCCATGCTGGACCAGGCAGGCAGGCAGGTGGCATTTTTCTCCCATACCTTCCAGGGCCCTGAACTCTGGCACTCAGCCCATAGAGGAAGCTGTGCGCCTCTGGAGGGATTACCTAACTGGCAAACCATTCACCCTGCTGACGGACCAACATGCAGTCACGTTTATGTTTAACAACAAACAGCAGGGAAAAATTAAGAACCATAAGATCCTGAGGTGGAGAATTGAACTAACCACCTACAACTACGAGATCTTGTACTGGCCCAGGAAGCTCAATGAGGCTCCCGAGCCCTTTCCTGGGTTACCTGCGCCAATGCAGAAGCAGATCACCTCCAAGCCCAACACAACAGCCTTTACCAGCCAGGGTCACTAGGCTCTCTTACTTTGTGAGAGCCCACAACCTCCTGTACTTGGTTGAGGACATCAGGGAGCTGACTCACAGCTGCCTGGTCTGTGTAGTGTGCAAGTCACACTTCTACCGGCTGAAGAAAGCTCACCTAATTAAAGCCACCTGGCCCTTCAAACATCTAAGTATGAACTTCAAGGGCCCCCTCCCCTCCACAAACTGGAACGTGTATTTTCTCAACATTGTTGATGAATACTCAAGATTCCCATTTGCCATCCCCTGCCCAGATATGATTATGGCCACTGTCATTAAGTCCCTGCGTAACCTCTTCACACTCTTCAGATACCTGAGTTACATTCACAGTGACTGGGGGGGGGGTCCTTATTTGTGAGCAAGGAGTTGCACCAATACCTATTGGCCAGAGGCGTAGCCACAAGTAGGACCATCAGCTGCAACCCTGAGGGAATGGCAAGGTGGAAAGGGAGAATGGCAGCATTTGGAGGGCAGTCCTCCTGGTTCCAAGTCAAAAGGGCTGCCTGTCTCCCAGTGGCAAGAGGTCCTACCAGAGGAACTCCACACCACCAGGTCCCTCCTCTGTACAGTGACAAATGCGACCCTGCATGAAAAATTATTCTCCTTCCCCAGGAGGTCAGTGTCAGGAACAACACTACCAGTCTGGCTGATGACCCCAGGAACTGTTCTACTCTGGAGACCCACCAGAACCCACATAGCAGACCCCCTGGTCGAGAAGGTCCACTTCCTCCATGCGAACCCCAATATGCCTATGTGCAGTACGAGGATGGGCAGAGATACACTGTCTCTGTCTGGGAACTGGCTTATGCTGGGGCCCCCAGAACTGAGGTGCATGCTGAACTGACCACGGTTGATTAACCAGCACCCCTCCTCTTCCCCTCGACTAACAGAGACACGGCTGAGGATCTGACCCCACCATCGGCACCAGTTGCACTGCCCCAACCCCAACCCACACCACCCCACCAGACCAGCCCCAACTGTGAATAGCAGCCCATCACACAAAGCACTGTCCAGGAGCCCACAGCAACACCACAGCTGGCACTGTGACAGTCAGTTCAACGAACGAAACCACCGGACAGGCTGAACCTGTAAATAAACTGAATGGACTCTGAATTGACTCTGTAGTGAATTACCAACTTTAGGCTGCATCACATTTTAAATGAGATCTTCTCTGCCGAAGAGTGCAGAAACTGGAGAGAGTTGTAAATTCAGCCAAGACCATCATCTAAACCAGTGGCCGAACTGGCCTGTTCTGTGCTGTAAGTGGTTATATGGTTATATGGTTCTGTGCTGTAAGTGGTTTTAAAACTGCCCTGCTAAACTCACATTCCACCTTAAGTAATTCCTATGCCATAAATGTGAAGGTAAGGTTGAGAATCACTGCTCTAGATCCAATAGTTACTGAAATGTTTTGCTTGAGAAAAATTGTCATTGGCCCATTTCCTTTGGAGTTCTGAAACCGTGCACATAACGAGTCAATTAGGTACAATTAAAACAGTGGTTTTCAAACTTTTTCTTTCCACTAACATACCACCTTAAACAATCCCTTACTAATCACAAAGCACTTTTGGCATAGCAATTGCTTAAGGTGGAATGTGCGTTTGGAGGGCAGTTTGAAAACCACTGGTCTAAACCAACCTCCTCTCCATTTACATCTCCCACTGTCTCAGGAACTCTGCTAACAATATTAAGCTCATCCCACCTCAGTCATACTCCCCTGATCAAATGGGCTGAAGGTACATATGTTTGAAAACACAAACCTCCAAATTCAAGGACAGTTGGCTTCCAGCTGAAAACAGATTCTTCAACGGATCTCACACTGTCTAAAGATGATGCCATCACACATTTTTATTTTTTCAAGGTCCGTTTATCTCCGGCCTGAACTATTTAACTTTTTATATCACCTCTCCCTCCACTGTCGTCTTATTTACCTGTGATGATTGGATGAGCTGCTGAATGAGTTGACTGGCCTGAATAGGTTGCAAAAAAAAACTTTTTATTGTATCTCGGTACAAGTGACAATAAAACAATTCAATGTAATTGTGAGTCCCAGTTCGACATAAATTCAATTTTTTGAAGTTGTTTTCCACACCCATTCTGTGACACATTATTTCATGAATTTGTTTGCCAAATGGCCTGAAGATGGAGGAAAATGAAAGGTGACTTTATAGTTATACAAAGTCCTGTGGTCACAGTCTCATTCAGGGTGGGAAAGTGTAACACTAGAGGTCATAGGTTTAAGGTAAAAGGTGTTACATGTAAAGAGGACCTGAAGGACAACTTTTTCACACAGAAGGTGGGTATATGAAGCGTGCTGCCAAAGAAAGTGGTACAATTGCAATGTTTCAAAGACATTCAGACCGGGGCATGGAAGGAAATATTTAAAGGGAATGGCCCAAATGTAAGCAGACGGGACTCGCTTAGGTTGGCACCTTAATGGAAAGACAGGTTGCGGTAAAGAGTCTGCTTCCATGCTGTATTACAGGTTGAGTACCCCCTATCCGAATACCCAAAGTACTAAATGATCCAAAATCTTTTTTTTTTTGTCCGTGGTCCCATAAGGTAATATGTAATAGAGTTCAGAAATTCCCGATCGGAGATCAGGACGTAGCAGATGTAAGCAGTGCGTTATTATAGTGAGTAGGTTTTTCAATATATGTCTATTTCAGTTCATTTGTGCATATGTAAATATTTGTATTGTAATGTGATGTGTGTATCTTTAAGTCTGAGTGAATGAGTTCATTTTTTAAATGGTGTTCCAAAATCCAAAAAAATCCAAAACCTGAAACACACTGGTCCCAGACATTTCGGATAAGGGGTACAAAAACAGTACTAATGTTTGAAAGTTAATTAGTGGACTCTGGGTACAAGAACAAGGGTTATTCATACAGGGAATGTTACTGAACTGACCTTTGCTGTGTTTGCTCGGAGGACATTGGGAGATAAAGTAACCAGTGGAAACTTTTTCACTCTGATTTTACTATCTTTTTGTTGGTTCCAATGGAATCTGCAAATCAAAGTGAAACTTCACAGTTCTACAGCTGTGGCCCCTGATCTAGCCTTTCCATGTGGCAGAGTGTACCAAATTGTGAGATGCAAAGATCTGCACTTTATCGAGAAACCAAAAAAAAACTAGTGCTGCTGCAAACTGAAGGTGCTGGGGATACTCAGCGGGACAGGCAGCCAGTGTGGAGAGAGTACCAGAGATGAGATTTCAGATGGATGAGTTCTAATACCTTTTGCCTTTCTTTCTGCTGGGCGCTCCCAGTCTTTTCTCTTTGTGTTTTTGATGGTTTCCTTTGGAGTTAATCTTTTACCTCAGTGAAAAGATTAGCTCAGTTGTTTTAGCTAACTGTTAAGATTTACTGTGCTGTCTATCTTAAATTAAAAAAAAAGATACTGCATGGTAACAGGATATTCCAGCCCACCTCACCAAATATACCAATGAACCTACAACCCCCATACATTTTTTGAAAGGTTAAAGGAAACCTGGGGAAAACCCACACAAACATGGGGAGAACATACAAACTCATTACAGACAGCATCAGATTCGAACTTGTGTTGCTGCTATTGGTAATAGTTGTGCTAAAAATGAATCATATAACAATTACAGTATGGAAATGGGCCATCTCGGCCCCTCTAGTCCCCACCGATTTAAGTGATCTCCTCTAGTCCCACCTACCTGCTCCCTGTCCATAACCCTCCAATCCCCTCACTTCCATGCACTTATCCAAACTTCTCTTAAATTACAAAACTGACCCTGCTGCAACCATCTCTTCCGGAAGGTCATTCCACTCAGCCACCACTCTCTGAGTGAAGAAGTTCCCTCTCATGTTGCTTCTAAACTTTTGCCCCCAAACCCTTAACTCATTTCAATCTCGCCTACATTTATTCACATCTACTCTACCTGTCCCCCCTCATAATTTTAAATACCTCTATCAAATCCCCCCTCAACCTTCTGCGCTCCAATGAATAAAGACCCAGGCTACTCAATCTTTCTTTGTTTTCTAGATACTGCAATCCAGGCAACATCTTAGTAAATCTTCTATGCACCCTCTCTACCTTATTGATATCCTTCCCATAATTTGGGGACCAGAACTGCACACAATATTCCAAATTTGGCCTCACCAATGCCTTGAACAGTCTCAACATCACTTCCCAACTCCTATATTCTATGCTATGATTTATAAGGCCAGCCTACCAAAAGCTTTCTTTACTACCCTATCTACATGAGAATCAAATTTCAAGGAACGATGAACCATTATTCCAAGATCTCTCTGTTCCTCTGCATTCCTTAATGTCCTCCCCTTCACTGCATACGTCCTGTTTTGATTATTCTTTCCAAAATGAAGCACCTCACATTTATCTACATTAAACTCCATCTGCCACCTTCCAGCCCACTCATCTAAACAGTCCAAATCCTTCTGCAGTCTCTGAAAACCATCTTTACTATCCACAACTCCCCCTATTTTTGATTAATTCGCATATTTACTAACCCAATTTACCACTCCATTATCCAAATCATTAATGTAAATGACAAACAACAAGGGACAGAACTCCAATCCCTGAGGCACACCGGTCGTCACCAGCCTCCATCCTGACAGACAGTTATCCACCATGACTCCCTGGCATCTACCTTCTAGCCACCATTGAACTTATCTGACTATCTCAACATTAATACCTAGTGCTCAAACCTTCCTTACCAACCTTCCATGTGGAACCTTATCGAAGGCTTTACTGAAATCCATATAGACTACATCTACTGCTCAACCTTCATCAACCTTCCTAGTCACCTCCTCAAAAAATTCAACATGATTTGGCAAACATGACCTTGCCCGCACAAACACATGTTGGGTGTCCCTGATCAATCCCTGCCTCTCTAGATACTTATAAATATTATCTCTAAGAATACTTCCCATTAGTTTACTCATCACCGGCATCAAGCTTACTGGCCTATAATTGCTGGGCCTACACCTGGAGCCCTTTTTAAACAAAGGAACCACGTTTGCGATATGTCAATCTTGTGGCACCATGTCCCCCTCTCTAATGAGTGTTGAAAAATCACTGTCAGAGCCTCCGCTATTTCCTCCCTGACTTCTCTCAAGGTCCTGGGGAAAATCCCATCAGGACCCGGAAACTTATCTACCTTTATATGCCTCAAAGGTTCCAACACGCCCTCTTTCATAATCCCTACATTTTCCATAATCACCCCTTTTGCTTCTCTTATCCTACACAATTCCATTTCCTTTTCCCTAATGAATACCGAAGAAAGTAACTTGTTCAACATCTCCCCCATCTCATTCGGCTCCACACACAGTTCTCTGCTCTGATTCTCTAAGGGACCAATTTTATCCTTCATTCCTTTTGTTATTTACATATTTGTAAAAGCCCTTCGGATTTACTTTCACCCTGCTCACTATAGCCACCTCGTATCTATTTTTTGCTTTCCTAATTTCTTTCTTTTTACAATCCATGTATTTTTCAAACATTTTGTCCATACATTGCTTCTTGTATTTAATGTAGGCCTCCTTTTTATTTCTAATCCCCCTTGAAAACCACGGCTCTCTCAAACTTTTGGTTCTGCCTTTTATCCTAACAGGAACATAAAGATTGTGCACCCTCAAAATCTCACCTTCAAAAGATCTCCAATTCTCCTCTATATCCTTTTCGTAAAACAAATCACCCCAAATCACTCCCTGCAAATCCCTTCTCATCTTTTCAAATCTGGCTTTTCCCCCACTCAAAAACCTTAATCTTTGGACTAGACCTATCCTTTTCCATAATTACATTGAAGCTAATGGCACCATGATCACTGGATCTGAAATGTTCCCCAACACACACCTCAGTCACCTGCCCTACCTCATTCCCCAACAGTAGATCCAACAATACCCCATCTCTAGTGGGTACCTCAACATATTGCTGCAAAAAACTATTCTGCATACATTTTACAAATTCTAATCCATCCAGCCTCTTCACAGAATGTGTTTCCCAATCTATATTAGGAAAATTAAAATCCCCCACTAACACAACCCTGTACTTATTACAAATCTCAGCTATTTCCTTATACATTTGCTCCTCTATTTCTTGCTCCCTACCATGTGATCTATAATATATCCTTATAATTGTAACTTCTTCTTTTCCATTTTTTAATTCCACCCATACCGCCTCCCTTGATGAGCCCTCCAATCTATCTCACATCAGCACTGCTGCAATATTTTCCCTGACAAGCAATGCCACATCACCCCCTCTTACCCCTCCAATTCTATCACACCTAGGATACAATTTATTTTAAGGAAGGATATAAGTGAGAGGCAGGATTCAAAGGAAGAGAAGGGAAAAAGAAATGAGGACTGAAATATTCAAGAGTAATGAAAAAAAGATGTAACTAATAATGATTCAAGAAATATAGAGACTGAAATTAACAAGAGAAAGAACTAAAAAACAAGAACAAGCAGGAATATTATAGGGAACCAGTGGTGAAAAAGGACTTGAGGCAACCAATTCACTGTCATCCTGAGACCTAGTTTAGTTATCTGCTGTTTGTATTTTAAGAATAGTCCAGCAACAGTGCCAGTGACCTGGGCTTCAATCTAGCACTGTCTGTAACGAGTTTGAACCTTCTTCCTATGCCTGCGTGAGTTTCTTCTGGGTGCCTCAGTTTACTCCCACCCTTCAAAACCTATGGGAACTGTAGGTTAATTGGGGTATTTTAGTGCCATGGGCTCATGGGCCAGAAGGGCTATTTCTGTGCTGAATGTTCAAATGTAAATTTAAAAAACCCCCAAAGATTCCCGTTTTGCACAGAAGCATAGAACATTACAGCACAGAAAACAGGCCCTTCGGCCCTTTCTAGTCTCTGCTGAACTATAATTCTGCCTAGTCCCACTGACCTTCACTCAGTCCATACCTCTCCCATCCATGTACCTGTCAAAATTTTCTTAAATATTAAAATTGAGCCTTCATTCACCACTTCAGCTCGCAGCTCATTCCACACTCCCACTACTCTGTGTGAAGTTCCTCTTAATTTCTAATTTCTTTGGGAAAAGTACAGTTGCCTTTTAATAATGATGCTTAAAAGTCAAACCCCTCACCATGTTTGACTCCAAGAGCCTTAAAAAAAGAAGGACGCAACAATCTTTGGTTGATTCCAATCCACTTCTTCCCTCCATCCCTCATTTTCTCTGCTTCTAAGAATTTTATTTTTGCTGAAACCAATTTACTTTCTTCAGTGGCCTCACTTGGAAATTCATTCCACAAGTTTTTTTTAATTTTTGTGCAAAAATATGATCAACCTTTAACCATTTTTATAACCTCCCTTGAATTGCATTTGAGTTCAACACTGGGATGATAAATCTTCCTTGTTAGTTCAATTCCGGGAGAATTCTAAGTCCTCTCTGGCCACAGGGGAGGTGCCGGAGGATTGGAGAATGGCAAATGTAGTCCCCTTGTTTTAAAACAAAGGTAATAGGGAGAATCCTGGGAATTATAGACTGGTGAGTCTTACATCAGTGGTATGCAAACTATTGGAGAGGATTCTTAAGGATAGAATCTCTGAGCATTTGGAGAAGTACAGTCTACTAAAGGATAGTCAGCATGGCTTTGTGAAGGGAAGGTTGTGCCCCATGAGCCTTATTAAGTTTTTTGAGGAGGTAATAAAATAAAATGATGAGGAGTGGGCAGTAGATGTGATCTACAGGGATTTAAGCAAGGCATTTGCAAGGTCCTCCTTGAGAGACTCATCCAGAAAGCCGTGAGACTTGGGATCAGTGGAACCTTGGCTGTGTCGATAAAAAAGTGGCTTGCAGGAAGAAAACAGGGAGTAGTAGTGGAAAGAAAATATTCTGCCTGGAGGTTAGTGACTAGGGGAGTGTCGCAACGATCTGTTCTGGGACCCCTGCTCTTTGTGATTTTTATAAATGACCTAGACGAAGAAGCAGAAGGAAGGGTCAGTAAGTTTGCAGATGACATGAAAGTTGGAGGAGTTGTGGATGAAGGTTGTCAAATATTACAAGAGGATATAGACAAGATGCAGAGATGGGCAGAAAAGTGGCAGATGGAATTCAATCCGGATAAGTGTGAGGTGATGCATTTTGGTAGGACAAACCAGAAGGCTGAGTAATGGTCAGTTACGTCAGAGTGTGGATGAACAGAGGGACTTTTGGGTCCAAATCCACGCATTCCTCAAGATTGCCACCCAAGTGGATAGGACAGTTAAGAAGGCCAATGAGATGCTGGGCTTCATTAATAGGGGGATTGAGTTCAAGAGCAAAGAGGTCATGTTGCAATTCTACAAATCTCTGGTGAGACCACATTTAGTGTATTGTGTTCATTTCTGGTCACCTCTTTACTGGAAAGACGTGTAAGCTATGGAGAGAGTCCAGAGGAAATTTACTAGGATGTTAATTGAATTGGAAAATAAGTCTTATGAGGCAAGGTTAGCAGGGCTGAGACTTTTCACTTTGGAGCGGAGAAGAATGAGAGGAGACTTAATAGAGGTCTACAAGATTATGAGAGGCATAGATAGGTTGAAGAGCCAGCACCTGTTTCCCAGGGCAAGAACAGCAAACACCAGAAGACATATGTACAAAGCTAAGGGAGGGAAGTTTAGGGGAGACATCAAGGGTAAGTTTTTTTTATGCAGAGAGTTGTGGGTGCTTGGAATGCCTTGTCAGGGATGATGGTGGAGGCTGAAACACCTGGGACATTTCACAGACTCTTAATAGGCACATGGATGGAGGAAAAGTGGAAGGTTACAGGTAAGGGAGGGTTTAGTACTTTTTTTAAAGGAATATATGGGTGGACAGAACATCGAGAGTTGAAGGGCCTGTACTGTGCTGTAGTTTTCTAAAAGGATTTGAATTCAACTTTACTTTCAAATTTAAATTCTTGATACCTAGCAGTAAACTTGTTGCTCATTGTGCAAATTTTTCCTTCATTAAGTGGCCTGGGTTAAAAACATCATTAAGTTTATATTTATTCCCAGAATGTGGAAAATGTTAACAAGGAAAAATGTTTTACCCATTATTAACTGTCCCCAGAACTGTTTTTTTAGAAAAGAGTTACAAGCCGACCATTTGGATGGATGTTTATAGGGTACAATTCAGACAGGCAATAATAACAAATTCCCTTCTTCGAAGGACATGAATGCAGTTATTTCTGTGGTCCCAACCTTCCCCGTGGTAGGACACATGTTTGATGCACAGATTCTACATAATTATTTTAATTCATTGTGTTTTTCTTCTTTATTTGTTTAAGAATCATTTACACTTCTCCTTCTGATATGGTATTTTGGATCGAATGTGGATTTCAGGCTTTCAAATAGTAGTATCCGTGCAATAGTTGGCCCCATAAATTTAGCATTAAAAATGGTCTACAAAATTTGACTTTAACACGATCATATACAGTAAATTGGATTTATACAATCCAGTATTTTATTTTCACTGTACAGACACATGCTTTTTATTACAAATTTATTTAAATGACTCAGGTGCCACGTTGGGATTCATACTCTGCTCTCCATATCAATAATTCAGGCCTTCACATACTATCCCATTCCATCACCATAAGGGGTAGGATATATCAGTCAGAAGTGATCAAGTGATGAAGAGATTCCACTCAGGCAAAATTTCATGTTTTTGAGGCCATGCAAAGGAGCCGGCCCAGACAGGATTACATCTTAAGTGCAGCAAGAATGAGGAAACCCAATTAGGATAATCTGATGATGCAAAAAGCCTTTAAAGGGATAAATTCAAAAAGTGGGCAAGAAGGTAACTGATGGAATGTAATGTGGACAGTATGCATGTTAGTGGAAGGGGTAGAAAGACTATTTTCAGATTAACAATCTAATAAGTAGTTGTGATTAGAGGGATCTTTGTACCCTGATTTAAAATACAGACATTATCTCTGCGTTCAACAAGCTAATGGGGGGGGGAACAGTATGTGGGCCTTTGTTATCAGGGGATTTGAAGTATAAAGAGAAGGACAAGGGAGGTTTTGGTGATATCATATTTTGGTTTCCAATCTTCAATGGATGTAGCTGCTTTGTAATCAATGCAGTGTGGAATTGGGGGTGTGGCGTGATGGTGTAGGTTGGAGACATGAAAATACACCTCCCGGCAGAATTAATTAAAACCCGAATTGAAATTTTTTTTTACATTTAAGATATTGAGACTTGTTTTGAACTTAATTACAATGGCTACAAAGAAGTCAAAAGCTCAAACTACAAAGAAAACGACGTCTAAAGAGGTATGACTGAGGAAACGGGGCCTACCTTATTGATGGGGCCTGCGGACTTACCTCCTCTCCCTCCGCAATCTACTAGAGCTGCGATGGCTAAAATTAATGTTACTCCAGTGCCACTTCTCCAGAGAGCCGGCGAAGATGGTGCTGGAGTTCCAAGAGGATGCTTGCGTTGTCGATGCTGCAGGAGCAATTGCACATGCGCAACACTTCGTGCGTGCGCGCAATGGAACTGACATCCATGTATGAAATAAATGAGCCAGCTCCAGCTAAGTCCAAGCTGGGGCCAAGCAGAAGGCTTGTAAGCAAGTTAAACCAATTTCAACATCAAGTGAGGAAGAAGAGGAAGAGGTAGAAATGTTTGAAGAAATGGACGGAACGGGATCATTACATCGTGGAGAGAGGCCCCAATCAGTGAAAGGTATGGAAGCTTGAATTTCTTCAGACTATATTTCAAAGATCCCTCAGCTCAATTTTTGATACTTTCAGAGCAAATTAAAACAATGACTAGTCATATGGATATGCAATTTATTTATTTAAGATCTGATTCCAATACACAATTTGAATACCTGAAAGGTGAAATTAATTTTATTAAAGTGTAAAAGGCAAAGCATGCTAAAACTGTGGATAAAGTTAAAGCCTAGGTTCAAAAAATTGAAGAAGATATTCAGGATTATCATTTTGATGTAGAAACAATGTAAAGATACAGTTAATAAAATGGACAATTATTTTACAGCCTTGGAAGTTTAACAAAAGGAACTTGTACAGAAAACTGATGTACTGAAGAATCATAGTCGTAGAAATAATGTTAAAATTGTTAGGCTGCCCGAAGATTTTGAAGCTCCTAATCCAGTACAGTTTTTTCAAAGATGGATACCAGAAATTATGGGCCCTGAAATCTTTCTGAATGGATTGGAATTAGATAGAGCTCATAGAACTAACAGAAAGAAATCATTTCCAGGAGAAGCATCACGCTCTATTCTAATTAGATGCTTACGTTATCAAGATAAAGAAATGATATTGAGATTGACAGTCCAAAACGCTAGAAAACAGCAAGGCCCTTTAATGACTGGAAATAACAGAGTATTTTTCTATGCAGATTTGAGTATGTCTAAGTTAAGAAAAATAAAGAATTTAATCCTTCGAATTCTGTTCTTTGGAAGAAGGGATATAAGTTTGCTTTTTGATATCCACCTGTACTTCAAGTTTTCTCTGGAGAAAATCTATCACGGTTTTTTACAGATGACGATGAAGCCTTGGAATTTGCTAATTCATTGACCAATAATAAACAAGAGTCTACTCAAAGTCAATCTCTTCAGCAGTTGAAATAGAGTCAAGATAGTTTGCAAGATAGATGTCAGATGTTGGAACATCGAGAATCATTTGAAATTGATGATGATCCAAGTGAACAAGAATCTTGAAGAAGCTCTTCATTCTTGAATGAATGATATAAATGTGTTTTTATATATTCTGTCCGGGGGGAGGGATGGACATATTTCCCTCTCCTTCCACAGCCACATGCTACTTAGTGGCGAGGGTCATTTCCCTATTATAGAGGGGAGTAGTACTTTTTAAAAAAATATATATCAGTACATTTTTTTGGGAGGGTTTTGTCCCCATTTTAAGGTGGTTCCTTCTTTTCTTTCTTTTAGAGATGTCAGTTATTTTGAAAATTGCTGTGGAGCTGGGATCTGCCGGGGTGAGTGGTGAGAGTTATGTATTTTTAAATTTGAGATATGGCAGTAAACAATTTAAATTTTGTAACTTTTAACATGAATGGACTCAATTATCCAATTAAGAGAAAGAAGATTTTTTTTAACCTATATTAAAAAAAATGAGAGTTGATATTGCTTTTTTTTACAAGAGTCGCATTTAACTGTTAAAGAACATCAAAAACTGAAAAGAGAATGGGTAGGTCAAGTTATAGCTTCTTCTTTTAATTCCAAGGTAAAAGAAGTTGCTGTTCTAATTAATAAGAAATTACTTTTTAAATTACAATCTCCTGTTATAGATTCTGTGGGGAAATCTGTTTTAGTAAATTGTCAAATTTATTCTGAATTTTGGATGCTTAGCAATATTTATGCACCTAATGTAGATGATGAAAAATTTATTCAAGATTCTTTTTTTCACCTTGCTGAAACAAATGGGAATGTAATAATCGGTGGTGACTTTATTTGTTGTCTAGATCTATTATTGGATAAGTCACACAAATCAATACCTAGAACAAAAATGACTAATTTTTTTTAATGTTGATGAAGGATTTGATATTTAGGGAAAATTAAAACCAAAAGAAAAGGATTATTCATATTATTCTTATAAGCATGATTCTTAATCTAGAATTGAAATGTTTTTAATTTCAGCTCAGTTATATGTGCAAAATATAAGGCTAGGATTTTATCAGATCATTCACCTCTTTTGATTTCATGTGTAGGTACAGAAAAAGCTTCACACCTTTCATTTCCCAGTCTTTCAAATAGGGGTTATGAAGAGAAAAAGGAATGATCTTATTCTGATATAATGGTGTCTTAGCTGAAATTTTATCTTTAGTTCCTTTTGTTTTTGGGAGATTTATTTAAGATAGATTTGCAACTTGATCTGTTGGTGTGTTAAATGGGTTATATGAATACACTAATGACAGGATTGTGATTGGACAAATCCCAAATAGCATTTATACATTTAGGCTTGGCAGTAGCAAGAAAATGTATAGCTGTTATGTGGAAGAATGATGCTGAATTGAATATACAAAGATGGAATAATGAATTACAATCTTGTCTTTATTTGGAGAAGATAACTTATAATTTGTGAAATAATTATCCTTTTTTGGTTAAAATGTGGAATTTATATTTGAAATGTATGGATTTGGATATTAAGTAAGAGCTTTTTCTTTTGTGATGTAAAGGGTTGGCAAACCAAGCAGCAACCATTAAATACCTAGTAAAAATGTTTTTTTTAGCTCTGAGGGGTGTGGGTTGTAGAGGGTGGGTTAGGTGGGAGGTGGGAGGGTTGGAGGCAGTATGGGCTTTTTGTTAGACTATTTTATTTTGTCTGTATGTATTTTGTAAACCTTCTAAATACATTTTTTTAAAAAGGTACAAGAAAAGCTAATTCAATTTATAGATGGAGGTTTAATCTTTCATTATTGAGAAATGTTGATTTTTGTAATTATATAAGAAAGCAAATCCAGGAATATTTATATATTAATACTGACTGTTGAAAATAAATTTATTTAATGGGACGCTCTAAAAGCTCATCTAAGAGGTCAAATAATGAGTTATTCTACTAAAATTAAAAAAAGGATTATCTTAAAGAAGTAGATAAATGGTTTTAGAGAAAAATTTGCAGAATGATCCATCTGAAAGGAAGAAGATAGATTTAATAAATAAGAAAATGCATTATAATTCAATACAAACCAAGGAAGAAGATAGATTTAATAAATAAGAAAATGCATTATAATTCGATACAAACCAATAGTACAGAGAAGTACATACAGAAAACTAGACAGAAGTACTGTGAATTGGGGGAAAGAGCATATAAGGTTTTGGCTTGGCAATTGAAGATGGAACAGACTTCAGTGACTATTAATTCTATTAAAAAGAATTCAAACATTATTTATAAACCTCATGATATAAATGATTCCTTTAATGACTTTTATTGTTATTTATATACATCAGAGTTAACATTAATAGTTTTTTATATGAAGTTCATCTTCCTTCCTTAAATTGCCAAGATTGGAAGGATTTAGATTCCCCATTTACAGTTAAAGTTATAAATTCTCTTAATTCTATACAAAGTGGTAAATCTCCAGCTCAGGATGGCTTTCCATCAGAGTTTAATAAGGAATTTAAAGATTTAATAATACCTCCTTTAATGGAAGTATTGAAACAAGCAGTGGAAACCCATTCTTTACCAGAATCTTTATCAAATGTTATTCTGAAGAAAGATAGAAATTTCTTAAACACTGTATCTTATCGACCAATTTTGTCATTAAATGTTGATTATAAATTATAGCTAAAGTGTTAGTGAATAGATTGACTAGATATTTACCAAAATTAATTCATTCGGATCCATCTGGTTTTGTTATAAAACAATACTCTGCAAATAATATTGCTAAATTAATTAGTTTAATTTATTTATCTCAGAAGAAATCAGATTTGGCATTGGTTTTATCATGAGATGTTGAAAAGGCTTTAGATAAATTAGAATGGAGGTGTTTAAGGTGTTAGAAAAAATTGGATTTGGATCAATGTTTATTAATGGATTAAAATTTTATATAAAAAAACCTTCTGCTAAAGTTGTGAGTAAAGGCCAATTTTCTTCTGCTTTTCCATTAACTAGTTCGACCAGACAAAGATGTCCGTTATCTCCAGCTTTGTTTGTTTTAGCAATTGAACCTTCAGCACAATTAATAAGACAAGATATTAATATTAAAGTAATTAAAGTTAATAGTGAGGAATTCAAGATTGATTTGTTTTTATCTATATAACAGATCCTTGGAATTCTTTGTGTTCATTGTGTATGAGATTGAAAGAATATGGTGAACTATCAGGTTATAAAATTAATTGGTATAAAAGTGAAAATAAGCCATTGGTTGATGGGGATTATAATCAATGTAAACAAATTACTCAATTTAGATGGTCAGATGGTCCGAGTCTGTATACAATCTTCAGAAATCGGTACTCCACCTTGAGTACTGAGGAGGGGGATAGCCAGACTATGGTGGGCAGAGGTGTGGTGTCAACCTCTCTGACCCAGAAAGGTAGGGATAAAAGGAAAAGTGCCATTGTTATAGGGGATTCAATGGTGAGGAGGACAGACAGAAGTTTTTGTGGATGTAATAAGGAAAACTGGATGGTGGTTTGCCTCCCTGGTGCCAGGGTCCAGGATGTGATTATGCGTGATCAGAACATCGTAAAAGGGGAGGGTGAGTTGCCTGAGGTTGTGGTACATGTTGGTACCAATGATGTTAGAAGGAAGGAAGAAGTGGTCCTGCAGAATGAGTATAGGGAGTTTGGTAGGGAGCTTAAAAGGAGGACCACTAAGGGAGTAATCTCTGGATTGCTTCCTGTGCCACATGACAGTGAGGGCAGAAATAGAATTAGGTGGAGGTTAAACATGTGGCTAAAGGGGTGGAGTAAGACAGGGTTTCAAGTTCTTGGACCACTGGGACATTTTTTGGGGAAGATGGGACCGAAATGATGGGTTAAATCTTAATCCCAGAGGGACCAGTCTCCTGGTGGGGGCATTTGTTAGGGCTGTTGGGGGGGGGGGTGGATTTAAACTAGTATGGTTGGGGACAGGGTTTCAAGTTAGGCACGACAGCAGGATGAGGGTTTGTAGGCTAAGGAAAGAGACAAGTTTAAATAATTTGAGGGAGGAAAATCAGGAAATAGTAAAAAGATGTTGTAGTGAAAATTGTGAGAATGGAAGAGAGGAGGATATGCAGAAGGTAAGATGTATGAGATCCCTGAGATGTATTTATTTTAATGCAAGGAGCATAGCAAGGAAGCTGGATGAGCTAAAGGTGTTGATTGACATGTGGCATTTTGATGTTGTGGCCATTAGCAAGACATGGTTGAAGGAAGGTTGTGACTGGGAGTTGAATGTTCCAGGATTTCGCTGCTTTAGATGAGACAGAGTTGGTGGATTAAGATGGGGAGGTGTGGCATTACTTGTCAAGGAGGATATTACAGCAGTGTTGAAGCAAGGTAGACTGGAGGGCTCGTCGAGGGAGGCAGTGTGGGTAGAGCTGAAAAGTGTGAGGTTACTATTATGGGGATATATTATAGGCCTCCAAATGGGGAAAGGGAACCAGAAGAGCAAATGTGCAAGGAAATAAGTGAGATGTGCAGTAGAAATAGGGTGGTGTTGGATGGGGATTTCAATTTTCCAAACATAGCCTGGGAAACGCAGTCAGTAAAAGGGCAGAACGGCTTAGTATTTATGCATTGTGTTGAGGATTGCTTTTTGCAGCAATATGTTGAGATGCCAACTAGAGGGGGAGCGGTGTAAGATCTGTTATTTGGGAATGCAATGGGGAAGGTGACGGAGGTAAGTGTTGGAGAGAACTTCGGATCCAGTGATCATGGGTCCATTAGCATTAGCTTAATGATGGAAAAGGATAGGTCGGGTCCGAGGTTGAAGGTCTTTGAGTGGGGGAAGGCCAGATTTGGAGAAATGAGAAGGGATTTACAGAGAGTTGTGTGGGCTTATCTTTTTGCTGGAAAGGATGTATAGGAAATTTTGGGGGGCATTTAGGGGTGATATTTTGAGAGTACGGGATCTTTATGTTCCGGTCAGGCCGAAGGGGAAGACTAAAGGTTCGGGGGAGCCGTGGTTTTCTGGTAAAATTAAGAAGTTGGTTCAGGACAAGAGGGAGGCCTATACCAAATATAAAAAAAAACAAGGGATTGAGGAGATGTATGGTCATTACTTAGATTACAGGAAGAACCTTAAGAGGGAAATTAGAAAGGCAAAAAGAAGGTATGAGGAGTCCATAGCTAATAAGGCGAAGGTGAATCATATAACTATATAACCATTTACGGAGCAGAAACAGGCCATGTCGGCCTTTCGAGTCTGCACCAGTTCATTACAACTCCACTAGTTCAAACCTCCCGCTCTCTGCCAATAACCCTCCAACCCCCTCACCTCCATGTATGAAAGTATAAACTTTTCCATGGGGGGAGGGAGGGAGGAAATAAGTAGCAATCAGTAGTGGACCCTAAGGGTTTTTACAGATATGTGAACAGTAAAAGGAGGGTTAAGGATAGAATAGGTCCACTGGATGATGGAATTGGTGAACTATGTCAGGAACCACATGAGATTGGGAGAAATTGGGAGAAATATTGAACAATTTTTTCTCATTCATACTCATGAGGGAAAGGGACATTGGGCTATACGAGATAAGGGAGGCAAAGGGCTTAGTTATGGAAAGGATAGGGATTAGTAAAGCAAGAGGTTTGGAGCTTCTAGGGTCAATTAAGGTGGATATGTCTCCTGGTCCTGATGGGATTTTTCCCAGGACTTTAAGGGAGATCAGGGAACAAATAGCGGGGGCACTGATGGTGATTTTTCAAAGATCACTGGAGGAGGGGGTGGTACCACAGGATTGGAGGATTGCAAATGTTGTTCCATTGTTCAAAAAAGGCAGTAGGTGCAGGCCAAGTAATTATCGGCCAGTAAGTTTGACTTAGGTGGTGTGGAAGGTTAGGGAGGGTATTCTTCGAGATAGTATATACGCATATCTGGATAGGCAGGGATTGATTAGGGGCACCCAGCATGGGTTTGTAAAAGGAAAGTCATGTTTGATGAACCTTGTTGAGTTTTTTGAGGAAGTGACAAAAAAGGTGGTGGATGTGATCTATTTGGATTTTAGTACGGCTTTTGATAAGGTTCCGCATGGAAGATTAATAAGGAAGGTTCAGTCACTAGGAGTTAGTCGAGATATTGTGACATGGGTTCAAAGGTGGTTGTGAAATAGACAGCAGAGAGTCATGTGGACAACTGTATGTCGGGTTGGAAGCCTGTGCCTCAGGGATCCGTGCTGGGTCCCTTGTTGTTTATCATTTATATTAATGATTTGGAGGAGTGTGTGGTTAACTGGGTCAGAAAATATGTGGATGATATGAAAATAGGGGGAGTGGTGGATAGTGAGGTAGATTTTCTTGGATTACAGAAGGATTTGGGTTGATTGGAAGAGTGGGCTGAAAGATATGAGATGGAATTCAATGTAGACAAGTGTGAGGTGTTGCATTTTGGTAAAAATAACCAGAATAGGACATATACAATTAGGGGGAGGGCATTGAGGCATGCAGAGGGGCCTGGGGATTATGGTACACAGTTCACTGAAGGTGGATTCTCATGTAGTCAGGGTGGTTAAGAAGGTATATGGTATTCTGGCCTTCATAAATCATAGTATAGAGTATAGGAGATGGAAGGTGATGCTGCAGCTGTTTAAGGCATTGGTGAGGCCAGGTTTGTAGTACTGTACTCAGTTCCGGTCACCAAATTATAGAAAGGATATAGATAAGATGGAGAGGGTGAAGAGAAGGTTTACAAGGATGTTGCCTGGCTTACAGCATCTGGATTACAGGGAGAGATTAAGGAGACTGGGACTTTATTCATTGGAACGTAGACAACTGAGAAGGGACCTGATAGAGGTATTTAAAATTATGAAAGGAATAGATAGACTAGACATAAACAGACTCTTTCCCCTGAGGACAGGGGAGGTTGCAACACGAGGCCATGAGTTAAAGGTAAGGGGGAAACACTTAAGGAGAAATATTACAGGTGGCCTTTTCATTCAGCGAGTGGTGGCAGAATGGAATGATCTTCCGAATGAGATAGTTGCGTCAGGGTCCCTTCTGTCATTTAAGAGAAGGTTGGATGTGTACATGGAGGAGAGGGGGTTGGAGGGTTATTGGTGGAGAGCGGGAGGTTTGAGCTAGTGGAGTTGTTCTAGTGAACTGGTGTGGACTCGAAAGGCCGACACGGCCTGTTTCCACTCTGTAAATGGTTATATGGTTATATGTTTATAATGGAATTAAATGTTTAGGGATTAAAATTGATTAAAAATTGGGATAATTGATATAAATTGAATCATTTACCATTATTTAATAAAATTAAAGATGATTTAAATAGATAGAATCGGAATGATTTACCTATAACTTTAATGGGTAGAGTACATTGTATTAAAATGAATATCTTTCCAAGGATTCAGTATCTTTTACAATCTATTCCTTATGGAGTACCTCAGAATTTACTTGTTTTAAATTCAATTATTAGGAGGTGTTTGTGGTAAGGAAAAATGGTTAGAGTGTGTTTGAAAAAATTAACTTGGACGTCTGAATTAGGACGATTATAACTTCCACATTTTCAAAATTATTATAAAGTTGCCCAAATGAAGTTTATTAATGGAAAGTTTAATTTAGATAAATCTTTTATGTGAGCTAAAATAGAATTAAGTAAATTAGATAAAAAAATTTATACAAGAATTTATTTATAAATGGAATTCAAAATTATTTATTGGTATTAATGATCCCCCAATTTTGAAACACTTAATTGAATTATGGAATAAAATAGATTATAAGTGGGAAAGGTTTGATCTCGCATAAAATGCCTTTATATTAAAATAAACTCTTGCCTTTTACTATTAATAATTAATTTTTGAAGATTTGTAATCAAATGGGGATTAAAACATTAGAAGATTGTTTTGAAGCTGGTAAGTTTTTTTTTCTACAAATGAAATAAAAATATAATGTCCCGAATAATACTTTTTTTCTGTTATTACTAGGTTAAAGCTTTTTTAATTGATAAATTAAGTCAAAACTTAAGATTACCTAGACAGACTGAATTATAAATATAGATTACTAAAGGAGATACAAATACATTTATTTTAGACATGTATAAATTACTTAAAAGAAAAGCATTTAAATTAGATATTCATAAATCAAGATTGAGATGGGAAACTGATTTAGATTGGAAGATAGATGAAAATGTCTGGAAAATGTTATGTAAAGATAATATGACCAAAATTATTAATATAAGATATAGATTGGTGCAATATAATTTTTTACATTAATTATATTTAACCCCTCAATGTTAAATCAAATCTTTTTAATTTTTATCAGATTTATGTTTTAGATGTGGTTGAGAGATAGGTTCTTCATTCTACTTGGCAATGTACTAAGGTTAAACCTTTTTGGATACAAGTTAAAATATTTTTGGAGAAAATATTAAAGGTAAAACTCCCATTGGATTCAATGTTATTTTTATTGGTTAATATAAAAATGGTTAGTCTTAAATTAAGATTAACTATGTACCAAATTGAATTTTTATGATTAGCTTTAGCTGTCTCAAGGAGATGTGTAGCTATTACTTGGAAATCTGATATGGATTTAGGAATGCAAAGGTGGCATGCAGAGTTAAGATCTGGTAAAAAAAACATAGTTTACGTGATAAATACCATTTAAAAAAAATATGAAGCCCATATCTACAGTATGTTTGTTTGAAGATTTAGAGCTCTCAGTAACTCATCCTGCTGGTGTTTTTCAGTTCCACAGTTGTTGATTTGAAGTTCCATATGTATTTTTAATAATCTCTTTTTTCTTTCCTTTTAGGGGTAGGGGTAGCATTGTAGGAGGGAGGGTGGTGGGGAAGGATGGGGGATTAGTGTTATATACACCACATGTATTGTTTTTTATATATAATTCATTATTAATTGATAAATGTAATTGTGGTTTAACATTTTTTTAAATTAAAAAAAAACAATGCAGTGTGGAATGAATCAGTTCCAGGAATGAAGAACTATTGGTATAGATCAAGTAAAACTGGTCTAGAATAAAAGGCGATATCTTTGAGAATAACGTTTCTCAGTAGTTTTGGCAGACTAGGTGTCAAGATGCTGGTTTCTGGATGGTAAGCTTGGAACTAGAGGGATGAGATTGGCAATTTGGGACTGTGACAAAGAGATCTTTTATTATTTGGGGATTAAAAATCTTTGGAATTCCCTGCAACAAAGCGATGTTGACACTGAGTATGTTCGAGGCTGAGAACAGTAGGGGTTTGGACACTTAGGTAACCAGATGAAATAAGGATGATGTGGAAGATGGACAAGGCATAAAATCAGCCAAATTCTTATTAACTCTGCAGCAGGTTGGAAGACCTATCTGGTTTACTTCTGCTTCTCTTCCTAATGTTACACAATCACCAACTTAAATGAAGTCTCAGCTTATTTCCTTTTTCCATTGCTTATGCAATTTGGTTCTATTTTCAGTACTATTTTATTTTAAATGTATATATACCACTAATAGAGTAATAAAATTCCAGAACACGGAAACAGGCCCTTCAGCCCAATTTGTCCATGCCAACCAAACTTGTCCCATTTGCCTGCATTCAGTTTATATCCCTCAATGTTTGCTATCCATTTATCTGTCTTGAGATGTATTTTGAACATTAAAATTGCCTCTGCCTCTACCACATCGTATATGGCAGCTTCATCCATATACTCACCACATCTATGCCCTGGAGTTTTATAATCCCCTAACCTGGGAAAAAGACTATGGCTATTCACCTGATCTATGCCCCTCATGATTTATAAACTTCTACAAGGTTCCTCCTATGTCTCCTATACTCTAGGGAGAAAAATCCCAGACTATCCAGCATCTCCTTACCAGTCCCAGTAATATTCTTGAGAATCTTTCAGTACCTTTCCATCTTAATGATATCTTTCCTACAGTTAGATGAACAAAACTGCACACAGTGCAGCCTCCCTGATGTTGTTTTCTTCTGATCCTGCACTCAGTGCCTTGATCAAAGAAGCCAAGTGTGCTAAATGTCTTCTTCACCACCCAGTCTCCGTGCATCACCAATACCACCAAGTATTTCATCTATCCTCACTAAACAACCATCTAGTGTGACAGAGTATATAGAAATGCTTTTGGGAGATAAATTGGGAAACGTTTGTTAGAGTAGGTCACATGCAAATACTTTAAAAACAGATCTTATTTGAAATACTGGAGACATAATGGCTTCTCATACCTTTTTGCGAAAGCATTAAAGAGTGCTCAAGAGATGTTACTAATGGATTATTGTTTATCAAGGCAACAGATGAACGAGCAGGCTGCAACCGCTATTGTCTGAGAGGAGATTTGCTATTTTAAGTGAGTCATGTGGTCTTGCAAGCAGAGAGAGTTAAACAGGCTTTATATCAGTCTCAGAGAGAGAGAGAGAGAGTGTGTGTGTGTGTGTGTGTGTGTGTGTGTGTGTGTGTGTGTGTGTGTGTGTGTGTGTGTGTGTGAGAGAGAGAGAGAGAGAGAAAAAACAGAGATCACTCTGACTGTGTTTCAGCCAGCAAGAGCAGCTGAAACTGAAACAGGAAAAGCTGGCAAGAAGCTCCAGTGTGGAAGATGGCCTAGTCACAGTCCTTGTGGTACTTGGAAGAGGAGAGGACTGGCTGTCTAATGTTTCACTTGGAATAAGAGAAACAAAAAGGAACTATGTGGTGGCCTGAAAGAAAGATGTTATCATCTGGAGAACCCTGACGGGGCAACTTTCGTCAGCAAGACATTGAGGTGACTGATGAAAGTACATCAGTTGTGGAGGTCCTGGAATAACAAATCTCCCTCTCTCTAAAAATTGACAAGAACCTTCCTGAGCAGTAACCATTTATCTTTCAAGCACCAAAGCCTGGTGAACTTTATAAATGTTAAATTCTGTGCACAGCTTAAGAATTGCCTGCAACCAGTGAACTTGGAGGAATGAGAATTGAGATTGGACCGTGAACCAAAGAACCTTTCTGAACTTACCCACACATTACGTACACGTGCACTTAGAATTAGAAGGTGGTTAAGTTAATAAAAGATAAGTTAAAGTTTAATTCTGTTTTTATGTTTAAAGATAATTAAAAGCAACTTTTGTTTAAGTAATTGTCTTAGTGAATATCTACTGCTGCTGGGTTTATGGAGTCCTCTGGGCTCATAACACTAGAAATATAGGTTTTATGTAGTATTGTCCACATATCTTTTCCAATGACAGAATCTAGCACTGTTTTAACACATACTTCACATGATACTCAATTCCCACAATAATTAATTTATACTTATTGACCCAGAATACTATCTACCATTTATTTATCTAAACACTTGAAAGAATCATAATCATAATTGTTTCATATTATATTTCATCTTGTATTATCAATAATAATTAAATGTGCACATCTTACCACCTTTTTCTTCTGCTCTCACTACAGATGCTTCTGTTCAATCTCAAATCTACTACCTCCTCACTTTCTCCCTCCCCATGTTGCCTGGATACCAGTCTTCTCTTTCCCCCCCCCCCCAAAATCTAGTTTTCTCAGCCTCCAAACCTGCCCAATCATTTCCATTATTTTTAGATTTGATCTTTGCCTCATAATTCAGACTGATACAAAAGCAAATTCTGGAGTTCCAAGCAGACGACTCTGAAGAAACTTGAAGTGCTACAAATAGATCACAATATCTGCTTTGAAAAAGAATCACATGGAAACCACTGTACTTACACAGGCCATTCAATCTAAATGGCATGTGCTTGCATTGACTTTTCATGTGAGCTTTCCCTTTCTCAGTCATCCAACTCTTGCTTCTAATAGCATCTCCCTAATATGTTTATCCAGTTTCCCCTTTTGAAAATTGAGTTGAACAATTTTAGTGGGCTCAGTAACCAAACTTATCACTGGGCAAAGAATGCCTTTGAGATTTGTCAGTGATCATCTTAAATTCAGGGTCGAAATTTAGTAATTCCAGTGGTGGAAATAACTTCTCTCAATCTGCCTTGCCACACCCTCTTCTCACAATGTCTTCATCTCATACCACTAAGCATCAAATACATCTTACCAATGTTATGAATTGTAAATGAGGGCAAGGGGCGAGAAAGGCTAGGCCAAAGGGATGTGCTTCTGCGTACACGTTACAGGGTGACAGGCCGTATTGCACAAGAGATATAGGGTAAGCAGTTAGAAATATATGGATGGTTATTCCTGTGGGTAGAGGAAGGGGTTGAAATTGGGACTTTTTAAAGTTGTCTTAATAGGAAAATAAAAATAATGTTTAAAATAACTCATTGCTGAAAAGCTCCAGGAAACGTGGGCAGTAAATACCTAGAAAAAAGACACCAGTAGTTCTAACAAAAGCATTAGGCCAGTGTGAGTGTTTGGAGGAGCAAGTCATATCCACCTGCAATCGGGTCCAACAATTCTGCAGTAAAAGGAAATATGCAGACATTTAAATTATAATGAGGGAGATATGTTTATGTCCCTGTTTTCCCCTGATTTGCTGATCCCCTCAGCGTGGTGTTATCAGACGTTCTTTCTGTGATCCGGCCCTTCAGGATCCGTCTGTACTCCTGATCTCAAGGTTACTTACTTTAGTTAGATGTACAGGCCTGCATCAGTTTGTGAGAAAAAAGAAAATGAAATAACCAGAGAATTGGAAATAAAATTTCTAGGCACATTTTTTTTCATTGTAAAATGATCATGAGATTAAATGGTCCTTTACAAGGCTTTGAAATGATGTTTAAGCATTGGAAAGTGGAGAAAATGAAAAGGTGAGCAATAAATGAATGTGGCAGCGGAACAGACATTGACAAATTAGTTGAATTTTCTTACTATTAAATAACCAATATATTTCTTTATTCAGTTTAATCTTCATGTGTTTACATTGCATTCAAATAAGTTTTGGGTTAACAGAGCACCAAAGCACAGAACAAGCCCTTCAGCCTTTGATGTTCTGCTGACCTATGTGAACCTAGTCCACAACGGATAAGTGTGAAGTGTTGCATTTTGGAAAGGCAAATCTAAATAGGTCATATCCATTGAATGGTAGACAATTGAGGAGTGCAGAGCAACAAAGGGATTTAGGAGTGATGGTAAACAGTACCCTCAAAGTTGATACTCAGGTAGATAGAGTGGTGAAGAAGGCATTTGGAATGTTGGCCTTCATAAATCGGAGTATTGAATTCAAGAGTTGGGATGTTATGATGAAATTGTACAAAGCATTGATGAGGCCAAATTTGGAATACTGTGTGCAGTTTTGGTCACCAAATTATAGGGAGGATATAAACAAAATAGAGAGAGTGCAGAGAAGGTTCACGAGAATGTTGACAGGATGTTAGGGTTTGAGTTACAGAGAAAGAGTGAGCAGCCTGGGGCTTTTTTCTCTAGAACGTAGAAGATTGAGGGGGGATTTGATGGAGGTGTTCAAGATTTTAAAAGGGAGAGAGAGAGTCAACATGGATAGGCTTTTTCAATTAAGAGTGGGGGATATTCAAAGCAGAGGCCATGGTTTGAGATTGAAAGGGGAAAATTGTAAGGGGAACATGAGGGGAAATTTCTACATGCAAAGGGTGGTTGGGATGTGGAATAAGCTTCCGGCGGAGGTGGTTGAAGCAGGAACTTATTTACATTTAAGGAAAGACTGGATAATTACATGGAAGGGAGAGGATTGGAGGGGTATGGACCAGGTGCTGGTCAGTGGGACTAGGAGGGTGGGGATTTGTTCCGGCATGGACTAGTAGGGCCAAACTGGCCTGTTCTGTGCTGTATATGGTTATAACAATCTATTTTTTCCTTCCCCTCCTCTATTTTTCTTACATCCATATGCTTATCCACGAGTCTTTTGCATGTCCCAATTTTACAAGTCTCCAACACCATCCCCAACAATTCATTCCAAGCACCCACCACTCTGTAAAAAACCTACCTCTAACATCTCCCCAAAACTATCCTCCACTCACCTTAAACAGGTATCTCCTGGTATTTGCTATTGTTGCCCTGGGAAAAAGGTGCTGGTTGTCCATCCTATCTATGCCCTGATAATCTTGTATACTTCTTAAGTCACCTCTTATCCTTCATTTTTTTTCAAGTTCTTCAGGATGCTTTCGAATTTCAATTACTATTTGAATATTATCCAAAATAGGATAACCTCTCCACTTAAAAAAAAAATTTGCATTGACAAGACTAGATTTAAAAATTTGAAATGTCTTCCCAAGCTTGTTTTCCCTTAAAAATGGTAGAAGCAGCTAGAAATAAAAAGTGTGATTTATCCATACCAGGATATCTATCTGGCATAAGAAACCTTCCTTCATTGGAATATAAGAAATATGAAAAGGGGTTTTGGGACATCCAGTCCTTGAGATCGGTCAAAATGATTACGGACAATTCTTCACCTTGCCACTTTGCTACATAATCCCTATATCACTCGAATAACATAGAACACAAGAAATAGGAGCAGGAGTAGGCCATCTGTCTTGTCAAGCCTGCTTTGCATTCAATAAAATTATAGCTGATAGCTCCATTTATGCCATTTACCACCCTTTTTAAATTTTTTAAAATTTTTGCACTGAGTCATATCAATAACAACATCCACAAATGATCATCAACAATATATACATAGTGACATTTTTTCTTTTCCCCCACTTCCTCTCTCCCCTTCCCCACTCTCATCAAAAACCAATAATTGATAAAACAAAACAAAGAAATGTCCAAAAAAAAGGAAAAAAAATTGTATTGTCTACTTTCACATACTTAGATCTTATTGTACTCATAATAATGTTGTTTTACGAGATGGAGGTTTGTGGTCGGCATTCTCCGACATATTTTATGTCTGGTTCCCAAATTTGTTCAAATAATCTCCACTTGTCTTTCAGATTGTATGTAATTTTTTTCTAATGGAATGCACTTATTCATTTCTGTATACCACTGTTGTATTTAAGGTTTGTTTCCAATTTCCAGGTTGTCATAATACATATTTTTGCTCCTGCTAGCCCTATCATAATAAATTTTATTTGGGCTTTGTCTAATTTTAGTCCTTTTTTTGTCTTTTATATTATTTAACAGAATTTTTAAAAAATATTTTGGTATATTATTTTTTGTGATTTTGTTTAATATTAGGTTTAGATCTTCCCAGAAAGTTTTTACTTTTGAGCATGTCCAAATTGCATGTAATGTTGTTCCAATCTCTTTTTTGCAACAAAAACATCTATCCGATGCTGTTGGGTCCCATTCATTTAATTTCTGAGCAGTAAAATATAATCTGTGTAGCCAGTTATATTGTATCATACATAATCTACTATTTATCATGTTCCCCATTGTTCCTGTATATAACTCCTCCCATGTTTCGTTCTTTATCTCTGTATTTAAATATTTTTCCCAACTTTGTTTCAGTTTATACTTTATTTCATCTTCTTCTTTATATTGTAATTTGATGTACATGTTTGTAATAATTTTTAAAATTATCATTTTGTCTGTAATTAAATATTCATAGTTACTACTTTCTGGTAATCTCAAGCTATTTCCCAATATATCTTTTAGATAAGTTTTCAATTTGCAATGTGAAAATATTGTACTTTGTGTTATTCCATATTTATCTTTTAATTGCTCAAACGTTAATAAATTATTTCCCAAAAAACAATCTTTGTTTTTCTTGATTCCTTTTCTATCCCATTCCTTGAAAAATAAATTGTCTATTGTAAAGGGGATTAATGGGTTTTGTGTTCATATCACTTTTGGTATTTGATCATTTATCTTTTTTTCTTCCAAGTGTATTTTTTTTCATAATTTAAGTATGTGATGTAGTACTGGTGAATTGTTATATTGCACCAATTTTTCATCCATTTATAAAGTATGTGTTCTGGGATATTTTCTCCCAATTTGTCTAATTCTATCTTAGTCCAGTCTGGTTTTTCTCCTCTCTGATAAAAATCTGATAAGTACCTTAATTGTGCCACCCTGTAGTAATTTTTGAAGTTTGGTAGCTGTAACCCTCCTTGTTTGTAACTCCATGTTAATTTTTCTAGTGCTATTCTTGATTTTTTTTACCTTTCCATAAAAATTTCCTTACTATTTTCTTCAGTTTTGCAAAAAAATTCTCTGTCGGGGGATTGGTAACATTTGGAATAGATATTGCACTCGTGGGAACACATTCATCTTAATACAGTTTACTCTTCCTATTAAAGTTAATGGTAGTTCTTTCCAATTTTCTAAATCTTCCTGTATTTTTTTAATTAATGGTTCATAATTTAATTTGCATAAATGTTTTAGGTTGTTATCTATTTTAATATCAAGGTAACGTATTGTCTGTGATTGCCATTTGAAAAGGGTATTTTTTAAAAATTCTGAATAATCAATTTTGTTCATTGGCTTCACTTCACTTTTATTGGTGATAATCTTGTACCCTGATATCGCTCCATATTCTTTCAGTTTCATTAGTAGTCTTTTATTTGACTTATCTGGTTCTGTTAAATATACTATGATGTCATCTGCAAATAGGCTGATTTTATATTCTTTCTCTTTTATTTTTATTCCTTTTATCAAGGTTTCCTTTCTTATCAACTCAGCTAGTGATTCAATAACCAAAGCAAACAGTGAAGGGGATAATGGGCAACCCTGTCTTGTTGACCTGCTTAATTTAAAGTGATCTGATACATATCCATTTATTACTACCTTTGCTTATGGTCCATTATATAATGCTCTAGTGTAGTTAATAAATTTTTCCGCTAGTTTAAATTTCTGTAACACTTTAAAGGCTTTCTCTGCATCTAACATAACAGCTACCATTAGCATTTTATTTATTTGTGCTGCAAATATTAAATTAATAAGTTTATAAACATTATCAGCTGCTCATCTTTTATTAACAAATCCAGTTTGGTCTTGCCTTACTAGTTTTGGTACATAATCATTCAGTCTGTTTGCTAGTAATTTTGCTATTAATTTATTATCTGTATTCAATAATGATATCGGTCTGTATGAAGATGGCAATAACAGGTCTTTTTCCTCTTTGGGATTACTGTAATTATTGCTGTTTTACATGATTCTGGTAAGTTTTTGGTCTCTTCTGCTTGATTTATTACTTCTCGGAGGAGAGAGGTTAATAGATCCTTAAAAACTTTATAAAACTCTATAGGGAATCCATCTTCACCTGGTGTTTTATTGTTTGGTAGTTTTATTAATATATCTTTTATTTCTTCAGTCTTAAAAGGTTCTGTCAATTTATTTTGTTCTTCTATTTGTAGATGTGGTAGTTCAATGTTAGATAAAAATTCATAAATTTTGTCATTTTTTTCTTTATTTTCAGTTTGGTATAATTGTTTATAAAATCTTTTAAAATTTTCATTAATCTCCAGTGATCTGATTATCGTCTTTTCTTGTCACTAGAATGGTTCTTTTAGCTTGTTCTGTTTTAAGTTGCCAGGCCAATATTTTGTGTGTTTTCTCTCCCAGATCAGAATATTTTTGATCTGTTTTCATTATATTTTATATTATACTTTATATGATTGTAATGTTTCATATTTTAATTTTTTTCTCTTCAGTTCTCTCTTTTTCTCTGTATCTTCTCTTTCTGCTAATTCTTTTTCTATGTTATCTCATTTTCCAACTGTTCTACTTGCTGATTATATTCCTTTTTAATTTTAGTCATATAGCTAATTATGTGTCCTCCTTTGAAGAAGACTGCAGAGCCCACCTCACTGACAAATGACAAAGGAGGAAAAACTCAACACCCAACCCCAACCAACCAATTTTCCCCTGCAACCGCTGCAACCGTGTCTGCCTGTCCCGCATCGGACTTGTCAGCCACAAACGAGCCTGCAGTTGATGTGGACATTACCCCTCCATAAATCTTCATCCGCGAAGCCAAGCCAAAGAAAAAAAAGAAAGAATAAAGGCCTTCATTGGATCCCATAAAATCAATTTATCTTTTACTGATTCCATATTTACCTCGAAGTATATTTTAATTTGTTGTTCAATATATTCTTTGAAATCTTGCCTTTTTAACAGTGTAGGATTTAGTCCCCATCTATATGTCTTTGGTGGGACATCCTTTAATTCAACTGTTAATAACAGGAGAGAGTGATCTGATAATAATCTTGCTTTATATTCCATTTTTTAACTCTTCCTTGGATCTGTGCTGATAATAAAAACATGTCAATTCTTGAATAGGTCTTATGTCTATTTAAGTGTGAATATTCTCTTTTTAGTGTTGTTTCCTCCATATATCGATTAGTTTCAATCCTCCATTGCTTTTAGTGTAAATTTAGTTACTTTATTTTTATTTTTAATTGTCTTCCCAGTTTTGTCCATCATTGGGTCCAAGTTGAAGTTGAAATCCCCTCCAAGCAAGATGTGTATCTGCTATCATTAGGAAGATGTTTTGCATAAATAGCTGGTCTTCTTTGTAAGGTGCATAGATGTTTAGTAAATTCCAAAATTCAGAATAAATCTGGCACTTCGTCATTACGCATCTACTTACTGGATCGGTTATTATTTCTTTTATGCTGATTGGTAGATTTTTGTTGATTAATATCGCTACTCCCTCAGATTTTGAATTGTGTGATGATGCCACTACATGGCCTACCCAGTCTCTTTTCAATTTACTGTGTTCTATCTTGGTTAAGTGTGTTTCTTGGACAAAAGCAATGTTGATTTTCTTCTTTTTTAAGTAATGTCAGTAACCTCTTCCTTTTAACTTGGTTGTGTATTCCATTAATATTTACAGTCATGAAATTTAATGTACCCATCTTATACCTCTTTTTTCAATTCTCTCGCATCTCCTCGACTCTCCATCTTTTTTCCAATATTTTTAAAAATTATTTTTGCTCATTACAGTACACGACAACACAGTTAAAAAACAAATTATCCTAGATACCCCTACTAAAATTAACACATAAAATATTCCTATCCAAAATAATGAAAGTCCCCCCTGTATTGGGTTGTCTTTGGCTCCTTCCCAGACAACCACAATTCCCTTATTTATTTGGGTTGTGGTACTAACCACAAGCGTCAACAAATTTTTCAGGTAGTAGTTCTTTTCCTCTCCCTAGCCCCCCTCAGAGAAACACTATATATTTTTCAAAAATGTAACAAAGCTTTTTTTTTCTTATCTTTTTCCCCCATATCTTTTTCAAACTTCAACTTTATATTTACATTATTATCTTTACAATTAATCTCAATACATCGTTTTGATAGTCTTTTTTTAAATACTTCTCATTTTGTTGTCTGTTCGGCAGTTGTTCAGCAAAGTATTGGACATCCATCTGGTCTGAGAACAGTCTATTTCTTTCCCCTGGAATAAATACTTTTAATATTGCTGGATGTTGTAGATTAAAATTATATCCTTTTTTCCATAGTATCTGCTTTGTCAAGTTGAATTCTTTCCATTTCTTTAAGAGCTCAAAGCTGATGCCTGGATAGAAAATTATTTTTTTCCCTTTATATTCCAGAGGCTGCTTATTTTTTTTTACTTTATCTTTTGCCCACTCTAATATTTTTTCTCTTGTTGTGTGTCTTAGTAGTTTAATTATAATGGAACATGGTTTTTGGTTTGAATAAGGCTTTGGTGCCGATGTTCTATGTGCTCTTTCAACTTCTATTTTATCTTGTAGTTCTTCTGCTTCCAAGACTTGTGGGATCCATCTTTTTATGAACCCCTTTATATCGGATCCTTCTTGTACAGCTATTTTTATATTGTTTCATTTGTTATAATTCTCTAAGACATCAATTTTTTGAATTAAGAGATCTTGTATCTCTTTAATTTCTTTGCCTCTTTCAGCTTTTCTTTTAGTTCATTCATTTCTAATTCTAGTTTTTTTACTTTCTTCCACTTCATTTGTTCTTTTTCTTATATCTGCTATGGCCAGCTCTAGTTTTTGCATTCTATCTTTGGCTTTTTCCATTTTAATTTTTATTGTGTTAAATTCTGTTGTTAAAATGTTCTTTAATATCTTCATTTTCTCATTAAAATATTCTCTATTAACTGTTTATCATTTTTACTTTCCTCTTTTCTGTTAAGTCTTTATCTTTTCCTTATCTCTCCAACTCCTTCTCATCTTCTGTTCACTTCTTCTTGCTGCGAAGTCATCTGCCTGGTTCTTTCTGTCAGTTTAATTTTGTCCCATTGCTGGACTCCCCTCCCATCAGTGTCTTTTTTGTTATGCACACCGCGCATCTTTTTGTGGCTCAGTGAACCATTTTTGTAGTTCGTCCTGAGGAGGGCCGGTGTCCAGCTGAGCTTCCAACGGCTTCGGGGATCGAGCATTCTTTTTTAAGGTAAGACCTACCTCTTTTCTTTCTGCTGTTTTCCTGTCTTCTTCTTAATCTGTCTCTCTGGTCTTTTCCTTTTTTGGTGCCATCTCTTGGGTTTTCTTGGTTTCTTTATCTTTCAGGCCTTCTTTGTATTTTTTCTTTTCTCTGGGGAGGACTATTCTTCTCTGGCGTGATGTCACCCCCATGTCATTATCACCCTTAACCTTTAATTCCCCCCCTTTTTTTAATTTTTAATTTTCATAGTCTCATAAAATTCAAACATTATAATCTTATATGACATTCATGTAACATACAGAGTCTATACTTATTTCCCCCCCCCCCCCACCCACCACCCTTGTACAACTTAAAATACAATCAATTAAATTACATCAATACAAATTCCTGTGGGGGGTCAAAAACCCCTATAAAAATATAAGGAAAAAACAATCAGAAAGACTATGTAACAAAGGATAAAAAGAACTTAAATTAAAAAAAAATCAAAACGAAACTGAAACACGTTGCCTGCACTATGTCCCACTTCTTTGATCATTTTCATTTCTCCACTGGTACGGATTGCTACAGTACCTCTATTTTGAAGGACTGGGGGAAGAGGGGGTAGATAATCAATCTGTGTGCCAATATATTTCAAGTGAGGCTGCCACATCTTAACGAATGTGTCATACTTCTTTCTTAGATTGTACCTGATTTTCTCCAGGGGAATGCAAATCTGCATTTCCATATTCCATTGTGTGGTATTTAAATGGGAGTCGGACTTCCACGAAACCACTATTCACTTCCTGGCTATTGCTAAGGTGATCCTCATGATCTAAATTTGGTATTTGGACAGTCTAGAACTCACATCCCCAATATCTCCCAGAAGGTACACTTCTGGATCCTGTGGAAAATCCACTTTTGTAATTTTTTAAAGAATGTCCCCCAGAGTTTCCCAGTAATATCTCAGGTGGAATGGACAAAAGTTCCAACCTCCATGCCACACCTAAAGCACATCTCTGAAATTTCTGGCTTTGATTTATGTAATTTTTGAGGTATGAGGTACAGCTTGTGCAAGAAATTGTATTGCACCAAAATCTGTCTGGCACTGATGAGTCCAGTCACACTGCCCAACACAGATTTTGCCACCATTCTTCATTGATTGTTGTGCCCAAGTCCTACTCCTATCTCTCCCTTGACCTGTGAAAGCCCAACTTGGGGCCCTCACTTTGGAATACGTTAATACATCTTAGACATTTCCCTGTCGAATTAGAATTTCCACATTACTACATCTGGATAAGGTCATAGATGGACCCAATTTTTCTTTTAAGAAAGATCTTATTTGCAGATAGCAGAAGGATGTTCTATTAGACAAATCGTATTTGTCCTTCAACTGCTCGAATGACATAGTTGCCTTTGTTTGAAAACAATCCTTGATAAACCTGATCGCTTTCTGGCACCAGTTGTACAGGATTTTATCACCCAGAGTCAAGTGTATTAAGTTGTTCTAGGTCAAGGGTGCTTTGGGAGATATCCCAACCTTCAATCCAGTACTTTGCCATATCTGAAGTACATGTTTTAGTGTGGGGTTATCGGTTTTCTTTGAAATTAATTTAGTGTCCCAGGGCATATTCATAAGTGTCCAGGATTCAGAGAATATTTGACAGTGCATTATCATGAATCTCCATGCTGGGTTTGCAACCACATCCCGGACATCCACTGTAACATTCTTCCCTATCAGGATAGCCATTCCCCTGGCTTCGGAATTGAAGGCACCCACTCCCTCTCTAGCTTTGTATGCTCTTACTTTGTAAGGTAGTCTCCTGCAAAAAAACACTATATCTGCCTCCAATTTTTTTAAGGTGTCCTACTCATTTTCTCTTTATTGACCTATTGATCCCATGACATTAAAACGTACAAATTTAATTGTCTTATCCATTACTACAGGGCCTTTCTGTTATCCTTTCCCCCTTTTTTTGTCTTCTGATAGTTATCTTCCATCCCATTTGTCTTCTGCCGACTCCTGGCCAGATGTCCGTGCTTGAGACAAACTAAACAAACTAAAAAGACTATAAGCAACAATTCAAAAAAATACATATAATATTCCCAAATAATCCCCCACCTCATTATTTAAAAATCTCTATCTTAAATACAGGTTGGTCCCTTACTTACGACCTATGCAACTTAAGGTCATCCTTACATATGACCAAAATAAATATTGCATAAATTTAAAAAAATAAAGAAAAAATATGTAAATATAAAAATTACTAATCAGGTCCAGGGGATCCGCTGCTGTTGAATGAGTTCTATTTTCGGGACACGAAGGTAGTGGTTGATTTGGTGTTCAAAGCAGGTGCAAGTGGACTGTTGTTTTGGGAGAATAGGCTGAAGATTGGGTCTGGTTCTGCGGTCTGTCTGAATGCAGTTTACAGTCCTAAGAAGGTCATGTGGTTTTGTAAGCAGAAAGAGAGAGAGAGAGAGAGGAAACCAAACTTGCTTTCTGTAAAAGAGAGAGAGAGAGAACTGATTTCTGCAGCATGGCAAGCTGATAGTTTGATTAAAAACCCCATTTTGAAGATGGTTGTGAGTTCTGAGTTCAGCCTGTTGAAAACTCTAATGGTACATACAAGAGGAAATGGATGTCGAGAGTGTTTCACCTGAAATAAGGGAAACAAAAGGAATTCTGTGGTGACCTGCAGAAGAAAACGTTATCATTTGGAAAACCCTGATGGGGCAAGTTTCTTCAGATCAGAGGGAATCAGTTTGTTTGTGTCCATTGAGCAAAGAATCTTGCTGAAACCAACAAGAACCTTGCTGAGCAGTAACCAATTACTTTTAACACCAGAGCTAAACTTCATAAATATTAAATTTTGTGCACAGTATAAGAATTACCCAACACTGGTAAACTTGGAGGAATGAAAAATGAGACTGGACTGTGAATCAAATTTTTTTTCTGAACTTGTACATATTACATACATATGTGCTTAGAATTAGAAGGGGGTTAAGTTGAGGTAATAGTAGTAAGTTAAAGTTTGATCTTTTTTTAATGTTTAAAAAAATTAAAAACTACTTTTGTTTAAGTAACCATTTGTCTTGGTGAATTTCTATTGCTGCTGGGTTTTGGGGTCCTCTGGGGCTGTTACATTTTACCCACAAATTCTCTTGGAATTCAAACAATCTGTTAGAATGATAGAAGACAACAGCACTAGAAAAAGGCCCCTCTCGAGTGTGCCAAACTATTTTACTGCCTAGTCCCTCTGACCTGCACCCAGACCATATCCCTCCATCCATGTACTTTTGAATGTCAAAATTGAACCTGTATTTACCAATTAAGATGGAAGCTCATTCCGCACTTCTACCAATTTCTGTGTGAAGAAATCTCCCTTAATGTTCCTTTTAGACTTTTCTCCTTAACCTATGTCCTCTAGTTTTTCTCTCATCTAACCTCAGTGGAAAAAGCTTACTAATATTTACTCTATCTAAACCCATCGTCATTTTGTGTACTTCTATCGAATCTCCCTTCATTCTTCTATCCTCCAGGGAATAAACTCCTGATCTGTTTAACCTTTTCCTGTATCTGCTCTTTATGACCTAGCAACATCCTTGTAAATCTCCTTTGCACTCTTTCAGTCTTGTATCTTTCCTGTAGTTAGGTGACTAAAACTGCACAAAATATAGGAAAACCCCAGTATCTGGCACATCTGGGAATAGGTAGATGCTGGTTAATTCAAATATCCATTTGCTTGAAACTACACGTTGCGAGAATGGAGAATTAACGGGGAGGTGCGCTAATTTAAACTTCCACATTTTTTACCCATTTATTTACTGCAATTTTTTTTGCTGGTTGCTTGAAGCTGGCGGTTGCTTGAATTCTGAATGACAAGAGATTTTACTGTACACCAAATTTGGTCCCACCTTTACCATAATATCCTAACTCCTATGCTCAATACTTTGATTTATGATCAATTTATGAAAGCCAATGTGCCAAATGCTTTCTTTACCACCCTAACTATCTGTGATCTCAGTCTTGAATGTACTCAATCAGCCCTCTGGAGCACAGAATTCCAAAGATTTATGATACTTTAGACCATCAAAATCACAGTCTTGACAAAGATTTTAAAAAAATGCAAGTCCAACATTTTTGGTCTAGTTCTTGGGAGATCTTGGATTTTGAGAAATCATATTGGTAACATTATGGTAACCTATTCATTTAAAAAACTATTTATTGGACAGTCAACTTAAATTATTGAGAGATAATTTACACACTTTGAATATATATCATCTTTGGTAGGTCAAGTAATTATGTTCGATCAATGATAATTAAAATTTCAATTTGACTAACACCTGGTGGTAGCACAGGGGAGTTATTGGTGCGCAGGTAATTGCTGACATTGTAACGACAACTGGAAATGTTTGCTCATAGTTTTACAAAGCAGTATGGGTCTGTGGGTGGAGATGTGCCTGACGGTTTACAATATTTGGTCAGAGAAATACGCCAGTGAGTGTGCAATGGGCGTACGTTGAGCTGGAAATGGGTTAGTGGAAAGGATAGGTGGAGTTGCTGTTGTATTATGCCATACATTCTAACTTCTATGAAAGAGCCATTTGTTTATACCCCTTGTTATCATTAGCGATAGTTTAGTATCGCTTATTATAAGCTCCAGGCTTATAGTAGAAACACATGCTGTGATCTACAGGTATGATATGTTGAAAAGGTTAACAATTGTATTATACAGTTCTGTTCAGAAATCTGATCCAAGGGGTTTAACTGTCATTTTTTATAGGTTCTGTTCTCTTGATAAATGTCTTCTGCGCATAAAAATATCAATCTAGATGATATTGTCTTGATACGGTAGCAAGAGTCTAAGGGGGAGGTGTTGAAATGACCAGATAGCCACCAGAACGGAAGAAAAGAGAGAGGCTATTTGAATACTGATTTGTCCCACAACAGCTTCCATTTCCATTAATGACATGCTCATCAAGGGCAAACAATGGGACCTGCTGCCGTTGATTTCCCTGTGCTTGTCAGTGTGTGTGCTGGTAACGCCATTCTGTCAGTCCCTGGCTGCAGTTAGAGACCTGCACACTAATGAGAAGTGCTCTCTGCCATCAGCACAGACAGGTGCTTCCGTAGCTGGGACATGCTCCATTCCCTTTCCCTAAACCGCTCTTTCTCCTTCTCAACACCCTGACAGACACCATGAAATGCAGAAATTAACAGCCCCATCATGTTGTGCTGTTGCTCGCAGAGGAAGCAGAAAATCAAGTTGTCACACTGTGTGCGGTGATAAACCTGCAGACCCATTCTCTATTGCTGCCCTATAATAGCAGGAGCCAGACAACTCGATGGATCATAGGCTGCGGTATTAGCTTCAGCTGCATTTACCATATCATTAACACCTCGTATTTTTCACAGCTTCTTCCAATGTTAGAAACAGGACTGAGCTTCACGTCAACAAGATGCATAATTGATATCTACCACACTTGCTGGCAATCTACGGACAGGGTATCTTTATAGTGTCAAATGAAGTTCTGATTACCCCAAATAACAAAACATTACACGTCTCGAAAGCATTGAAAACTTGAACTGATCAATCTGTGCAAATGTCTGGGACTTCCACGACAACAGCCACAAAAAATACAAATTAGGAACACAGAAGTGTTTGAAAAACAACACCGTGCTCATTTTAGGAGAAAGGATGTCAGTAGAACAAATGAATATGAAGAAAGGAACACATGAAGATCAATGAGGAGAGGCTGCAATAAAATGTTTTATGTTTAGCATGTAAGCTTTCTTAAAAAAAATTACTCTTGTAGAGAGGGGGAGTTCCACATTGCTTAATATCGTACCATTAGGAACACGCATGTGGAGGGTTGAATTGAACTCAGATTTGTCGTTCCAGCTGCAACACTTTACTCGGTTGGCTCGGATGAACAGGGTGTGAATGGATATATGTAACCAGACTCGTGGAGAAGGGCATGTTACCACTGCAAAATATTTCACTCTTCAACAGTTTAAGCTCAAGCATACCTCAAATTTGAGCAGTAAAACTGCCTTCTGCATTGATCAACACAAGGAACTATTGAATCGTAACCCTGCATTAGTGGCCTCAGAACTTGATTATTTTTGATCTGGTCGTGTAGAATGCATCCTTGATGTCCCTAAATCAAATGGTGTGCAATAACACGTCGCTGGAAAAGTAATAAGCATATCTGTCCACTCACTAAGACCATTAAAATAGATGGTATCAGGATGGGTAAGATAAGTGACCCGGAGTAAGACTACAGCTTGTATGCTTTGTATGGCTCGGGAACATAAAATGTCATGTATTAAGCTACTAAAGAACACAGAGCAATATTTCAAATTGAATTTAGTTGATCTTCACAACCAGTCGAAGTAGTTGAACACCGATAATCCAATCAGAAAATCATATTGGTCAGTCAAAAACTACACATCTTTTTTAATTGGACACTTTGGAGTACAAGTTTATGGCTGCATAATTACAAATTAATCAGACATTTAATGAGAAACCTTTTATTGTAAAGAGAACATTATGGTAACCTCTGCCCATTTCTATTCCTCTTTTCCCTGAAAATCTCATCACTTTAGAATTCGAATCAGCATTTAATGTCATGAACATGTCACAGAATCACTTATTTTATGATGCCAGATTACAATTTTATATAATAATGGAAAAGTTGGAAAACAGTCAGCGTGCCAGAAATATTTTTATCATGGAAGTTGAAAGGAGTATGTTTTTAAAATAAGAAAAGCTCAAGATGGCTGCTTTCAAATCAAGTGTTGCTACCACAAATAGGCTCGATGGATTGAAAAGGAACAATGGAAAATATAACAAAGTCTGGCAAGAATCGATTTTCAGTCAGGTGGCAAAACCCTCTTCTGACAAGATTACTGAGAAATCATTTTAATTGAGGATGTTCGTAATACTCAGCACATGGATACAGAAATAATTTCTGAATTTGTTTTAGATCTGAACATTTACAAGACAGATGATTACTTTGAGATGATAATTCCAATCCTTTTGAAGGAGAGCTAAAATCCACAAACTTATCAGTTAGATGGTTTTAGCAATTTTACTAAGATCTATTTGGCATTGTAGACCACTATTATACATTAAATGTCAGAGTGCAGGGTGTGTGGGAAATTAATAGGATTGAAGCTGGTGGTGAAAATGAAAGTCTGCTAAGAATTCCTGAAACCACGACACTTGGGTTTAAAATGCACATTTAACGCAAATAAAAATTAAGCATCTCAAGCTGAATGCTCAGAATAAAAATAGGGCTTGCATCACTGGCAACTTTGATAGTGTAAACCAAAGGTTTCTGTAAAATGGCAGTGACGAGATTGACACTTCTGTAGTGTATGTGGTCAATAGACTTACTAACTAACCCCCGATTCAGCCAAGCAGTCACCTACAACAGGTGAAATGTAAACATACCATGTTTCATCCAATAATTCTGTTCTTGTAATACCTTATGCCTTCCTAAAGTAAATACTCTACAGTTCACTGTCTATATAACTGATATATATGCGTCTCCTGTAACTGCAGCATTTAGATAGACAGCTGTCGGCAGTGAAGTGGAGAATATGTTCTCTAAAAATGCATTATTACAATTGTGGAATTGCTGGATGAATCATGTGTGAATCACCAATGAAATATAGTACATTCATACTGCGCCTAGTAAATACTGCCGAGTCTGTTCCCATAAATGTGGCTGCCAAATTGGGTATGACAAAGCATGAAACAAATGAGGGGTAGAGGAAGAAAAAAGATGGAAAAACTATTCAAAAATGAGAACATATAGAAAGATACCACTAAAAATGTTACACTGAGAAATGCTCACTAGCCGAGGGAGGGAGGTGTACTATATTGAATTAGGTGAGTTTATCTTTTGGTAAAGTTAGTATCCAGAATTGCTATAGAAATGTTGGAGACCATTAAGACAGGACATTTGATAAACATATTAAAACGTTTTATTTAGCGTTTCCAAGTCAAAATCATAAAAAAAGGTAAAATTGACCCATCTTCACTTTTATATGATAATAACCTTTAGATATAATATATAAAATTGTAAATGATCCCTCCCATTTAATCTGATCTTTTTAATGCAAAACCATTTTAGCAAAGCTAATCACTCTATTAAATACTGAACAACCCTTGCCATTTCAGAATACATTTGACTTGTTAATACAGCAGCCTTTGTTTACCAAGCAAAATCTGCCAATAACAAATATGGTTCAATTATCACGTCAGAAATATTCTCACAGAAGTGGCTCTGAGGTTCACCAGCCTCAATAATCCTCTAAGTTTTTAAATCCCATAAAATCAAATGAGTGAGAAAAGCCATCGGTCCGTTAAAGTCGAAAGACATGTCATCTCATCTATAGAGAAACAGACCATTTCCATATCTAGGCTGACAGAGCTGTCTGCAGTGGGGATAGTACTATTCTATTTGATTTATGGTATAATAGTGTGACAAATGATGACAAAAATAAACTTTTACTGCAGTGAACTGCTCCTTTATTTATGAAATTTTGCCAAGTACTGAAATCTTTTATCTGCAAGTTGTACATGGAGTGGAAACGAGTGATTATGGTGCAGTAATAGTAATACAGTGATGGAGGCAGACTCTGCTCTAAATGGATGGAGGTAAAATAGCTACTGCACCATGATAAATGTGAACAGCGCTTTGCTGACAGATGATCTAACAGGTGTTCATAACAACTATATAAGAGGATTTATTTATGACTGGCCACAGCCACAGTACTGTAAATCAACTGAAGCAGCTGTACACCAGAAAACACCAGTCCCTAATGTAACAACTACACAGAACATGGGGAGAAATCCTGTTTGGGATCCTAATCATTAAATAATTACTGCACACATATAGACCAAATCAAGTTGCAACACTCAGAGCCATTTGGAAATTTTATAAGCACATTTTTGCATTTTACTTCCAAAATAAACAATAGAGGAAGAAAATAAACAGCATTACAAGCATCTCCAAGTGCTGTGTGGTGATTATTCTCAATAGACTAACAATAGTAATTGAAGAACTGGCACACAATCAAGATTAAGATGCAAGCAAGCTGTTCCATAAACAGCCATTTCCCCTTTTACTTTGACATGAAATAAAAATCTACCAAGATTTATTATGTTCCAATTTGTTCTAAAATAAATCAAGCACAAACCATACATATCCCCCCTCTATGATTAAAGAATGCTGATTTAAACTCCAAGAAATTGCATTCTGCAAATGTCATCGAGAAAGATCTAAAAAGTGCACTACTCAGTCCGATAAACCCTGATAATCATTGGTAATATAATCTTAGTGAAATATTTTAAAGAATGTTAACTATCAATTATTTTAAATGAAGAATTTCATTTACTTAAAACTATTTCAGGTGTTTAGGAATGCTGTAATTCAGAACCCATTCTCCATCGCCTTCCCAAGATCGTGTTCTATGGCGAGCTCTCCACTGGCCACCGAGACAGAGGTGCACCAAAGAAGAGGTACAAGGACTGCTTAAAGAAATCTCTTGGTGCCTGCCACATTGACCACCTCCAGTGGGCTGATCTCGCCTCCAACCGTGCATCTTGGCGCCTCACAGTTCGGCGGGCAGCAACCTCCTTGGAAAAAGACCGCAGAGCCCACCTCACTGACAAAAGACAAAGGAGGAAAAACCCAACACCCAACCCCAACCAACCAATTTTTCCTTGCAATCGCTGCAACCGTGTCTGCCTGTCCCACATCGGACTTGTCAGTCACCAACGAGCCTGCAGCAGACGTGGACATACCCCTCCATAAATTTTCATCCGCGAAGCCAAGCCAAAGAAAAAAGAAAGAATTCAGAACCATAACAAAAGTGAGAAGGAGTCAAAAACATGGCTCCACTTTATAGATGTGCAATACTGCTTGAGGTGACTCCTGTCCAAGCTTCTGTATTATGTGTAATAAGCCAGCCAACTAGGAGGTGCATTAGAACAATTTGAAAAAAGTTTCCTAATGAAGGAGATGGAATCTGAAGTAAAATGTGCAGTCCTTCAAAGTCTGACATGAGATGTCAGAGCAGATAAAATGATTAGACCTGGAAGCCAAATTTACTTACGTCATTTGCAAAATACAGTTTACTTCCAGATCATAACTGAATGAAATCTGATAATGATTTAAAAATCCCAAATCAATATTTCTCACATTTCATTTACAAAACTGTTTTGTACATTAATCAAATGTTGTTTTAATTCCAGAGATCCAGTGTTTTACTTTCTTTAGAACTATCCGAGAAATGAAAGCATCTCATTTGACCACGATTATGTAGGCACAAGACAGAATTCTGAGATAAGATCTGCAACATGAATGGCTAAAAGGGGATTAATACAACATAACAGCAAACAGTAATCAAAAGGGTCTTTTGGGCAAAGTTTTGATTTTGGTACCAATACTATTTCACTCCGAATATAACAACTTCTTTGAGAATTCTTCTTGCACAGTAGCTCATGAACAGACGATATGTATGGGCATGGTTCTTTTGCAATCACCTTTACTTTCAGATGCATTTCTTAGACACAATGTTTTATGATTAGTTGCTCCACACATCTCTGGAGAGAGCTGATGTAGGTCACAATTTAACATTTGCCTAATAAAAAAATACCCTAAGCAACATCTGGAAATAATGCAATGAATAATATAATCAAGTCCAAAGCCAATATCTCAGAGTCCAGTTAGTTAAACGGAATTGTGTTGGTTCATTAATCAGCAAAACTAAAAGCTTACTGTTTAGGTGAATGTTGGAATTTCAAAGCAGGATGCAAGATTGTAAGTGTATAGTTGAGGGGAATCTATTAGAGATGAAAAATGAGAGCAATGGCTAACCGGCATACTGTCTGCCAGACGCTTGCTTGCAGATCTATCCTGTTCACTCTTGAGACAGCACCATCTTAAGTTCTCGCAGAAGTACTGAACCAATCACAGTTTTTTCCGTATTGATGGTGAGCTGGACTGTTGAGCCTTCCTTCACTTGTATTGTGATTAGTACCAAAGCTTGACTGCTCACAGTTTTAGCTGCAAATCTAAAACAAAGTTAATTTAATAAGCAATTTAATACTTGACATTTTTCCTTATATAGCAAGAAGCACTTATACTTAGAACATGTAATCATTGCAAGTATAAAAGTACATATGAAGAGAACAGAGGAATGTCATAATTCATGTATAAAAGACCAGTTTAGAATCAACACACCCTCCATCCAACACTGAAATAGAATCTCCTTTAAATATCTGTAGGGATATTAGGTGAATATTAAAAATGCTAAAGGAATGTTTTTTGATAGTCGTGGCTACACATGGCCATTCCTGAGCTTTGAAGAGGCTGGATTGCATCTTTGGGCTGTGTTAGTATTCAACAGGTATCTGAACTGCTGGTACATTAACACTGCAACCAACAGCATCCCGACCATGCAGGATGTAAAATTTCAATTTGAAGTCTCATCTATTGCTTGTTTTTACATTTCCGTGGTGTGACTATAAGAATTTAACAGACATCATGCAGGGGTGCCTGTAAATAGGTAACACTGCTGTATTTATTCTAGTTTCTTAGCATTATTTCTTCATATTTCCTAAGAAAGGGGTATCACTTTAATCAATTTTAAAATTGCTTGTTAAAGTTGCCATAAAGTGAAAGAACTCCAGATTCCCTTGTTCAGTCTCCCTCTAAAACCATTTAATCTGCCTGATGCTGAGACACATCTGAAGCCTTTGTTTTAATTCTAATCTTGTGATGACACCTCTAAGGTTTGAAGAAAAAATGCCACAAAAACACGGATCCTCAAGTTTTGCCACATCTACAGCACAATGACATGGATCTTTTTGTTCTTACTCAAAAGCTTGGAAGAGAGAACAACTTTCTACCACCCTACTTTTGTGGATTGTGGGAACTGTACACTCCGCAGAGAAGGGCAGGTGAAGAGTTTGCAAATGGTAGTCTCTTCCATTGTACACAGGGATTTATGTACTCCAGTATTCACAGTACCACACGAACTGCTCCTTTCCCACTTTTAGCAGTCATGGATCAGGATTCCCAAAGTCCACGGGAAGCCAACATTTCTTCAAGGTGGCTTACCTGGTAATCTCTTCCCAGGACATGAAAAGTGAGAGGCAGAGTAGACTATCTAGCCCATTGAACCTGCCTTGCTATTTAACAAGATCATGGCTGATCTGGGTGTGAACTCAGCTCTACCATAACTAATTCCCCTACTCTGCAAATACCTGTTTTAAATATACACTATTTAAAGAGGAAACCTCGTTGCTTTTTTCAGTAGGAGAATTCCACAGATTCACTGGGAAAAGCAGTTCTTCTTCATCTCCTTCATAAACCTACTCCCTCAAATCTTCCTTAGTTTTAGTTTCACTTACCAGTGAAAACAACTTACCTGCCTCCCTTTCATAATTTTTAGGATTTTATAAAAACCCTCCCATAGCTCTGAATTCTAGTCAATCTCTTGTCATATCTGCAATCAATCTGGTGAATCTCCTCTACACCACCTCCCAAGCCATTCTATCCTTTCTTAAGTAAGGAGATCAGAACTGCACAGTGGCAGCATAACTTCTTTGCTCTTAAATTCAACCCCTCTCGCAATGAACACCAACACTCAATTTGCCTGTTGTATCTACAAACCAACCTATTGCAATTCGTGCACAAACACACTGTTAGGGAATAAGTTAATAAAATTATGATAAAATATATCTTAAAAGGGAAAGATTGTGAGGTTTAGATGTTAGGTCACATTTCACAAACAAATCTCTCATTTGCCATGCAAGGGTAGACTTCATGTCTGTAGTGGCTTGGCAGAGCCTATTGGAATTACTTGCGAGAGTTTCACAAGTAGGTGTTAATGGATCAGCATGTTTGAACAGTGTCCAGGCTCAAGAACTGATAAATCTTTTGGCTGCTCAACTAGTGCCAGAGTTTTAAATTTCTGGTTGAAGTCTGTTGTCCTAGGAGGGGCTATGTGGTTTTGCAAACATAGAGAAAATGTCCATTGTTTAGGAGAAAGTGAGACTGAGGAGTCTTCGGCAACAGTCTGTGGTGAAGGCTGCAAGTTGGCAGACATGCTGCACGACCCAATTTCAAGAAGGGTTTTGAGTTCTGAGTTTAGTCAATTCTAAATCTGTAGTTAATTGCAGAGGATGTGGCTGGTTATTGTGTTTTTCCTAAAATAGGGGAAAAAGAAGAACTCTTTGTGGCAACCTGGAAGAAGAGGTTATCTTTTGGAAAAACCCAAGAGGGGGAAAATTTCTTCGGTAAGACACATCAGTTGCTGATTGAAGGAGATCAGTTTGTGTGTTCAACGTAAAATGAATATCTCCCTGAAACCAACAAAGTCCTTCCTGAGCAGTAACAGCTTAAGTTAAAGCACCAGAGCCTGGTGAATATAATATCTATTCAATTCTGTGCACAATATGGAAGATTGGCTGATACCAGTGAACTTGGAGAAGTAAAACATGAATGATTGGACAGTGAAAAAGAACTTTCCTGAACACATGCACATTAAATACACGTGCGCTTAGAATTAGAAGGGGATTAAGTTAGGTTAAGTTAAATTAATATGAGTTAAGTATCGATCTTATGTATTAAGAGAATAAAACCAGTTTTGTTTAAATAGCCATTGTCTTCGTGAATTTCTATTGCAGCTGGTTTTTGAGTCCTTTGAGCTCGTAAAAACACCCAAGTCCCTCTGTACAATAGCATGCCGCAATCTTTCACTAAATAATAATGCTCTCTTTTTCCTTACGCAGTGGTTAACCTTGCATTTCCAACATTGTACTCGATCTACCAATCCTTGCCCATTAATTTAACCTTTCTATATCCCTTTAACCTATAGATAGGTTAAATTCTCTTCACAATTTGCTTTTCCACTCAATTTAGAGTTATCAGGAAACTTAGATATGCTACACTTGGCATAATCATTAATGTGTATCATGAATAGTTGCAGGTCTAGCACTGACCCCTGCAATACTCCACTCAACACTGATTTCCAACCAGAGAAACACCCATTTATCCCAACTCACTGCCTTCTATTTGTCACCAATCCTCTATCCACAATAATATTTTCCCCACAACTCTGTGCAACCACTTTATGCAAGACCTATCAAACGCCACTTTCTGGAAACCCAAGTATATGGCATCCACCTGTTCCCCTCTGTTCACTGCACTTGTTATATCCTCAAAGAACTCCATTAAATTTGTTAAACATGACTGCGCTTCCTGAATCTGTTCTGTAACTGCCTGATGGAACAATTTCTATCCAGATGTCTTGCTATTTCTTCTTTAGTGGTAGCTTCAAGCAGTTTTCTGACTACATATATTAAGCTAACTGGCTTCCAATTACCTGGCTTTTGCCTACATTTTTTTTTAAACAGCAAAGTGACCTTTGCTTTTTTCTGTCCACAGAATTTTGGTGAATTACAAATGCATCTACTATAACTTCCACTAATTCTTTCAGTACCCTAGAGTGCATTCCATCAGGACCAGGGAAATTATCTACTTTGTTCAGCACTACCTCTTTAGCAAAAATGATTGCATGGATGTCTTCACCTCCCACTGCACCCACTATTTCCATAAGAAATTTAATCGTACTGTGATCATTCTGTCTGAGAGGATCCCAAACAAAATCATTAATTGCAAAGGACCGATCTAAGGTACCATGTTCTCTTGTAGATTCAGAAATGCTATCATGGATGCATTCTACAAAGTCCTCTTGGAGACTGCCTCAACTAACTTGATTCACCCAATTTACGTGCAAGTTAAGGTACCACACAATATAGTTCTTGGTTTACTGCCAGTGTCACTGTTATTATTTGATGGCCAGTAATTTTTACTCCTTTTCTCTACCCAGATGGAACCAACATTTTGCTACTGTGTCAGAATTCAAAATAAAATTTGCTTTGCTTATCCTTCCAATGAAATTGGAGAACTTTGAAAGATTTACCAATGCTATCTCTGCAAGTGCTTTGAGGTTTTCTGCAGGTTGCACTGGTTTCAGAAACATATAGGAGGGGAAAGAATCCGGAGCAGAAGAGAAAAAAAGCTGAGATGCGATAGGGGGAGGGGATAGCTCCACCTAGGGCCTTTTGCCTATTGGCCTGTCGTCCTCCCCCTGTCTCATCTTCCCTCCTCTCCTCACCCCAACCTTTATATTCAGGCAGTTGCCTGCTTTTTGCTCATACCTTGACGAGAGGCTCAGGCCAAAATATTGTTACCCTTTGCTTCTTAAGGACACCATAAGACCTGCTGAGTTTCTTTTGTGTATTGCACTGCAATCATAGTGTCTGCAAATATTGCCATTTCAGTGAATGAATAAATCGATGATGTCTAGGCATACTGTAGCTTAACCATAGAGGTCAGGGTGATCTTGTTTTTGAAGAACTAGCTCCATTCCCACAGTAAGTTTGTTGAAGGGAAGGTACAATGGGAAATATTGCAACAAATACTGGGGGTAATGACACCAGACATCATTGAGTTGGCTCTGCTGTAGATCTATTGGTCAAGATTATTGCAATCATGGCATCGTGATGTAAATAAAGGTACGTAACAAAAAAGCGGTGACAATTTCTGTGGAAGGCTAAATTTCAGAAGAATGTTCCGCATTCCCCCCCCACCCCCCCACCCCGAATAATGGGAATCAATAACCCTTTTCATATTGGCTAACCAGTAAATTGGCGGTTCAATGAACCGGTTCAAAATTGCATCTTTGCTGTTCACACTACACCAAAAGTAACTAGTGCTCTGTACCCTTTCACACTTACCACCTGCCATCCCAGAGCAAAGGGGCGCCCATCCTCCAGCAGTAACATCCTGCATACCCCCTGTCCCTTTCACACTAGGCTAACCAGTACGCTGATTCAGCGATGATACACCTCTCCTAGGGGGTTCATCCCCGGGGTAATCTGATGCCTGTGTGCTGGTTCATGAGCATTCACACGGGCTCGTTAACTGGCACTTTAACCCAGTAATTAACCACCAATGTGAATGGGACTACAGGTTCAAAGGGCGAGGTTACAATTGGTCAAGTGTAATTACGAGCGCTGCTTCTGCATCTTCTTTGAAGTTGTCACATGGTGAAGATATCAGAATGTCATGAATTTATATGTGCAGAGCTAGCCTAGTTTCCCTGGAAAACGATCAGCTTTCTCCATTTTGGATACATAAACATTTATAAATATTATTATGTAATGCTACTGCCTTTCATTTTTCATATAATCCTTCAAAATAAAAGTACAATGCATTTTGTTCTGATCCACATGCAACATAGAGGGCAGAACAATTAAATATAACTTGTGAAGTCACATGCAAGCAAAAGCCAAATAATAAATCTTGTAGCCACCATGAAGAATCTGGCTGAAAGAGTTTTGCAAAACCATTGGTTGTGTTTCAATAAACCTCTATTCTTGGAAGGAGGCTTTTTTTAAACAAATTGAGGGTGCAGAGGGATCCCCATAATCTCCTTCCATCTGCCTCTTTTGCTATTTCTTACTTAAACACTAAAATGAGAACATGTTCATCACGAAATCTTTCCAAAAAGGTTGGTAAAAGTCAAAAGTAAATCACGGTAAATCACAGTAAAGGTAAATCAAAAGTCAATATTTATAAGATTTGCTTCTATCTCTGGTCTGTGCAGGCTTAACCAATGTTGACTATAATAAATCACATCACAATAAGGGTTAACATGACTTAAGTAAGGAAGTCGTTTTCGCTAAGATCCTGACGTTTGCTTGTTATTTTGCATTTCTTTACCAGATAACAGTGTACCCATCATCTGTGGGTAGAATCAGGATCTGGATCTCAGCTGCAACCATTATTCAGCCTGTATAGTAATCATACAAAAAATATACCAGAGATGATTAGCACCTGCAGAGATACACCAAATATATGCAAGATAAAAGGAAAGGATAAAAAAACAGGAAGAAAAAATCTCAACTATTGTGGGGAGAAGTGGGGGTGGGTGGTGGGAAGAATACTTCATCTATATGAGCGGGGGAAGCTCTCGTCATTTGAGCAGTTAAGAATGAAATATGATTTGTCAAATAGAACACTCTTTTGCTACTTTTAGTTCAGATCTTTCTTGAGGGACAAATTGGGTCAACTCAGGCCCTGCCAGAGTGCAGTGATATGGAGATTCTGGGTCAACCAAGGCCCTGCCAGAGTGCAGTGATATGGAGATTCTGGGTCAACCAAGGCCCTGCCAGAGTGCAGTGACATGGAGATTCTGGGTCAACCAAGGCCCTGCCAGAGTGAAATGATATGGAGATTCTGGGTCAACCAAGGCCCTGCCAGAGTGCAGTGATATGGAGATTCTGGGTCAACCAAGGCTCTGCCAGAGTGCAATGATATGGAGATTCTGATTCGAAGAGGGAACACAAACAAGTTTATTATTTATCCCCTGTTCCAAGTGGAGGGCCCAAAACCAGGACTTCATAGGTCAAGTCAGAGATGGGAGTTGGACCTGTTTCGTGATAGCATGACCACAATAATTAACTCATGATATAGACTGGTGCAGTATAACTTTCTTCACTAGCTATACCTCATGCTGCAGAAATTGAATAAAGGTAAAGCAGAAATTTTGGATCAATTTTTCAGTGCACCACAGAGACAGGAACCTTTGTTCACTCAACTGGTCATGCTCCAAGGTGAGGCCCTTTTGGGTAGAGCTAGGCCAATACCTAGAGAAAATCATAGGTAAAGCGTTTCCACAGGATCCAGAGCTGTTCCTGTTGGGAAACATCATGGACATAAGGCCTATAATGAAGCTGTCCAAATTTCAAATCCAATTTGAGTTGATCACTCAGGCAGTGGCCAAGAAGTGCATAGTGGTTACCTGGAAGTCAGACTCTCATCTTGGCATTGTGCATTGGAATATGGAAATGCAGAGCTGTGTTTCCTTGGAGAAAATTACTTATAATGAAAAGAAAAAATATGAAACTTTTCTTAAATTCTGGCAACCATACCCGCATTATATAGGTGCAAGGATATAGTGCGGTTTACCATGCTTTGCTGCCTTCCACTCCCCCCCTCCCCACTTGTTCTTCCTCTTCTGGGGGTTGGACGGGGGGTGTCCAATCCAATCAGCCTAAGTTGAGATGAATGTAGGAGACCTGGAGGATGGGCTCTGACAGACCCTGTGGTTAATGTTTTTCTTTTATTGTTCCTTTTTAATTTATTTCCCCTTGGTCAGTGGCATCTTTTTTTATGTTAAATAAGCATTATTGCCTTTTCATGTAAGTTTCCTTATTTAAATGGTTAATGTGTTTTTTTTTGGGTTATTTTGTGTTGTGGGGGAGGGGAGATAAAACCAGACTCGGTGAAGAAATGTAAATATACTTGATGAACATGATTGGAACTGTCTGAGTTTGGAAAAATCATAAATAAAATATTTTTAAAATACTTCATCTATAATGTTTTCAATAAACTGCCTGATACAGCTCCCCAGTTGACTGGCCATCAGACAGCCACTGTCCTGAAGTTTTGACGAAGGGCATTGATCATCAATATTAACTTTGTTTCTCTCTCCACAGAGGCTGCCAACCTACTGAAATTTTCCAGCATTTTCTGTTGTTGTTTCAAATTCTAACATCTCTACTTTCTTGAGGACGGAGATTGAGAATCTGGTTGGGTGGTACCAAAAAAATACCAATGTGGTTCTCAATGTCACTAAAATAAGGATCTTATTTCTAGGAAGGGAAGGTCAAGGGACCACACACCTGTCAACATTTAAACCTACATACAGCACAGCAAGATCACAAGATAAAGGAATAGAAGCAAGCCATTCGGCCCATCGAGTCTGCTCCACCACTTCACCATGAGTTAAACCATTCTCACATCTAGTTCTAATTTCCAGTCTTTTTCCCCATAATCCCTTTATACCTTGACTAATTAGATACCTATCAATCTCCCCCTTAAACTCCGCCAATAATTGGGCCTCCACAGCTGTATGTGGCAACAAATTCCACAAATCCATGACCCTCTGGCTAAAGAAATTTCTCCTCATCTGTTTTAAATGGGTACCCTCTTGACCTGGACTCACCCACCAAGCGAAACATCTTATTCATATCTACTCTGTCCAATCCTTTCAGCATTCAAAAGGATCTCCTCTCATTCTTCTACACTCCAATAAATACAGTCCAAGAGCCGATAAACTTTTCTCATTTTTTAGCCCTTCCATCCCAGGAATCATTCTCTGAAATCTTCTCTGTACTCTCTCCAACATCAGAACATCCATTCTAAGATAAGGGATGCTAAAATTCACACACTATTCCAAATGAGGTCTCACCAGTGCCCCATGGAATCTCATCAACATCTCCTTACTCTTATACACTATTCCTCTTGCAATGAACGCCAACATAGCATTCTCTTTCTTTATTGCTGATCCAAACTGGTGGTTAACCTTTAGGGTATTCTGCACGAGGACCCCCAAATCCCTTTGCACTTCTGAATTTTGAACTTTCTCCCCATCTAAATAATAATCTGCCAGTTTATTTCTTCTTCCAAAATGTACAACTGTACATTTCTCAACATTGTATCTCATCTGCCATTTCTTTGGCCTCTCTGCCAAGCAGTCCAAGTCTTCCAGCAACCTTTCGGTTTCTTCAACACTTCCTGCTCCTCCACCCATCTTGGTGTCATTGGCAAATTTAGGCACAAAACCACTTAATCCATAATCTAAATCCAGTGGTGTCTTAGGGCTGCTACAGACATTGTGCCCCCTGTCAGAAAAACTGCCCAAAAATCATCCAAAACTGCCACACACCAACCGTGCCGCTGCTGCCCGACATATCCCCGTAAATTACACACACACACACACACACACACTGTGTTACTGTATTAGAAGACTGTGTTTCTTAAATGCCATTCCGTTCCAGCTGCAAGGTGCAGAGGGTGGTTGGTGGGGCAGTCAGCAGGTGACTGGGGCGGGCTGCCGGCAGGCGACTGGGCCAGGCTGTTGGTGGGGCGATCAAGGTGGGCTGTCAGCAGACGACCGGGGCAGGGCTGTCAGCGAGTGACCGGGCGGGCTGTTGGCATGGCAGTCAGTGATCGACTGGGGCATAATGTCAGCGGGGCTGTCAGCAAGCGACCGGGACAAGCTGTTGGTGGGCTGTCAGTGAGTGACTGGGGCAGGCTGCTGGTGGGGTAGTCAGGGGATGGCCAGGGCGGGCTGCCGGAGGGGCTGCTCCAAAAGGTTATCCTGTAGACATTCTACAAACTCTCTCTCATCAGATCTAATACTTTCCTGACTTACCCAATCCCCTTTCATATTAAAATCCCCCATAATTATTTTGACATTTTCGTTTTGATACGCTTTTTCTATTTCCAGCTGTAACTCGTAGTCCACTTCCCTGTTGTTTGGGGGCCTGTATATAATTGCTATTAGGGTCCTTTCACCCTTGCCATTTCTTAACTCAACCCATAAGAATTCTACCTTTTCTGATCCTATGTGCCTTCTTTCTAGTGATTTAATATCACTAGAGAGAAGCTCCAATAGCTCAGTGGTTACAGCACTTGCCTTGTAAACCAGGGGTCATGAGTTTGTTCCTCACTGGGGCCTCATTTCTGTGAGAGGCACTTGACAAAAGTGGCGATTCTCTGTCTTTCTTACAGTAGACAAAGTTAAAGAATTTCATGTTTGTTACACCCCTCTACTTACCTACCTATCTTTCCTATATACTGTGTACCCTTGGACATTCAGCTTCCAATCACATTCATCATTAAGCTGTCTCGGTGATAGCCACAATGCCGTATCTTTTAATCTGTAGCTGTATAATAAAGTCATCTACTTTATTTCTAATGCTATGTGCATTTAAGTACAGTACACATAGACCAGTATCTGTTACTTATTTTGCTGTATTTCTATTGTACAGTACATTATCCTGTCTTTTCACCTGTCTGTCCTTTTTGTCACATTTGTTGCACAGTATCTTTGATTTTTTTTGTCTATTTTCCTCTTTCTCGACCCTAACACACTGGTTCCCTTAAGTAACAAGCCATTTTGGCCCACAAGTCCGTGCCGCCCAATTTACACCCCATTAACCTACACCCCTGGTACGTTTTGAACGGTGTGAGGAAACCGGAGCCACCGATAAAAACCCACGCAGACATTGCAAGTATGTACAAACTCCTTACAGACAGTGTGGGACTCAAACCCCAGTCCGGTCCCAATCGCTGGAGCTGTAAAGGTGCTGTGCTAACCGCTACGCCAACCGTGCGGACACATTGATGTGACAAAAGTGGAGAGGGTTAGCACCTTCGAGTTTCTGGGAGTCCATATTTCAGAATACCTCTCCTGAAGCCATCACATTGAGGCAACCGTGAAGAAGGCATATCAATGCCTCTACTTTCTAAGTCATTTGAGGAGATTTTACATGACATCAGACACTCTACTAAACTTCTACAGGTACTCTGTGTAAATATATTGACCGATTCCATCATAGCTTGGTTTCGTAGTTGTAGAAGATTGTAGAAGGTAGCACTCATAGCTAGGTCCATCATAGGCCCTGACCTCCCAACCACTGAAGACATGTATGTGAGGCGCTACCTCAAGAAGGCAGCCAACATCCCCTGGTCACAACATTTTCTTACTGCTATTTTTTGATAGAAGGTACAGAGGCCTGTAAACCAGCACCTCAAGGTTCAAGAACAGTTTCTTTCCAACAGCAATCAGGATCTTGAAATTCCCCTTTATGGAATATTCCAAAGGTACAAAAGGGATTGCCTGCACTGCAGTAAATATCAATTATTTTTCTTACACTATTGATGACTGTGAATATTATTTATCTTTTGCGTTTATTATCTCTTTCTAACATGCACTATTGTAGCTGTCTTTTATTTTGAGTACCCGATCACCTGCAGTAAGAATTTCAGTGCATACGTACAATGTACATGACAATAAACTCATTATTATCATTATTCTTGCTTCAATTATGATTCAATCCATTGCCAATGTTATTGAAATGGACACACAAAGACACAAGGGAATCAGACATGTCTGACTTGAAGCTCAGAGTCAGATATGACACTATTGTGCGGAATGTCGTTCAATTTCATAAAAATGACAGGAAAAAGGATAGAGTGTGTGGCTTGGGGAACAACAGTGTGGTGTAACCAAAGACAAAGCCTTTGACCTTCTGTACTGTGCAACTGGAGGAAAAATTACTGCCTATCCCATGGTGGATCTGGGATAATCAGTCCAAAATGGAAGGAATACAATTAGGGAAGTACCAATCTATCTAACAGGAAAGAAGCACTTTGAAGAGAATGGCATGGTCAACCTAATTGAAGGGTAGAGGTGGGTCAAGATGACGGAGAGAGGGAGGAAATACTATATACTATGCATACATGTATACATATACTATGATACTTCTGACTTTAACGGGGTTAGTATTTATACTGCAGCTGAGTAGAAATACATTTTAAATGTCTAAACAGTAGAGGAGGGATAAATGTGTCTTGTCTAACATTCAATCCTCACATCCTTGTGCATAACTTGACGCCTATGTGAAGTGAATACACTTCGAAAGTAGTCCAAAGTAGAGCACTCTGAAGAACATTTATAGCACAGGTGCAAGAATCTTTTTCTTTGAAGTAATTTTCATTGATAACATGCATGTACAAATGATTAAGCAGCCTGAAGTCTACACAAGATTTTGTTTCAATGTCCTCCTAATATATATATTAAACAACCATGTAAAAATGTGTTTTGGACTGGCTTCATTCCTGGAATAGGAATAGATGAAGTTGTAAAGCCAGAACAATATAACAAACTTTATTTGGGATCTAAGCTTGCACAATTGAATTCCAAGACACTGCAAACCAACTAATTACATGGAATTAAAAGCCAAACTGTCTCTTCAGCATTGCAATTGACTGAAAAGCCATTTTAGCCACAATAAACTTCTGTCAATCCTGTTATTTCTTTCTGCATGCAAAGCAAGTCACCAGGGAGACAACTGAAAGGATAGCACAGTGCCAACAGCCGCCTGTCTTCCACATCTCGAGAATCTCCTTTTGTTGTTACTGCAAAACAAAAAGTTGTCGCACATGGGTCTTTTGAAAACACTAACAAATGTAGAGCAGTCCCTGACCTGCAGTGACCCCACTCTGCAGGCCGATCTCATTTTCCCCCTTCTGAATGACACGTGTCTGAATCAGAGCCATCTGCCTCAATTTGCACAACATCTTTAGCCACAATAGGTCCCAGTTAGCCCTGACAACAGCTCACAATACTCCAACATAAAACACTACTGGGTTGACAGCACGCCGTCGCCTATTCAGCAGCAAACCAACTGGTCAGTGTCTCACATCTGACAATTAATGCAGGCCTTGCATGGTGCCTGTGGGAGTCCTCGGGGAGCTGCTTAATTATCATCACCACAAGAGAGGGAGTTTATCAGCAGATAATCAAAAACTTTCACTTCAGATATAATTAGAATATTAGCCACTTAAGCAGGAAACAGATTCTTCTTAAATGAACTGCAATTTTCTTTCAGCCATTCTACCATAGCAACAAGATTACCTATCAAAGTCAAAAACTAAAGCTAATTCTGAAAAATACATTTTTTATTTTCATTTAATACATTTGGTAAAATCAGAAGAGCTAATACTGCATTCAGCTCAGAATATCTAATATGTAAGACAATATATCCCCATAGTTAACTATCTATTTTTCTGATCTTTTGATTTGATTTTAAAAGATGGAGCTAAATCATTCATAATAAACCAGCTTAAAGGCTATCAATACATCAGATCTAAAACCTTTCATAAATAATGTCTCTCATTACTCTGGTTAACAACCACTGAAATTATTTTATCCACTGATGAAGCAGCTAAAATTTTACAAAGAAATCACTGTTACGACTTAGAAGATAACTTTCAACAATGCTCATTTCTATTCAATTAACACATCCTCATTACAGTCAAAAGACATATTTTCTCTCATGAACTACACAATGTGACACATATACGATGAATAAACAGATTGGTATTTTAATGTCTAATGAAAGGTTTCTTACCTGAAGCATTAAATCTGTTTCATCCTCAACAAATGCTGCCTGCCCTGTGAAGAAATTCTCAAATTTCCATTTTTTTATTCTCATTTCCAGCAGCTACTGTATTTTGCTTTCACATTTGTTTAACTTGTGCTTGTGGTCTTTGGCATGCCAAGTGTGATGTGGACAATTTATTATTGTTTCAACTTTAAATATGAAAGCAATTCAAGAAAATATGATTCCCAAAATGATGGAAAAATATAAGGAAATACGTTGCAGGACGACAGCAGGAAGAGAAGTGGGGGGGGGGGGGTGGTGGAGAAATGGGGATTGTTGGGATTGGTTTATCAGGGCTTGGCGTGGATCCAATCACCTGAAAGACCTCCTTCTATGCCATAGAAAGTAATTAAGAAATTGTAAACTAAATTGCAGATTGTTTGTGATCACATTGAGGACTGATATATCCCTTCTTTTTAAATCCACTCTGAATATTCCTGACAACATAGAACCATACAGCACAGGCATAGTCACTTTGGTACATGATATCTGGGAACTAGGCTGTAAAATTAAACAAATCTCATCTGCCTTCATATGATTAATATCATTCCATTCACTGCATCTTGTGCCTATCTAAATGTGTTTTTTTTTAAATATCACTGCTGTATCTGCTTCCAGCACCCCCATCAACTGGCCAAGCATCTACCAGTCTGTGTAAATAAAATGGCTTGCACATCTCCTTTAAACTTACAGCCTTACAACTTAAAGCGTGAACTGTGGTATTTGATATTTCCAGCTGAGAACAAAGTTTCTGACTGTCAACAATTTATGTGCCTCTCATAATTTTATAAACTTTTATCAGGTCACCCCCCCCCCCCCCCCACCCGCCCAAGTTTCTGGCACTTCAAAGGAAACAACCCAAGTTTGCCCAACTTCACCTTCTAGCTAATATTCTCTAATCCAGTCAACATCCAAGTGAACCTATTCTGCAACCTCTTCAAAACCTCCATATACTTACTATAATGTGGTGACCTCCACACAAAGTCATGGAACATCTGGACAGCAAAGATGCATACATCAAGATACTCTTTATCGACTACAGTTAAGCATTTAACACCATCATCCCGTCAAAACTGATCAGAAAGCTCCAAGACCTGGATATTAGCACCCCACTGTGTAACTGGATCATGGATTTCTTCACCTCCAGACTACAATCAGTGAAGGTTGGTAAGAACTCCTCCTCCACAATATCCATCTGTACCAGAGCACCACAGGGATGTGTTTTCAGCTTCCTGCTCTACTCACTTTATACCTTCGATTGTGTCCCTCGGTACAACAATAAAACCATCTACAAATTTGCTGACGATACCACGATAGTGGGTTGTATAAAGAAAGGGGATGAGACAGATTGAAAACTTGGGTGAATAGTGCGCCAACAACAACCTTGCACTCAATGTCACCAAAACTAAGGAGATGATTGTTGACTTCAGGAAAGGAAAGCCAGAGGTATGCAATCCAGTGATCACTGGGGGATCAGAGGTGGAGAGGGTGAGGAAGTTTAGGTTCTTGGGAGTCATTATCTCTGGGGATATTTCTTGGACCCAATACACCAGTGGTTTAGTGAAGAAAACACGTCAGCATCTCTACTTCCTCAGGAGTTTGTGGAAGTTTGGTATGACACCAGAAACCCTGGCAAATTTCTACAAAGGCGTGATGGAAAGTGTGCTGACCGACTGCATCATGGTCTGATGTGGGAACACCAATATCTGAGCGTAAAGGCCTCCAAAAGGTAATGGTGACAGCCTAGGACATTACTGGCAAAATCCTCCCCACTATTGAGAACATCTACAGGGGACGTTGCCATCGGAGGGCAGCAGTAATCATCAAAGACCCACACCACCCACCACACACTCTGCTCTCGCTAAGAGGTATAGGTGCCACAAGACTCGCACCTCCAGGTTCAGGAACAGCTGCTACCCCTCCTCAACGACAAACTCAATCAGAGGACATTTAAGGACTCTTATTTGTGCACTTTACTAATTTTCTTTTGTTCTCTCTGTATTCTCTCTTGGTACAGCACCTAATAGCCTGAAGATATAGCCTGAATATTTCTGAGATTGTCTGATCTTCAAAGCTAAGCAGGCTCAGGATTGGTCAGTACTTGGAGGAGAGACCGTCTAGATACATAAGGTGCTGTACAAAGTGGCAATTTTTTGTCTTCCTTATGGTAAACAAAAGTTAAAGAATTTCATTATTGTACTACGTGACAATAATGGAACCTTTACCTTTGTATTGCACAATTTGTTTACATGTTTACACTGTGTATAGTTAATTTTTTGTACTACCAATTAGTGGTAATTCTGCAGCGCCCACAGGAAAAAGGAATCTCAGGGTTGTATGTGATGTCATGTATGTACTCTGACAATAAATCTGAAATCTAAATATAAACATTCTAAACATGGCCTAACCAAAGTGTTGAACAATGGCAACCTGACTTTACAATTTTATATTCAATACTTCGACCGATGAAAGCGTGCTATACATCTTCTTTACTATCTTATCTACTTGTGTAGCCACTTCCAGGGAACTGTGAACTTGTATCCCAAGATCTCTCCAAACATCAATGCTTTTAAGGGTCCAGCCATTTGCATTTGACATACCAAAGTGCAACATCTCACATTTAGCCAGATTAAACTCCATCTGACATTTCTCCACACATCATTCCAGCCCATCTATCTATATCTACGGGCATATCTATATATACATCATTGCTAAAACATAACATTACACAAGTCCAATCAAATAATACATATGCAGGACAATTATTATATTAATAAAATAAATGAACATTGCTTTGTACAAATGAGTCTCGGATGGTTGGTATGAGCAGTTCCTTTGGTTATTCAGCATTTTTACTGCCCGAGGGAAGAAGCTGTTCCTCAGCCTGGTGATACTGGCATTCCATCACCAGTTGCTTGAAGCATTTCATAATAGTGGAGGTCAGTGCTACAGGGCGGTAGTCATTGAGGTCTGTTATTGACACTCTCTTGGGCACCGGGATGATGGTGGCTGACTTGAATCCTGTGGGAATAATGGAGCGCTGGAGTGAGGTGTTAAAGATGTCCATGAAGAACTCTGTCAATTGGTCTGCGGAGTCCTTCAGTACCCTAACAGGTTTGTGTAAGTTCTCTTTGGATAGGGCTCTCTACACCTTGGCTGTGGCTCTGAGGGGGGCCAGTTCTTCAGGGGGACACGGAGCTTTGTTTGGCGTCATTCTGTTCTTCTCATCAAACCGTGCATCGAAGGTGTTCGTTTGTCCAGAAGGGAGGTGTCACTATCCTTAATTGGCAAGGTTGACTTGTGATCTGTTATAGTCTTGATCCCTTGCCACATGCACCTCGTGTTGCCAGTATCACACAGCTGTCAGTGGATCAGTGCTTACCCCCACTTTGCCTTCCGGATTGCACAGGAGAGTTCAGCTCTGGCTGATCTTAGTGCCATCCTACCCCCTATCCTGAAGGCAGCATCACAAGCTCTGAGAAGGGCCTGGCCTTTGCATCCAACCATGGTTTCTGGTTAGCCTTGGTTGTGAAGTATTTGATCTCAGTGACATCCTCAATGCACTTGCTGATGTAGCCAGTCACTGAGCTTGTGTACTTCATGATGTTTACATGACCATTGTAGGTGACCGTCTCCCTGAAACAGTTCCATTCTGTGGTCTCAAAGCAGCCTTGGAGCGCTGCTATGGCCCTTCCCTGGCAAACTGATCTAGTTTGCTTTGCCAGTGGTCTGTATGCTGGGTTAGCAGGACAAATATGTGATCTGAGTAACCAAGGTGGCAGCAAGGTACAGCCTTGAACACACTAGGGATACCTAGGAATGCCTGATCCAAGGTCTTCTCTCCTCTGGTAGCGAAGTTCACATGCTGCTTTCAGGTTGGTGTGATTGAAGTCTCCAACAATAATCATGGCACTGTCAGAGTGAGAAGTCAGGGCTTTGGAGATGGTACCATAAAGTTCCTTCATGGCTTCACCCTCATTATCCAAAGGCAGAACATAGACTATATATATATAAAATATTTTATATATACATACACACACACACCCTGACATACTTCTGTGTTCCACTCTGGATGACTGGTCGTATTTCAGAATGGACGTATGTCGGAATTTCCCTACCTGTTATACTGAAGAGTAAAACTTCTGCTCTCTATCTCCGAATGCTTCACATTCTCTCGGTGCAGACCCTGAGCACCCTGCGGACTCTACTGACCTCTAAAATCTGGCTATCAGAATAATGAGCAACAGAATCAGAAAAAGCAGGACTCAATGCGTTAAAATGCAGTGAAATACCTCAACATGTTGGCACCAAGGCCAGCTCTCACGAGAGGTTCACAAGATCAAGGAACAGAAGCAGGCCACTAGGTCCATCAAGTCCGTTTCGTGACTCTATCCTAAGCTGAACTATGCTCACATCTAGTTTCAATTTCCAGTCTTTTCCCCATATCCCTTGATATCCTTAATGATTTGATAATTATCAATTTCCTGTTTAAGTGATCTGGCCTCCATCGCTGTATGCGACAGTGAGTTCCACAGATCCATGACCTTCTGACTAAAGAAGTTCCTCATCTCTGTTTTAAATAGATAATTTCTAATTTTAAGACTGTGACCTCTTGTCCCTGATTCATCCATCAAAGGAAACATCTTATCTTCACCCACTCTGTCAAAACATTTCAAAATTCGAAATGTCTCTATGAGATCCCCTCTCATTCTTCTGCCACTGCTGCCAATCTCTCGAGAGGTGTTATTTTCCATAAGTAGGCCAGATTTTCACCGTAATCGCGCAAGTTTTATATTTTAAAAAAATTTTGGTTATATGTGGGGATGGCCGCAAGTCTCATACGTCGCAGGTCAGGGAGTACCTGTATATAGCTATATATTTTAATAACCCTTCTCACTATCCACATATCTACTATTTTTGAATCATCTGCATTCTTACTAATCAACCCATCTACATTTTTGTCCAAATCATTTATATATATTACAACAGCAGCACTGAACACAAAGCTCCAATCAGAAAAAAATACCCCCCAACTGCTAACTTCTAGATTGAAAATTGGCTTGGCCAAAAAGACCATCTACCAAGTCGCCATGGATCCCATGTGGTTCAGTCTTCTGGATCCAGCCAATCACAAGCTAGTCAATGTACTAAAGTCTATGCACATGCCTTGCCCTACTCTCAATCATTTTTGCCACCTCTTCAAAAAAAACTCTCGCTTGTAAGATGTGACCCGCCCTGCACAAAAGCACAGACCATAAGTAGAAGCAGGAGTAGGTCATATGTCCCATTGACTCTGTTCTGCCATTCAACAAGATCATGGCTGATCTGGCCATGGACTCAGCTCTACCTACCTGGCTTTACCCTATTATCATTAATTTTTCTATGATGTGAAAATAAATCTGTGCCTTAACTATATTTATTGAGGTAGTCTCTAATGCTTCCCTGACTAGAAGATTCTGCAGATTCTCTACTCTCTGGGGAAAAGTAGTCCCTCTTCATCCTGGTCTTAAATCTACTTCCATGATTCTAGTGGCCATGTCTTCTAGTTCTAGTCTCACCTACCAGTGGAAACCATTTTCTGCTTCTATTTTATTGATTTTTTCCATAATTGTCTCTGCTTCCATAAGATGCCTCTCATTTTCAAAACTCAGTCAAGACCCAGGCAACTCAATCTCTCATCATCGGCTAACACCCCCATCTCTGGAATTAACTTAGTGTACCTCCTCTGCACCGTCCCCAAAGCCAGCATATCACAGAATGTAAAACTACAGCACACACAGTGCCTTCAGCCCACACAGTTGTGCCGACCTGATAACCCACTCTAATTGCCTAGAATTTCCCTACTGCATGTCTCCATTTTTCTTAATTCCATGTACTATCCAATAGTCTCTTAAAATATCGAATTGTACCTGCCTCCACCATTGTTATTGACAATGCATTCCATGCACACACTGCTATGTGTGAAAAAATTACCTGTACTTACTCCGAAACACATTAAAACTATGCCCCCCTTCATGTTAGCCATTTCAGCCCTGGCTGAGAAGCCATTGGCCTCTCATCATCTTATACATCTCTATCAGGTCACCCTTCATCTTCCATCACTCCAAGGAATAAAGATCTATCTTCATAAAGCATCCTTTCCAATCCAGACAGCATCCTTTTAAATATTCTCTGCACTTTTTGTACATCAACATTTCCCTTCTAGAGAGGTGACCAGAACTGAAAACAATATTCTAAGTGGGGTCAAACTAAAATCTTGGAAGGGTGCAACATTACCCCACAGTTCTTGGACTCAATCCTCAATAAATAAGTTCAACACACCATATGCCTTCTTAACAACAATATCAACCTGTGCAGCTGCTTTGAATGTCATATAGTCCTGTACCCTAAATTTTCTCATTTTATCCACACAGCAGAGTCCTCCCATTAACACTATATTCTACCTTCAAATTTGACCTACTGAAATGAACCACTTGACACTTTTCTGGTTAAACTCCATCTGCCACTTCTCATTCCAGCTCTGCATCCTCTCAATGTCCTTCGTAACCTCTGGCAATCCTCCAGACTATCCACAAAAGCACCCATGTTTGTGTCATCTGCAAACTTACTAACCCACCCTTCCACTTCCTCATCCAGGTCATTTATAAAAACCACAAAGAGGAGGGGGGGTCCCAGAATAGATCCCTGCAGAACACAATTAGTCACTGACCTCCATGCAGAATATGAAGCATCTACAATCACTCCCTGCCTTCCCAACTTAAAACAGAACAAGCTAAAAGAACTGTATTGGCATCAAGGAAAAAGGACAAATTACATATAACCCAACAGAGATTAATGAAAACTTCAAGGAATTCTATGAACAATTATACCGAACTGAGAATGAGGGGAAAGAAGAGAAAATAAATGAGTTTTTAGCTAAAATTGAACTACTGAAATTGCAAGAAGAGGAGCAAAACAAATTGATAAAACCATTTGAAATAGAGGAAATAGAGGATGTATTAAAAAAGCTGCCGAACAATAAAACGCCTGGAGAGGATGGACTCCCAATAGAATTCTATAAAACATTTAAAGAGTTATTAATTCCTTCTCTCCTGGTAGTAATGAACCAGATAGAAGAAACACAAAACCTGCCAGATGCATGTAAAACAGCAATAATTACAGTAATACCAAAGACGGGGAAGGATCCACTAACACCAGCATCATATAGACCAATATCTCTACCTAATTCAGATTATAAGATAATAGCAAAACTATTAGCAAACAGATTGGCCAACCATGTACCAAAAATAGTAAAACAAGATCAAACTGGATTTATTAAGAAAAGACAAACAGTGGATAATGTCTGTAAGTTCATTAATTTAATCCATGCATTTCAAAGAAATAAAAAAAGAAATAAATAAATAAAGAAAGAAATAAAGCAACAGTGGCTGTTGCTTTAGACACAGAAAAAGCCTTTGACAGGGTAGAATGGAATTATTTATTCAAAGTATTACAGAGGTTTAACCTACCAGAAAAATATATTAATTGGATTAAAGCATTATATAAGGGACCATTGGTGAAGGTGACAGTAAATGGATATATATTGAACCAATTTAAATTAAGTAGGTCAACTAGGCAGGGATGTCCACTATCTCCCTCACTGTTCGCTTTAGCAATAGAACCATTGGCAGAACTGATAAGAACAGAAAATAAAATAAAAGAGATAAAAATAAAGGAGGAGTATAAAATGTTTATTTGCAGATGACATCATAGTATTCTTAACAGAACCAGAAATATCAATAAAAGAATTACATCAGAAATTGAAGGAATATGGAGAAATATCAGGGTACAAGATCAACGCAAATAAAAGTGAAGCGATGCCAATGAATAATGTGGATTACACAGAGTTTAAAAAAAGAATCACCATTTAAATGGCATACACAAGCAATCCGATACCTAGGTATTAGATTAGAAAATAATTTAGGCCACCAATACAAATTAAATTATCAGCCATTTATGAAGAAATTACAGGAAGATTTAGAACATTGGAAAGATTTGCCACTAACATTGATAGGGAGGGTAAATTGCATTAAAATGAATGTCTTCCCAAGGATACAATACTTATTTCAATCGTTACCAATTCTCTTAACAGAGAAATTCTCCAATGAACTAAAGAGAATAATAAGGAAATTCTTATGGAAAGGGGGGAAACCAAGGATAGCGCTAGATAAATTAACAGAATGGTACAAGTAAGGTGGTTTGCAGCTACCAAACTTTAAAAATTATTATAGAGCAGCACAATTAAGGTATCTATCAGATTTTTATCAGACAAGGGAAAAACCAGATTGGACCAAGATAGAGCTAGATAAAATAGGGGAGAAGGTACCAGAACATATACTTTATAAGTGGGATGAAAAGCTGGTGCAATATAAAAGTTTGCCAGTACTGCATCATTTACTCAACATATGGAAGAAGATTCACGTAGAAAAGAAATAAAACAAATGACCAACTACCAAAATTATTATTGATTCAAAATCAACTAATCCCTTTCACAATAGATCATTTTTCCTTTAGAGAATGGGAGAGAAAAGGAATTAAAAGAATAGAAAATTGTTTTTTTGGGAAATAATTTATTAACATTTTAACAAATGAAGTACAAATATGGAATAACTCATGGTACAAAGTTTGCATACCATCGACTGAAAGCCTACTTAAAGGACAAATTGGGAAGCAGACTGAGATTACCAGAAGGAAGCAGCTTTGAATATGTGATTACAGAAACAACGATAATAAAAAGATTTATAACAAACATGTACATCAAGCTGCAAGAGAAGGAAGATGATGAAATAAGCTATAATCCCAAACAAAAGTGGGAAAAAGATTTAAACATAAAGTTAAAAAATGAAATATGGGAAAAATTATGCTCTGGAACTATGAAGAATATAATAAACACGAGGTTATGCATGATACAATATAATTGGTTACACAGGTAATATTTCACGCCCCATAAGTTAAATAAATAGGATCCAACATTATCAGATAGATGTTTTCGCTGTAAGAAAAAAATGGGAACAACAGTACATGCAATTTGGGCATGTGAGAAAGTGAAAAAGTTTTAGGAAGATCTAAATCAGGTATTAAATAAAATCACAAAAAGCAACATACCAAAAAATCCAGAGATCTTTCTTCTAAGTAATATAAGAAGTAAAGAAATAGGCCTCAAACTGGATGAAGCGCAAAAAAGATTTATTACGATAGCCTTAACTGTAGCAAAAAAATGTATAATGTCAACTTGGAAATCAGAAGAGAGCCTGAGAGTACAGCAATGGTCATAGAAATGAATAAATGTATTCTATTGGAAAAAATAACATATCATTTAAAAACTGAAGTCACATTATTTGAACCAATTTGGGAACCATACATGGAACACAACAGAGAGAGCTTGCCTCGGACCTCCACCCCCTAAAATGATAAGAAGACAAAATGACTTGATCCAGTGTGCAAAAGTAGAACACACAATTTTCTTGTTTATTTTCATTGTGTGATGACATTGTTTAATGGTTTTATTGTATTATATATGTTGAACGTTAAATGGGTTTGGAGGGGGGTGGGAAGGGGGGAGGGAAGGTAGGGGGGAAAAAAGGGGAGAAAATGCCACTGTGAATATTGAAGAGGGAAATGTTTGTATGTATTTTGATTGATGTGGTTCACAGTGTGAAAATTTTTAAAAAATAATAAAAAAAACACTCCTTGCCTTCCTTGGGCAAGCCAATTCTCTATTCACAAAGCAAGGCCTCTTTGGATTCCTTTTTAAAGTAAGGAGACTAGAATTGCACGTGGTACACCAGATGTGGTGTCATCAGTGTCCTGTACAGTTGCAGCATAACCTCCCTACTTTTAAGTTCAGTCCCTCTCTCAGTGACCTTATTTCCCTTTTTGATACCTGTTGTACCTTTAGACCAATCTGTTGTAATTCATGTGCAAACACTCTCTTCAACACAGCACGCTGCAATCTTCCATCATTTAAATTATTATCCGTTCTAATATAATCCATTTAATTAACCCTAATAAACCATGCTATTCCAAATACAAGCAAATCCTATCCCAAAGAATCCTCTTTCATAGCTTCCCAATTACTGATGTAGGGCTCACCAGCCTTTAATTTGCTAGATTATACCTATTGCTCAATTTAATCAAAGGAATGACACAGGGTACGCTTCAGTCCTTTGGAACCATTCCTGTAACTACAGAGGGCACCACAGTCACAGTCAAGGCCACAACAATCCTTTCTCTTGCCTTTATCAATAAAATGAGATAGATACCCAAGGGGACTTATTCATCTTAATATTCTTCAACAGATTTAACAATTCTTACCTTGTGATATCAACATGCCCCACACAGATCTCACTAACCTCCATGTCCATTTGCTTGGTGAACACTGATGCAAAGTACTCACTTAATACCTCACTCTCATCCTCTGACTCCAGGCATAAATTCCCTCCTGTATCCTTTCTTCCTAGCTACCCACTTATTTTTTAATGTATAAAGTGACAGGATTTTTCATGATCCCACCTGCCAAGGTCCCTTTTGGCTCTCCACCTTCCTTTCTTGAGTTTTTTTCCCGATTTCTTTATATTCCTTAAGGACCCTGTCTGCTATCAGCTTCCTGAACCTTACACACATTTCCCTTTTTTTTCTTCTTTGTGACTATATTTATTTCATCTTTCCTTGTTTTTGTTAATCTATCTAATCAATATAGGAAAGATGTGATTAAGATGGATAGAGTGTAAAAAGATTCACAAGGATATTGCCTGGATTAAAAGGAGAGATTGGGTTAAAAGGAGAGATTGGGTTAAAAGGAGAGATTGGGTTAAAAGAAGAGATTGGGTTAAAAAGAGAGATTGGGTTAAAAGGAGAAATTGGATTAAAAGGAGAGATTGGGTTAAAAGAAGAGATTGGGTTAAAAGGAGAGATTGGGTAGTCTGGGTCTCCTTTCCCTGGAGCAAAAGGGGCTGAAAGGAGACACATTAAAATTATGAAAGGCATTGATAGGCGATATAGCCAGTTTGTTTCCCATAATCAAAAACTAGAAGGCATGGGTTTAAGATGAGAGCAGAGAGATTCAAAGGGGATCAGAGGGGTAACTCCCTACAGATGTAGTACAGATGTACTGTGGTAAGTATACTGATTGGTTGCACCACAGTCTGGGTTGGACAATGGTGCCTCAAGAAGACAGCCATTATTTAAAGAATCACCATTACTATGGCCACAATCTCTTCTCTCTACTTCCTTCAGGCAGAAGCCTGAATTCCAGCACCTCTAGTTCAGAAAAATTTTTATCCAAAAGCTATCAGTCTCTTGAACCTTCCCATATGACTCAAACCCTTTTTTTTAAAAAAATTTTTCACACTATGAACCATGGACCATATTAACCAAAATACACACAAACATTTCCCTCTTGAATATACACAGTGTCATTTTCTCCCCTTTTTTCCCCCTCCCTCCTTCCCACCTTCCTCCCTACCCACTAAACGTTCAACATATACATTACATTACAATAAACCCATTTGACCCAAACCTTGAACTACTCTTCAAAAGAGAGTAGTTTGCACAATTGGAATGTCACATTATTTTTCTCTTGCACTGCCTCCAACTGTGAATATTTATCATCTACCCTTTTATATCTATTATCTCTTTTTCTGTCTTGGCATATCATGGTCATTTAATTCTCATTGCCTTTGGAATAGAACGAATACCACAAGCCAATTTAAACTTTTATCCTCTTTACATTTTTATGACATAAAAGAGCCTCATACTTGGATGTCCATACTAAAAATCCACTCCAATACCTGATATACCAAGTGGAGAAATGAGATGCCTCCTGGAATAAATGCATCATGGGTAGCTTAATAACGAATTTGCAGTGGTTTGGAACACATGCACACAGTTGTACAGAGATCAATTAGAAGTGGCCAAAACGTACGTGGCCCGTGTAGATGATGCCGTGACTTCTGCGGTGATGGAAGACAAGGACCATAAATGTGGAATCAAAGATGAGTGAGTGACATAGGTATTGGATTCTATTTCCCATAATGGGCAGAATGGTTTTGTTCTGATTTGGTCTGGACTTCAGGAAAGGGTAAGGCTGTTGTTGCTCATGAGGTTTTCCACCCAGAAGAGGGCGATGAAATTGTTGCAAATGGCAGATGAGCAAGTGAGCCAGTATTAGTTCTTGTGCAACTACTATTAATGTTAATTATTACTTTCTTACAGTGATGTAGTAAAATGAATGTGCAAGTATGACGCTGCTACAAAACACCAAATGTCATGACTTGTTCATGACAATAAATTCGAATTCTGATTTGGTATCAGCAGCCACTTCCACCCGACAGGCAGATGGTGGCATTTTGCTGCATACCTATAAGCTTTATGCACCTCTGCAGGATCGCAAGGCAAAGCATTGAATGACCAACATGTCACAGAGTGGAGTGCTCTGACACTACTTTTCCATGATGTGAGAATATGATTTATGATTCTAAAAGACTTCTGGACCAGATTTACTTCTTTCAATTCTTTGGCCATTTTTGTTCATTACACATCTCTCCTGGTTTCCAATCTATCATGGAGATTTTGCTTTGTTCTTCTTTTCTACTGACCTGAAATAATAATTGTTTTCCTCTCCACAAAATCTGCTATGAATTTCCAGATTTTTTTTTTTTTGTTTTTCTTCTATCTCACTAGAGGCTTGATTTAGAAGAGAAAATAACTGTTTAGTTTCTGAAGTTAAAATATTACTATTAACAGCATTTACCAGTCCGCATTTTACTAAATCAGATTCTCTGTTCTGTTTCCACTACATCAAACGTATAACATTCTGATTGTTATTTTCTGTCTGTTAGAACACTTATCAAATGCCACCAATTCTTTTAATCTACTAGTGTTTGGTACAAAGTACACCCAATTCCAGTGCAGTTATCCTTTGAATTTTTAACTGTTCTAAAATTATATTTCTATTTTTATACAGTTATTACTGCCCTAACACACCTCAACTTTTTTATAATTCTGACTTGTTTAAACCACAATGCGGCACAAATATATCAATTCTAAATTCATAAACTTAAACAACTCATTCATCTCTCTCCTCTGACATTAATACGGATGTCTTATTATTGTCCCCACATGTTTCAGTTTTTAAATCCCAATCGCTCTTTTATTTAGTTTATCAGACCTGCCATCCAGATCACCAACTGAGAACTCACAAAACACACAATGACAGAGACCTTGGAGCCTACAATCGTAATGTTTTGCTCCTTCCTTCACTGTGCAAAAAACAGTTTGACTAAAATTCTTTTAAAAAACATTGTCATTCTATACCTGGAAATGTTTAAGGATGTCACATATATTGGTCTACTGCACAAGATATAAAGAATCCATCAAAGGAACTAGATGCAGTCACTATTATTGCATTTATAAAAACTGACAAAACACTTCAGCCTATCACAAGGTGGACAGTTCATTTTGTAGCAGTTGATCTCATATTCAACCTTGGAAAATCTGTGCCCAGTGCTAAGAAGGAAAAAGTGTTCCCTCAATTTTATGCTGTAGTCACGTTCAACAATTTTACTGCCAATTAGATTCAATTCCATGGAAGCATTTAGAATTTAAATTAGCAATGGATAATACAATAAATGACATAGGCTTGTAGGAGTTACGATAAATAGTGTTGAAAATTTTGCTCAGGCCTCTGGGTGTGCAGTTTCCCTTTAGCTTCTTCCATCTCTCAATCTGATTTTAGTTGAATAGCTCAGTTTTATATTTGTTGGTTACTAGCAGCTGTGACAATGGCCCTTGGAGGGTAACAATTTTTTTGACACGAATCCTTCAATTACTGATTGCTGAAGCAGACACAATCCTATTAGCAAGACGATCACTGGACGCATTGCCCTGCCCTGGGCTGAACAAAAATAATTAGCCCAAAGTTGACAAATGTTGAACAAAACCACAGAAAGGCAACAGACAACACAAAAACAGCCTTATGAAAGAGGGCTTGAAATTTGCAGAAACTGAGGACCAGACCATCTATTATTGCCTGAAAACAAGCTTTTGCCAATTACTGCTATTGAACATTGTGTATTTAAAATGACACAAACATTAAAGGATTCGATTCAGTGGTGCAAATTCAAGATGTCTCACTTTATTAAACTAATGCTATTCAAACAATTTATCAAATTGCATTATATTGAACTAAAATGTTCAAAATTGCAATTTATTTTAAATGTGCAAGCTTAAGATAGAGAGTGCGAGGAAAAAGTTTCAGTTTATTTTCTCATTTCAAAAAGGGAAATGAAAATTTGGCATAAAGTAGTAGGCTGCAACATCAAAAATAATTTAAACATGAATCACAGAATACTTGGAAAGCTATGCTTCTGATTCCAATGTAATTCTAAAGCTGACTGATCCCTTCCAAGGATTTGAAATAGAAGCAGTGTTGCCCCCTAATGGTTCAAAAATGTGCATCACCTCCAACACTTGAGCAATGTAATGGAATGGAATTTCTCCGTTGTTTCAAGCAGGCAAGCAGTCAGTCAGTTGTGGTACTATTAATCAAAATTTAAAAGAGCACATCAGTACACATTGGCTAATTGATCTGAACTCGCCCATAACTTCAACCGTGTTACCTTTTTATTACATTTCCACATTTTAGATAAAAGCAATTTCTGAATTAAAAGACATTCCTTTGATGCCAAATGACTGAATAAAAATAAGCCAGTTAAGCTAATAGTGATTTAAAAGCCTGACATCAACACCAACAAGGAGTAAAATTGATAAACAGTAAGTTTGGACTATTGTTCTTTCACAGATTATGAAGAAATTAAAATGCTTTCAGATTTCCTTGCATAACTTAAATGGCTGATGATGACCTAATACTGTCTGCCCTTTACATCTTCGTTCTTCCTTGCACACGACTGGAAGCTTTTACAATTTTAAAGATAGACAGCTCAGATGCAAGAAATCCAGCTGGAATTCTATCCGACTAGAATTCCTTAATTGTTGCGGCGTTGAACTCATTAGCTACGCTGCAATAAGCTTACACTTTATCAACCATAATAAAATTAGATGGGAGTTTAAGGAGAAGCACTCATCAAACTTAACCTGTACGATTTGTTTTGTCGTAGTTTAACATTTCGTTTCTTCAGATATGCAGCAGTTTCCATGTGAACCGACAAGCTTTCTTAGATTATATCTGAACAGCTGCCAGGGAATTCCACTCCAAACAACAAATTTAAAGTGGCTGTGTAAAAACCCAAGTTCAGCACTGTAGAACATTTTAAATATTTTTTTTTGGACAATTTGGAAGGAATTAGAGAAATTAAATAAAGCTCAATTTGTTTTTACAAAAATCTTGATCATGCATTATTTTTTCCTCACCCACATCAGCTAAGAATAACCCTTCACAATTGCTAAGAGTTAGGAAGTGAGGATTGTAGAATGACTTAAAAGGCTAAAAGCACGATTTATACTGGGTTAAACATTATTTCAGAAGATTTTTTTTCAATATCCAGGAAGCAAGTAAACACATTGCATGTTACATTTAAAAGATTTACAAAAATAATTATTTCTGAAATGCCAAAAAGCCTCAGAAATGTTCACTCCTGGAGATATTTCCAGCTAAAGAGTACATGCCTGCAACTTTTTTGTATGTAGAGAATGGAGATATTATATAGATGAATAGGAATGCAGAAATAAATTTACAGTAATTAACAATAGGTACACAAGAGTCACAAGGTATTAATATTCTAGATCGGCCATTCTCAATGGACGGCCCTCAGGAGGCCGCAGCGCATTTAAGTAAAAGCCTCGTTTTCTTTTCATCTGACGTAACAAATATTTTTTTAAATGATTTTTTTATGTAGTCAATGTAGAAAGAAGTACAGAAGAAACCAAAACTTGACTGTTGCACTGGAATAGGGCCCATAAACTTTGAGCAAAGTCCTGGAAAGGAGCATAGCCAAAGAGATTGAGAATGGCTTGTTCTAGATAACATTATTTTCTTTGGCTTGGCTTCGCGGACGAAGATTTATGGAGGGGGTAAAAAGTCCACGTCAGCTGCAGGCTCGTTTGTGGCTGACCAGTCCGATGCGGGACAGGCAGACACGATTGCAGCGGTTGCAAGGGAAAATTGGTTGGTTGGGGTTGGGTGTTGGGTTTTTCCTCCTTTGCCTTTTGTCAGTGAGGTGGGCTCTGCGGTCTTCTTCAAAGGAGGCTGCTGCCCGCCAAACTGTGAGGCGCCAAGATGCACGGTTTGAGGCGTTATCAGCCCACTGGCGGTGGTCAATGTGGCAGGCACCAAGAGATTTCTTTAGGCAGTCCTTGTACCTTTTCTTTGGTGCACCTCTGTCACGGTGGCCAGTGGAGAGCTCGCCATATAATACGATCTTGGGAAGGCGATGGTCCTCCATTCTGGAGACGTGACCCATCCAGCGCAGCTGGATCTTCAGCAGCGTGGACTCGATGCTGTCGACCTCTGCCATCTCGAGTACCTCGACGTTAGGGGTGTGAGCGCTCCAATGGATGTTGAGGATGGAGCGGAGACAACGCTGGTGGAAGCGTTCTAGGAGCCGTAGGTGGTGCCGGTAGAGGACCCATGATTCGGAGCCGAACAGGAGTGTGGGTATGACAACGGCTCTGTATATGCTTATCTTTGTGAGGTTTTTCAGTTGGTTGTTTTTCCAGACTCTTTTGTGTAGTCTTCCAAAGGCGCTATTTGCCTTGGCGAGTCTGTTGTCTATCTCATTGTCGATCCTTGCATCTGATGAAATGGTGCAGCCGAGATAGGTAAACTGGTTGACCGTTTTGAGTTTTGTGTGCCCGATGGAGATGTGGGGGGGCTGGTAGTCATGGTGGGGAGCTGGCTGATGGAGGACCTCAGTTTTCTTCAGGCTGACTTCCAGGCCAAACATTTTGGCAGTTTCCGCAAAGCAGGACGTCAAGCGCTGAAGAGCTGGCTCTGAATGGGCAACTAAAGCGGCATCATCTGCAAAGAGTAGTTCACGGACAAGTTTCTCTTGTGTCTTGGTGTGAGCTTGCAGGCGCCTCAGATTGAAGAGACTGCCATCCGTGCGGTACCGGATGTAAACAGCGTCTTCATTGTTGGGGTCTTTCATGGCTTGGTTCAGCATCATGCTGAAGAAGATTGAAAAGAGGGTTGGTGCGAGAACACAGCCTTGCTTCACGCCATTGTTAATGGAGAAGGGTTCAGAGAGCTCATTGCTGTATCTGACCCGACCTTGTTGGTTTTCGTGCAGTTGGATAATCATGTTGAGGAACTTTGGGGGACATCCGATGCGCTCTAGTATTTGCCAAAGCCCTTTCCTGCTCACGGTGTCGAAGGCTTTGGTGAGGTCAACAAAGGTGATGTAGAGTCCTTTGTTTTGTTCTCTACACTTTTCTTGGAGCTGTCTGAGGGCAAAGACCATGTCAGTGGTTCCTCTGTTAGCGCGAAAGCCGCACTGTGATTCTGGGAGAATATTCTCAGCGACACTAGGTATTATTCTATTTAGTAGAATCCTAGCGAAGATTTTGCCTGCAATGGAGAGCAACGTGATTCCCCTGTAGTTTGAGCAGTCTGATTTCTCGCCTTTGTTTTTGTACAGGGTGATGATGGTGGCATCACGAAGATCCTGAGGCAGTTTACCTTGGTCCCAACAAAGCTTGAAAAACTCATGCAGTTTGGCATGCAGAGTTTTGCCGCCAGCCTTCCAGACTTCTGGGGGGATTCCATCCATACCTGCTGCTTTGCCACTTTTCAGTTGTTCGATTGCCTTATATGTCTCATCCAGTGTGGGAACCTCATCCAGCTCTAGCCTTAGGGGCTGTTGAGGGAGCTGGAGCAGGGCGGAATCTTGGACTGAGCGGTTGGTACTGAAAAGAGATTGGAAGTGTTCTGACCATCGGTTGAGGATGGAGATCTTGTCGCTGAGGAGGACTTTGCCGTCTGAGCTGCGCAGCGGGCTTTGGACTTGGGGTGAGGGGCCGTACACAGCCTTTAGAGCCTCGTAGAAACCCCTGAAGTCGCCAATGTCCGCGCTGAGCTGTGTTCGTTTGGCGAGGCTAGTCCACCACTCATTTTGGATCTCCCGGAGTTTGCGCTGAAGATGGCTGCATGCGCGACGGAAGGCTTGTTTCTTCTCTGGACAGGACGGCTTTGTAAGGTGAGCCTGGTGGGCAGCTCGCTTCTTTGCCAGCAGCTCCTGGATTTCCTGGCTGTTTTCGTCAAACCAGTCCTTGTTTTTCCTGGAGGAGAAGCCCAGTACCTCTTCAGTGGATTGCAGTATGGTAGTCTTCAACTGATCCCAGAGGGTTTCAGGGGACGGGTCCGTGAGGCGGGTTGCAACGTCGAGCTTTGCTTTGAGGTTTGCCTGGAAGTTTCCTCTCGCTTCGTCTGACTGCAGTTTTCCAACATTGAACCTCTTTCTGGGGGCTTTATTGTTCCTGGGCTTTGGCTTGAAGTGAAGGTTGAGCTTGCAGCGAACCAGCCGGTGGTCAGTGTGGCATTCCGCGCTAGGCATGACCCTGGTGTGGAGCACATCTTGTTTGTCACTTTCTCGCACCAGGATGTAGTCCAGGAGGTGCCAGTGTTTGGATCGGGGATGCATCCAGGTGGTCTTAAGGCTGTCCCTCTGCTGAAAAAGGGTGTTTGTAATGACAAGCCGCTGTTCTGCGCAGAGCTCCAACAGGAGGCGCCCATTGTCGTTGCACTTGCCGACGCCATGCTTGCCCAGGATTCCTGGCCAGGTTTCTGAGTCTTTGCCGACACGAGCGTTGAAGTCGCCCAGGATGACAACCTTGTCGGCTGTAGGGGTACGTTGGATGAGGTTGCGCAGGTCGGTGTAGAACTTGTTCTTTTCTGCTGGTTCCGCCTGGAGGGTTGGAGCATAGACACTGATGAGGGTGATGTGACGCTTGTTTTGAAGTGGGAGTCGCATGGACATGATTCGGTCCGAGAGGCCTGTCGGAAGGTTTTCGAGTTTGGAGGCAATGAAGCTCTTGACCATGAAGCCTACACCAGATAGGCGTCGTTCATCCGAAGGCTTGCCAGACCAGTAGAGTGTGTAGCCCGCGCCGCGTTCTTGGAAGCTGCCTACATCTGCCAGGCGGACTTCACTGAGAGCGGCTATGTCGATGTCAAGTCTGAGGAGTTCATGTGCAATGAGGGCAGACCGACGTTCAGGTCGATGGCTGTCAGTCTTATCTAGCATGGTTCTGATGTTCCAGCATGCTAGCTTGAGTTTGTGAGCATCTTTTGAGGGGGAGGACGTGGAGGGGGAGGACGTGGAGGGGGAGGACGTGGAGGGGGAGGACGTGGAGGGGGAGGACGTGGAGGGGGAGGACGTGGACCTGTCCTCGGGCCTGCGCAAAGGAGCTTTTAGGTGGAGTGCAGTGCGCGCAGTACTGGCCCCACCCTTTACACCCATGGTTCGTGTGCCGTGGCCAAGCAAGCTGGGACGTGGCAGCGAGGTCCTTGGGTCGTAGGTTTTATATCGGAGTGGCCTTCTCCTATGCAGGTTTCTTACCCGGGCTGGAGGGGCCTGCCTCCCCTCCTAGGTCGGTCCATACTGCCCGGACCGGGGCCTCCGTCTGCCTCACTCGACCGAGGCCGGGGCCGCCGTCTCCCCCTTGCTCCTGCCCGTATCGGGGCCGCCGCCGTCTACCCTTCGCCCGGACCGGGGCCGGGGCCGCTGCTGCTCTCCCTGTGCCTGGACTGGGGCCGCCGCCTCCCCCTTGCTCCTGCCCGTATCGGGGCCGCCGCCGTCTACCCTTCGCCCGGACCGGGGCCGGGGCCGCCGCTGCTCTCCCTGTGCCCGGACTCATAACATTATAAACTAACTATAAATGTACAGTTCAAATTATTTGGGGCATTCTTTGTCTTGTTTTCAACAAAGGAATTTTGTCAAGCCTTTCTTGGAAAATTAGTGGTTATCATTAAAAAGCACTTAACCCCAAAATCAGAAGCAAGTCAAATGAAGTATCTGTCCCTATTAGAAGAGGAATATGGAAAAGTGAATAAATGTTTATCTATGCTTAGCATCAGAAGGCATCCAGCGAATAAGAATGTAAAAAGTTACACAACTGACATACATCATAGATTAGGGAATATCTTTGAACACAAAATTCGTTGAATAAATTGTACAATGTTTTTGCTCATTTAAATTGTTGAAGGCTATTTTATGATGCTGTAATACAAAAAAATGTAAACACCAAAAATCAAAATTGTTAAATTATTAATAAATGCTCAGTGTTATCGACACATTTTAATCTCATGAAGCTCATATTACCTTCATACAGTTCATCATTGAAAGTTTTCCCGTCTTCTAACAACTATAATTATTTGGTTCTTTTGCCATTCTCTGTGACACTAAGAATAATCAGGAATCTCTACTGGCAACAAAGTGCAGCCATACAGATAGACAATGAGATTGGTGAATATCAGTCAATAAAATGAGGAGTCAGACAGGATTGTGTTCTATCACCAGACCTGTTCACCCTGTACAGTGAAAACATCATGAGAACCATACAAGACCTACATGGAATAAGTATAGGAGGACACAATATCAACAACCTCTGCTATGCAGGTGATACACTACTGATAAAACAGTGAAGTAAATTTACAGAAATTGGTATCCACCATCAACACAGAGAGCGAAAGACTTGGCCTAACTTTATCCAAAAAGAAAACTGAAGTAATGGTAATATCAAAGAAACCTGATATTCCAAATTGTAGGATCGTATTGGGAAATTAAATCCTGAAACAAGTTCAGAACTTCAAGTACCTTGGATCATGGGTAACATCTGATGGCAAACGCGAAATAAGACATAAAAGCAAGAATAGCATTTATTGAAATGAGAAACATCCTAATGAACAAGAAAATAGCAATTGACATCCACCTTAGAACTCTCAGCTGCTTCATTCCTCCTATGTTGATGTATGGCTGCATGTCATGGACTATCGCAAATGCAATGGAAAAAAGAATCAATGCAGCCGAGATGTGATTTCTCAGAAGAATGCTATAGATATCGTATACGGAAAGGCTAACAAATGAAGAAGTTCTACAAAGAATGAAAACAAAATATACATTACTTACAAGAATCAGAAAACAGCAATCAAAATTCTTTGGACATATTGTGCAAAAAGAATTAGAACATTTATTAGAGCTGGATAGCTGGAAGGAAAAAGAAGCAGAGGTAGGCAGAGAATGAAAATGATCGATAAATTAACATCATGGTTAGAAACAGGGGAGGCAACAACTACAATTCGGAGATGATGGATAGAGAGATATGATCACCCACGCTGAATTGCAAGGCACCTGAACGAACATGACACTTATTCTACTTATCATACAGTCAAGAGGGCATTTTGCAAATGATGGAAAAGGCTCCAAGCTCCAAAAGTTTCAAAAAGCATTTCAACAAAATTAGACCTTGACTTCAACATCCTGAGAAAGTGTTTCTAGACAGTGGATAATTATGAAGCTCAACTTCAGCCAGTTTTGCCCCTGTCCAGCCATCAGATCTGTGATTAATCACTCTATCCACAATGCTATGTTGGTAAATAGCAATGCAAAATTCTGTGGGTGCTGGAAATATTCATTTCAAATAGAAAAAAAAGCTGCACAAACTCATACCCGGCAACACTTGTGGAATAAGGCAAGGCACAGAACACACCATTTTCTCTCCAAATATTCTATCTGAGCTGCTGGTTATTCCAGTAATTTTTCCTCATTTTGGCTGAAAATTTCAAGACATATAAGGATCAATCGCTACACATATTGATGTGCATGTAATAAGTACATAAGAAACAGGAGCAGGAGTGTCCAACCCGTCGAGCCTGCTCCACCATTCAATGAGATAATGGCAGATCTGATGCATTAAAATATATTCATAAAAATTTTAAACATCCACTCTTCCACTAATGTGCTCAAACTGCAGAATTCACTCCTGGTTGATACCAAGCATCTTTGATGAAAGCTTCCAACAATTTTTATATCTTAACTGCAGGCAGCCAGCCTGCTTCAGGTTCTAGACCACCACCCCTTTCACTTTGATTTTTACCAGGTAAAAATCCTGGAACTCCCTAACTAATATTATTATGAAAGTGTCAACCCCTACAAATTGTACTAAAGATAATGACTTACTGTAACTTTCTCATGGACTACTAGGGATGGAGGATAAATATTGGACCCATAGCATCACCAGTAGGCCAGGAATAAAGTTAAAAAGAGTCCAGTGAAAGAGTTAAATAATTGTTATGATTGAAAATATCTGATATTTAAGATATTGGTTTGCGATGAGTCGCAGCATTTAGCTTAATTTCATTGTACTTTACAACACACATTAGATATTATTTCTTTAAAGGAAAGAATTGAAATTGTGATCGCTAATCAAGAATACTTGACAGCAACAATAAAGAGAGACACAGAGGAGACTGCAGATGTTCGAAAATGAAGCTAAACAATCTGTTGAGGGACTCAGTGGGTCGAGGAGCATCCTTTGACACAGTCTCAATGAAGGGTTCCAGTCTGAAACGTTAACCATTCTTTTTCTCCTACTGATGCTGCAAGACCTTCAGCAGATTGTTTAACAACAATCCAGAGCAGATTTAAAAATTGAGATTAAACCAAAAGAGAAAACTTAAAACAAGCAGTAGCATTCAAATATTTAACCAAATACCAAGGGCTCAAATATCAATCATCTCAATTTTGTAAATGGGATAGTTTTCAGATCACTTTCTTGTGGTTACTTGTCATGTGTAATTTGTTTTTCTGCAGAATTTTCAGAAATAATGTCAAAAAAGAATTCTAAGAATTAGTTACCTGTGTATGTTATCTTGGCTAGAAGGCACGACTCCAACATTAGCTATGCTTACCACCTTATTCACAGTCACTTGGCAGGAGTTGTTCTGTGGAGCACCTGTTATAATCGTAGAATTTTCATTCATGCCTGTCAATTTTCCTGCAAATGCACAATTTCTCCAGTTACACAAATTGCCATTTAAAACAATACCAATGTAATAATACTGAACCTTGCATACATTTCTTCACAAATGTAGATATCATTAGATCAGCAATGCTAAATTTCTAAGCAGAATGAAAAAATAAATCATGGTTGACCATTCCTAGCATTCATTATTAGAAATACTGTAAAAATGCCCTTGGTGTAATCAACAGAAAACAGCTGACAATTATAAAAAAGTGATGCACATTTACGTCAAGCAAAATCCAGAACACACGTTTCCTGATTAAAAAAATGATGTCCCTGAATATACGGGTCACATATTTATTTTTAAAAAACCGACCAGCTGCTTTATCAAGAAGCAGTAACCACTAATTGGCATGAACAAAACAGTTTTCTAATTATATTTTATCAGCTAAAACCATTGCGTTGGAAGTGCTTTTTGCAGAAGAGATGCAGATGAAAAAAATTATTTCATCTGTATTTTCTAAATCTGAATGATGCCTCTGGGGTCCCGGTAGAGGCATGCACATTAAATCAACATGGCACGAGTCAACCGCAACAAAATATCTGACATCAGTATAAAAACTCTTGCTTTCCTGCAGACAGGCATTGCACTTCTAAAGGATAAAATAAGTATTATCAAAGGATAACCACATTTTCAATATTAATTTTTCAGCTGCTCCCACCTGGTCTTTTTAGACCAGTGCTTCTCAACCTTTTTCTTTCCACTCACATACCACTTTAAGTAATCCTTTACTAACCACTAATTATGGTTAGTAAGGAATTACTTAAGGTAGTTTGCGAATGGTAAGAAAATGGATGAGTACCACTTTTTTAGACCAATCACTTCCCTTACTATTTTTTGGTTTAGGAATCGGGAGGTCTGGACAGTAACTGTATTCAAACCTATCATCTTCAACAGTATGAAATTAAGGAAGAATAAGGACCGCATGATTGGCGTAGTGGTTAGCACAATGCCTTTTCGGTGCCAGCGATCGGGACATGGGTTAGAATCCCGCGCTATCTGTAAGGAGTTTGTACGTTCTCCCCATGTCTGCATGGGTTTTCTCCAGGTGCTCCAGTTTCTTCCGAATGTTCGAAATGCACCATGACTGTAGGTTAATTGAATGGCACGAACTCGTGGGGCAAAGTGGCCTGTCACCGTGCTGTTAAGTCCAAATTTAAAATTTAATTTTTTTAAAAAGTTAGAGCAGAAATGTATTCATTTATTTAATGTGCTATAATTATTTAACTAAAGCTTTCTATGAAAAGATTTCAACTTCCAGTGTCATGCCTACAGCCTTGTATGAAGTGGGATTCTGAAGCACGTGAACTAATCAGGCTCAATGGAACATAAATACAGAATGCATTGCACTAGCCAGTGAAATAGGTATTTTATTTCTATGTGAGAGTTATGATGCATCTCATGAGTGGAAATAAAAATTCACAATTCACTGCTCTCCATATATCCCATTTTAAACACTTTGACAAATCTTCTTAATATACATTAAGTTAGCTTTAATGAGGACTATTACAGTCATGGATTTAAGCTTCAATTACTCCTATTAAGACATGATGCGACTTTGTTCCTTGCACTTGATATATCCAACTGCCATTTTGAAAAGCTCAAGCATGAATTCTGTGCCAAGTTAATGAGATATCCAGTCCATGTGCTAAATATTCTACCAGAATACCTGTATTAGGAAGGATATGAAGTGAGTCTACAAGTATTTATTTCCAAGTATAGACAATGCAAGTTTAACTGTGATTAAAGATGCTTACTGCTTTACCATTAAATCACAGAACTAAACAAGGATTATTTCCTCACCGAACAACAATTAACTTTATAAATCTACTAATGTGCATTTAATAGATACAGAGGTTCTCACTTAACGGTGTTGAAATTTCTTGGAAAGTGTTACTTTACGTGAAATGACATTAAACTAAACCGATTTTATGTACCATGGTATTTTTTTTATCATCAACGTTATAATGAAACAAAATTATTCAAGGATTTACTGCACTGAAAACAAAAAAAAAAACCTGGATATAACACTACACAAGTCTGGCATAGAACAATGTGATATAACTGCCCCATTTCTCAGACAAGAAGATCAAAAAATTCAGTGAGATATCTACAGGATTAAAATATGAATAAACTACAATGGAGTTTACTTTAAATACAAGCTTTGGGTGAATTATGCATATACGACAAGAATTTTTGTTTAAAAATAGAAAGCCTATTGAAATACCATATGCTGGAATGAATGTTAACTCTCAGTATTTTCTGCTGAATGGTGCTTCAATCTTGCTAGATCACTGGAGTATGTTCCAGGCCAGATTTCATTACTAAATATGGTGCCTCTATACCTCTTCAGTCATGCTAATTCTAGACCACAATGCAACAACTAAATCTGGCCTGGAATTTCTTTGGCTTGGCCATTTAGTTGAATGACGTGGAAGAACCTTGATCCAAATTCATATCTCCACATGGCTGCTTTATTAAATAATCTGGTAAGAAAATTAGTCCAGTAATGGGGAATATAATGTAATTTTTCTGTATTTTCTACAAATGACCATACAGGTACACTTTTTGACTGCAGATTTTTAGTTGTGATTGGTTAAGAAATTGCTTTACAACATTTAAATGGTTTTAAAAACAGCATTGTCTATCACTTTAATGCTGCTTTTAGAAGTTCCATAATGACTGTTTATTGTGAAGTTGCCAAGAGGCATTATTGGGTTTCCATGTGTAATCCTCTGTGATCAGTTGCAGCATAAGTGGTTTTGAGTAGTATAGAACGGAAACAGGCCTTTCAGACCAACTTGCCCACTCACAGTAGTCCTACCTTCCTGTATTTGGCCTACATTCCTATCCTATCCATGTATGCATCCAAATATTTCTTAAATATTGCAATAGTACCTGCCTCAATTAGCTTCTCTGACAGCCCACTTCATGCACTCACCACCCTCTGGATAACAGGTTCCAGTTAAATCCTTCACTCTCACCTTAAACCTATGTCCTCAGGCTACTAATTCCCCTATGCTGGGGAGAAGACTTTCTGCATTCACCCCAACTATTCCTCTAATAATTTTGCACACCTCTATGACCCCTCATTCTCCTAACATCCTCAACCTCTTCCTGCAGCTCAGACCCCGGAATTCGACCAACATACTCGTAAAGTTTTTCTGCACCCTCTCCAGCATGGTGACCAAAATTGAATACTCCAAATGGGATCTCCTAACATCTTGTACAACTGCAACATGACCTCCCAACTTCTATACTCAATATTCTGACTAATGAAGGCCAATGTGCTTAAAGTCTTTTTGAGCCCCCTCTCTATCTGTGACTCCACCTTCAAGGTTCTGTTCTACAACACTCCCCAGATTCCAACCATTCAATAAGTAAATCCTACTTGTGTTAGACTTCGACCCCCCCCCCCCAATAAAACTCAAATTTCTCTATATTAAATTCCATCAACAATTTCTCTGTACACCTGCCCAATCAATCATATCCCCGCTGCAATTTTTGGCAACCATCTTCATTATCTACGATAGAAGACACTTTAGTGTTATCCGCAAACTTGCTGATCATGCCACGTATGTTTTCAACTAAATCAGTGATGTATACCACCTCAGCTTCTGGCCAAAAAAACAATCTTTAACCAGCACTCCCAGCCCTTTTCCATGAAGCCAATTTTCTATCTATTCTGCTACCTCTCCCTGGATGTGATCTAACATTCCAGAGCAACCTACCATCTGGAACTTTATTGAATGCCTGTGAGAGACAGAGACATATACACACCAGCTATGGCAGGGAATAGAGGCCATTACCACCTATAAAGCCAGGGTGAACACCATAGATGAATCACCCGATGAGCTGAAGACCTTCTATGCCCGCTTTGAGGAGGAGAACCTCCAAGAATCCCTGCAAAGGCTGAGGACTGTGATATCTGTCTTTGAGGTTGAGATCAGAACATCATTCAAGAGGGTGAATCCTCTCAAGGCGCCAGGCACTGATGGCATATCTGGCAGGGTACTGAAAATCTATGCCTACCAACTAGCCGGAGTGTTCATGAACATTTTCAACATCTCATTGCTGTAGTCAGAGGATTCCCACCTGCTTCAAAAGGGCATTACTCATCCCTGTGCCAAATAAGAGCAGTGTGAGCTGTCTCAATGACTATTGCCCAGTAGAACTAACATCTACTATGATGAAATGTTTGAGAGGTTGGTCATGGCCAGAATAAACACGTACCTAAGCAAAGGAGACAGAGACAGGTGGATGAGAGATGGAAGCATCTGTGAACCTAGCAGCCTGTCCCTCAGGGAACATAACACAAAATAGGCAGCACTTTTCCAACTACTGGGGATTGATGTAACTTAATGAATACTTTATGTGAGGGAAGGGGTTGCAGCTCTTACTTTTGGTGGATCTGTGGAAAATGGATAACCTGGGTGAACATGAATATGAGATGTGTTCTTTATGAAAGGGAACCCTGGGGGAACTCTTCCATACCAATAGCGATGTGCTCCTGCGAGGAAATTGTTGGGGACAGGGGGTGGGAGGGCAGCGTGAGTGGCTCTTGTAGGGAGTAATTCTAAAAACTTGGGCAGTTTGAGAATTCCAGGTTCTGTGGGATGACTAAAGCATTAATGAAGTTTTCTCCTCTTGATGATGGAGTTTTGCAATATCCCAAACAAAGCAGTGAGCAGCAAAGAATGAAGTGTGGTGGAGTCAGGCCATGGTCTGGACCGTTCCTTTGGCTGTGAAGCTGAAGTGATCGTAAACATGGCGAGCAATATAGTCTGGGTACATGCTGTACCATCCATTTGAGTTTGCAGGTCATGGGTCTGGGAAGAACAAACAATGCAGAAAGAGTGTTCGCCCTTTAATTTGCAGCTTCAGGGAATAGATTAAGTTTGAGAGTCTTAAAGGAGTTTCTGAGGTGCTGACTCTTGATTGTTCTTTGAAATGGCTCATTGTATGAGCAATTCAGAATGGGCAATGAAAGGTGGTAACTAAAGATCAAGCAAGGAATCCCAACTCTGGATTGCATAGAAATTATAAACTTCTTCAATGCAATTAATGGTATTTTCCTCAGAACTGTATTAATGTTATGAACGGTAGAGTAAAAGTATAATAATAGGGGCTTACATTCAACACTGCCCTCTACCAACATATCTCTGTCAGTATGGAGTGACTTTTCAAAGTGTGAACTACTTGTCCTATCTAGAAAGTCACTTCCCAGTGTAGACATTGATGAAGGAATTGATGTGGAATTTTATTGCATTAGCACAGCTTTTGATCAGTGCAGGAAATGGGTATTGGAAGATCAAAGCTAATAAAAAAAAACTCATTGTTTACTGGACAGCAGTTATATCCTCTGTACACTGGCACCTGAACAACCCACTGTAGACATAAACATGGTTACATTAATTTATTCAGCACTTGCTGCTGGATCGAGCTTGACGCTGCTGGTTTAAATCGCGAGTGACTGCAGAAATTTGTAACAAGCTCGTCTGAAACTAGTGAATGTTAAATGTCTGCTTAGCCTTTTTTTCAACCAGTGCATATGAAATACTGAGATTTATGATATGTAAAAACAGCATTCTTGCATTGTATAAAGAATGTTTTTTTCTTACCTACTATGTTCAACTCAAGGCACTGTAAAGTTGCACTATTGTTCTCTTTGCAAAATAGTCAATATTCAATGGAAAGATAAATTAACCAACTTCAGTCCTATTCCTAGACACTGCCTTTTGAACTGAGGCTGTAGTCAATCTCAGTCACCTCCCTTATGCAGTCCACATCATCCTTCTGACTCCTGAAAGAGATATTCTTTTCTGAACACTGTTATGGCAAGAGATTACAGGGTGGACAGAGGACAAGCTGGAAGGATGTGCTCACATCATTCTTGAACAAAAGCAAATCCACTGCACATGACCTCTCAAAGCAGAGGAGAAGATTCATAATGGTACTGACAATCTGAAGTCCCTGAATCAAGAGTGCATTGAATCCCTGTATCATAGAGTTCTGCAGCATGTAAACAAGCATTTCAGCCATGCCAACCAAGTTGTCTACCTAAGGTTGTCCCATTTGCCTGCTTTTAGCCCATATTCCTCTAAACCTTTTCTACCCATTACAGTCATGCAAATGGAAGAAGTGCACCACCTTACAAACTATCCATCCGTCAGGCATCAACCACTTCCCTATCTATGATGGAATCTGAGTTTCATACATTGACTTCAACAGTCATAGAATTCACAAAACTGGAGAGGCAGTCATCCTCACTCCCAAAGGATTGTCCACGATGACTGCAATAATCCAACAAAAGGTTATCAAGTCCATAAAAATCTGATATTAAATCATGGGTAAGTCTTAAGCAATAATAAAACATAACAGGTGAAAAGAAAAATTATATATTAAAAACTACACACATCACAGGCTTTTTCGATTTATCACATACGATAAACCTGGTAAACCATTGTTTACAGCTGCATGAGTCATGAATACTGGCAAGTTCTCAGGATAAAAAAATGTACAATTCACTCGTAAAATATTATCATTGAGACTACCTATCTTGAAACCTATATAGAGGTAAAATACAGGATTTTGTTGTCACACAAATGCTGGAGAAACTCAGCAGGTCAAACAGAGCCTTTATGTAGCAAAGGTAAAGGTACATCACCAACGTTTCGGTCTTGAGCCCTTCAAGATGTGGGGGAACATGTTGACCTGTTGGGTTTCTCCAACATTTATGTGTTTTTTCACTTGAAACCTATACATCTATGTTGTTCAACCATGTTAATTTAACAAAAATCATTCAAGAACTTTAAACATTGCAATAATGATTTGGATCACTAAGAAAAAAATGGTATGCAAGGTAAAGGTCACTCTTATCTACTGAAAAAAAGTTAACAGGCAAGAGAAGGCACAACACAGGACATGCAAATTACAATTCTGTAATTCAAAGTTTTAAATTTAACTTGTATTGTAATGAATAATAAATGAACATAGTAGGTAAGAAAAAAAACATTCTTTATACAATGCAAGAATGCTGTTTTTACATATCATAAATCTCAGTATTTCATATGCACTGGTTGAAAAAAAGGCTAAGCAGACATTTAACATTCACTAGTTTCAGACGAGCTTGTTACAAATTTCTGCAGTCACTCGCGATTTAAACCAGCAGCGTCAAGCTCGATCCAGCAGCAAGTGCTGAATAAATTAATGTAACCATGTTTATGTTAAAAGCCTGCTCCCTCAGCATGTAATTAAAGGAAATGTTGCACAAAGCGTGTATTTTTGTCAACCTCCTGTAAATGGAAAGATGGATAGCACTCAGACAAGTGAATGCAATGCTTCATATTTAACCTTAACGCTCTTGTCATTAATGGTTTGCCTAACTTGTTCTTTAAAAGACAAGGTACTGCTCCATTGAAGTAAAATTAAAAATCAACTATACCATGCTTTTCAGAACAGAAGATTCATTATCTTCAGCTAATGTATTGGCATAAAACACAGTAACATCCTATCAAGTGAGGCGCACATTCAATCTGTCTTTTACTCGTGCTGTTTTATTGTTATAGGCAATTTGTACCACTCAGCATGACAGTGTAAACTGAATCAAGATTAATTTACATGGAGAAGAACATTTAGAGGAGCAGCATGGTAAGCAAATGTATTGTCTTGATTGCTGAGGTGGAAAAGAACCTGGAAAGAAAGAGTGCACTATAATTAAGGAGCATCAAATGTGACTGCTTTAAGGTAGTTTGATGATATAAAAGCAAAGTTTACATTCATTTATTCCTGCTACTGCTTCCTTGACTGTAAAAACGCCAGCCTCAATAGTGGAACTGTTCCTATAGGTTAACATACATTAAATACATTAGAGAAATTTGTAAAATCTAATGGTGGAAAATTAAACCAGATCCTTATTTACCGATTGCCAAAAGCCACCAATGTTATTATGGTAGGCACTGAAAACACTTTAAATGTGCTTTGGTGTTGAAAAGACAGTACTTTATCCTGGTACCAAAAAAAAATTAATATTTTCATTCTTTGTTTTTGGAGAACGGGTATTTTAAGATTGTAAACAGTCATCTGGCATAATAATCTTACTGAGATTAATCCTATTTATGAACTTTCACACAATCAATAAAAACAACTTAGTAAATGAATTAAAACCTACATATGGATATCAATACTGAGTATAGAATTGTTGAATAGTAAAATTTACTGTTGGCATAATTAAATGGTTATTTTTATTATTTCTAAATTCCAGGTTATATTGCCTACATCAAAGTAAATTGTCCTTATAATAGTTAAATATTGCAAAAACTGATAATGCATTAAAAATAATACCAATGTAAACTGTTTTGCTTCACATATCAGTCGCATGTTTTTGTCCCTACAAGAGAAACTGCGCTCCTCTGAATAGCCTTAACGTGCCACATCTTTAATTCTCGAGTGAGAAGGAGCTTTGAAATTCTGTATATGTCAAAGGATTCAGACAATTCTTTTTATTCATCACAACAGATGAAGAAAAAATCTGAAAATAGAACAGAAAATTCTTGAAAATACTTAGAAGGCCAGGAAGCATCTGCAGAAAAGAAAAGACAATAACATTTATCGGTAATGACTCCGTGTTAGAACTGACAGTAAGGATCTAGTTTTTAAGTTATATAGGTAAGGACAGGGAGGCAGGAAAGAACAACAACACAGGGGGAATTCTGTGACGGGCAGGGGCCAACTAAATGACAAAAATGATTATGTGCAGGATAAGAAAGGTTGGTATTAGGACAAATAAGAAAACACAGCAAGGTTAGAGCAACTGGAAATGACAACAGCATTATTATCTACAGTTTATTGTGCAAAATGGGGAGTTAGTTAGATCTTCAGTCCAGAAGGTTGTGAAATGCCAAAACAAAAGATGAAATGCTATTCCTTGAGCTTCTCTTGAATTTCATTGGAGAAGTGGAGATCAGAATGAGTTTGCCAGATAATTGAAGTGACAGAATGTTGGAAGTTTAAGATAATATTTGAGGCTGAATTGACACTCAACAACGTGATTCCAGCTGTGTAATGCTTTAATTCCACCCCTCCATCTCCTCCACTGTATAAAGATCACATGACCAAGTATATATGGTACACCAAATTGAAATTGCAAGCTCGTTTTACAGCATCTGCAGTCTCTTTTACCTTAGATTTTTGCCTTACAATGGAGATGTGTTTGGGATGGTGGAAAATTTTGAGTTAAAAGAACAGGAAGCTGTGCATGCATAGGAAGATGGGAAGAGGGGCAGGAGGCATGAGGAAGCGTGAACCAGTGGCTCATGGAGAAACAAATTTCTAAGAAATTCTGAGGTGGGAAAAATTGGAAGATGTCTGCTGATGGCACCATGTGGAAAGGAAGGGGTAATGAATGCAGAATCTATATGGTAGAAGATAAACCCAGGGAGAATTCTACAATTATGTTGGGAGAAAAATGTAAGAACAAGGCAAGAACAGCCCCGATTTTTCACATTGGAGGCACGTTTTTAATTGAGCAACTTGCCAGAAGCACAGGCAAAGTCAAAAACACGGAAACTGAAAAGGTACAAGTGGGGGAATGAAGTGCTCAAAGGAAGTGGGGTGAAGTACAAATTGAAATGGAACTGAAGATCACATATTGCATAATTATTCCTTCCACTAGAAGCTAACGAGGAACAGTTTTCAGATTTTCCTAAATGCATCCAATATGAAAGAGTGAAATTGTCATATTCTAGATTTAAAAGCATAGCTAATTTAAACTGCTGAAAGATTACTTTTTTTTTGCCTGAGTTACAGCTTTCCCTATTTACTTAAAATAAATGGAAAAAAATCTACTGATGCCCTCAAGTGTAATACAGTTAAATCTTGATAAACACAACTAATTTGCCAATAAATGTTATGGTTGGTTCAGGATGTCTAGTTGTGTAATGAAAGAGAATGAAAATAGTAAACTGGAATATCCTGTTTTGACCTGGTATTTATTGAAGTACACAGTAATACTTTGCACTGTTGTATTATTTAGCACATATCTTTATCTGCTGAATGTTGACAGTCTATAATTAGATAAAATAAAATTGGATCAGGGCTAATATAATGAATGAAACTATTGCTAAAATAATCCTCATAAACAAAAGGAGATCAATTTATCATTCGTATGGTTTGATACTTGAAATCCCAATGTAGTTTTCACAGAAACATTGACTTCACTCAGTGGAACTCACCGGATTAGAAATATTGCATAAAAACATAACTTTTGAAAAACCTTATTCAGAGTAACCTTTCTGGTCGATTAAACTTAGCACATAGCTGCCACATATACTCACAGAAGGAATCAACAACCATAGAAGGAAAATAGTGAAAGACAAAGGAATTTTGGCAACAACTCCATCGAGGTTCACTTTAATTCCCAGTGAGCACATCTTCTGTGAACTGATGGTTCTGTTTGACTAATCAGAGAAGTGGCTCACTTACAACAAAAGCAAACAAAATGTAACCAAAAATCTCAGCATGCAAAAAAAAGTACCCTGTACACAAAACCAAGAAAACAAATCAACATCAGGCAAGATTTTCATACATTTGTAAAGCATTAAAAGCAAGCATCGAATAGCGGTTGAAAGCAGATTTAGCAGCTAGGCCTGCACTCACCTGTCATTGCAGAACTGGAAAGCACAAAGATAAGCTTTTGCCAGCAAAAGAATAAGAAAGGCAATGTTAGTAAGATTGTTAGATATTGTACATCAATTTTCTAATAGGTATTATTAATTTAATGTTTTTAATGCTGCTTAAACAAATGAATGGAAGTGAAAGAATAACCTAAATGATGGAAAATGTTCATCTATAGATTAATATGTGGAAATAAAACACATTTTTGGACATTTCTCTTTCTTCCTCCATCTCCCTAAGAGAATATAGCCCCTTTCAGACTTGCATCCCACTAAATTGGCCGTTCAGTGCCCCGAGATAGGAATGGGAGTTTGGCTTTTCACACTTGACCACCTCTAACTGGGACAGTGAACGGTTTCACACTTACAAGAAGCCATCCCCAGGGGTAGGATTGTTCGACCTTCTACCAGTGATGTCATGACGCATTGAGTGATGGTGTACCTGCCCTAAATCCTGAACAATGTATTATGATTTTATATTTGAACAAAATGAATCATGTCTAATTATAACATAATTGAACTTGATGCACAGCACAGTATTACCCCTTCAGCCCCTGTTGTTGTCGTGCCCTCCTATATAAACCTTTATAAGGGATCGTGGGAAAGTGCTAGCAATAGTGGACAATTTTTAAACAGGGTGGAAAAATTGGTAGTGCCATAGTGCTCAATTTATATAGCATGGGAAAGTTTGTAGCGCTATCATGCACAATTTATTACTATTGTGGGGAAAAAAGCGATGGCAGACCTGCCCTCCCAAAATGCCATGTGGCAGAGAAAGGGCTGGATGCTCAGCTGCATACATGGAACATTCATGGAGGGGTTTCTCTTCTCCATGGCATTCTGGGAGGTCAGGTCCCCCAGTGCTTTTTCCCACGGTCTTTTTAGATTGTGCGCTATTGCTATTTATTTCCTCTCTCTCTCTCTCTCCTGCTACGTCTTTCCCACGGCAAAGTTTATACCTTCATTTTAATCTTTTCTTCCTTCATGTTCCTGCACTCAAGCACAAACTTGGGTCACTTCAATCCCACAATGCAATTACCCATTTCACGCTTGTCTGATTGCAACACCGGCGTCTGTAGATGCCAGGGATTGTACTAGGGGTCGAGGCCGCCATTCCCCAGTGTCAGATAATGTCATCTGACAGCAACATTGAGCTGATTTTGCTTTCACACTCGACACTTTAAAGGTTGATTGGCGATTAATTCCTGGGATCACTTGCAAGTGTGAAAGAGGCTTGCATTTCCAAAATGTTGGTATCGTACTATTAAATTGCAACAGAAAAATAGGGTTGCTATTATTCTATTATTAAACAAATCCAACAAAATACTTAAAGCTTTTTTACACACTCTTAACAAGTTCAGAATGGTCAGAAACTACACCATCTTAACAATTAAAATCAAAGTAAGCCAAATAAAGCAGGTGTTCCTTTTGGACTTCCAATACATGCCTAATCTCATAAGCAGGAGACTCAAGTATGCAGATATTTTTGCGAATGCATTTAATGCTGCTTCTGTGTTAAAACTGGCCAAGTTCATATTCAGGGAAAATATAAAAAAACTTCCACAATCAATTGGATGGATTGACTCTTTCTGAGAAAAATTATATATCAGTTGTCATGCCAACTTGCCCATATGAGTTTAAGCATTTAAAATGCATATGTGCTCTCTTCTCACCCCCATCAACTGGATTACATGCAATTGGAATAAGCTCATGTGAAAAAAGCCAGGAAAGCCAAAAGTCATACTGGTACGAAAGAGTGACTGGTTTTCAACAATAGATGCATCAAATGATCGTCTTTCACAAAATCATATAATTTAAATTCTTGTTCTTGCATTTTCAAAATCTATTTATCAATTATTTAGAAAACTTGAACAAAAGAATGCTATGAGGACAATTAAACAAGTCATGAAGATCATTTATATTTTTACTTCAGGATGAGAAAAGGCCATTAGATTCCAATATGGTTCCCCTACCCCTAATAACTACTCAATTGAACAAAAAGCTTCAAACTATTGGTCATTCTCTTAAAATCTTACCTTTGCTCAACTATAAACATACTATTTTCTAAAAATATGACAAACCTTTTCTTGAATAACACTCATTATAACTCTTCAATGTCATTCAAATATTCAATCATCAATTGACAAAAAATGTTTACACTAAATTAAAATCTCACACTATCCAGCTGTTGGTTACATATACCTTCAATAATTTTAAATACTTCATACAACCTTTAGAATGCAAAGCATTTACCTAAATAGACAAGTTATGCTGTTTTTCCACAATATTTTCTTCAATGTTTGAAAAGAAAGGTGCATGTCCTGTCTGATAATATAAACACAAATATGTCACCACAGAAATGGCAAGGTATAGAAGTTGATGGTGTCATCACACCTAGTATTTGAGGATGACTGTGATTTGATTTATTATACATACGCTTTGGGCTCTCCACTGCTTTCTAGCCCTTTCACAGCCAACAGTGCAACCTCAACATGTTTGTTTCTTCATTTTTGCAGTTCTTTGACCTGAAATGCTAACTCCAGACATGCATTGGATAGTTAGTCTCTGCCTCACGTACTGAGTATCCACATTTTTTGTTTATATTATAAATATAATATTGAACTCTAGAGATCTAATTTAAGTAGATATTCTAAGATCCCATCTACTTGTTGTCAATGGAGAAGTTGGGAAGAGTACTGATAATGCCATTGTGATATTACCTGCAGGAGAGACATTTATTCTTGAGAAACAATTTGATAACATTGCAAATGAACAAGGATATTCAATTCAAAAACAGGATAGGTTGCAAGTACTCTGCAAATCAAATGAAATCTCGAGAAACCAAAAGCTACTGAATCAAACAATGCAGCAGATACAATGAAAGAGCAAATTTGGCTTTCATGCTTTAGCTATTCTTTCAATGATCTACCAAATTAATTCCAGATAGCCTTGTAAACCTGTTCTGTTTAAATATATTTTTAATTTGCTTTTTTGTTTCTACTCAACCTAGTATGACACTTTTCAAGTAGTACATTCATGATTACAACCAACTGCTAAAGACAAAATCCTCCTGGTTCTTTTGCAAATCCCCATAAATCTTGGTGCTACAGTGATTGAAGCTTTTGGCACAAGGAATATTTTCATTTATTATTTGTAACAACTTCATCTATTCTAAGGAAAGTAATTACAGCTTCTTCAACCTTTAAGCTAAACAACTGCATTATCACTGATATCATTCCACCATTTCAGTCAATCTGTTCTGGACCTTTTCTAGCAACTTGATATTTTATTTTTACAGAGAGTACCTAGAACTGAAAATAAAATGCACCCTTACACTTCCAAGTATTAATAAAGATTTCATGTAAATGCCTCACTTTTGTATATTAAAATATATAAAATAAACATTCTCCCAATCAGATGAGATCAAAGCCCATTGAACCATATAGAAATTTACTCCACACAGAATGACAGCACAAGATGTTTGTGATTAATTTTTAATAGAAACAGAAAAAGCTTGACATGCTAAGCAGATCAGGCCGTACCTACACAGATACAGAGTTAACACTTCAGGTTGATGAACTTTTCATAGAACAAGGAAAAATTGGAAATCAGATCTTTAACATTGCAGAGTGGTAAAGGATGAAACATTCTCCTGAGTTGCAGACAGAAGTATATCTGGCTCATGTGAAAAACCAAACCAAACAATTAACGGGAAAGGTTCTATAATGATCTTAAAAATCGTTGATAAAGTTTGAAAAATGTCTTTCCAAAATCTCTCTAAATTTGGGCACTCCCAAAACATATGGATCAGTGAAGCTTCAAAAAATTTACACTTTTCACAAAGAGGATCAACATCTACATAAAAAAGTTTGGACATATGTGTTCTATGTGTCTATGAATTGTAATAAGCAGTGCCTTGCACAAAATGAAGAATCATTAATCAAGCTAAAAGAAGAGTACCCAATCTTAATCTGAATATGTTATGTTCAAATCTTGTTCCCAATCATTCTTAATCCCATCTTAAATCCAATAAATCATTATAAATATATGATATTAATCCACTATGGAAGAATTAAGAAGTTTGAATGTTCGGGAGATTCTCTGTCTGATGTCTGGAGATTGCTATCCGATCCACAATTTTCCTTTTTTTTAAAAAAGGTAACCTTGTTTAGAGAGGGTAGATTACATTTAGTTTTTTTAGGTTTTTTTGTTTGTTTTCTTTTTATCCATTTTTATTTGGATTAACTTGGTAAATATGGTTTAACATGAGATTAATTCAAGAACTTGTTTCTCATGTGGATCAAGAAACTTGTAGTTTCATCCTTTTTTTGTACTTGTAGGTATATGAGATAACTTATTACGTGCTTTGCTTAAAATTTTGTATTTAAATTTATATGTTCAATAAAAATATTTAAAAAAGAAAGAACATTGCAGAGTGGGATGTGAGTCAGCAAGGAGGAGTATTTTGGTAGGATGGAGATCACAAGGGATTGAATAACGAAAAAGTTGATTTGGTAAGAGCACATAGAGTTCCTTTAGTTTTCACTTATCATTGATATTCCCTTTGATGTGTCTGCTATTCTGTCCCCATCTTTCCAGCAAATTAATGTGTTTGATTTCTATCTTTCCCTCGTTTTGTTCAATGGTCCTGGATCTGAAATGTTAACTCTGTTCTTCGCTCCATAGTTGCTGTTCGACCTGCTGAATATTTCCAGCAAGTTTAGTCTTAATTCTGAATTCCACTTTCTATAGTTCTTTGCTTATCGATTACCAGGTAATTTTTAAAACAGCCTTCCTCATTTGACCTGGCATCTCTAAGCATTCTCTTCAAGGCTTCTTCATTCTTGTTATTTGTTTGAAGTTAGATTACTGAGTTCTTCACCCTCCAACTAAACTGCATTATTCCACAATTCTTGTGTTAAACTTCACCTACCTTGTCTCTTCTCATTTTACTAAACTGTCTGCTTTCTCCTATTTCATGCTGATTTGGATACTCTGCTTTATCCATCACTAATATTCCAATACCAATCACTGCTAAATACCAAAGAACATCACAGCACAGAAGGCAGGCCCTTTGTCCCTTCTAGTCCATTGCAAACCTTTATTCTGCCTAGTCCCACAGATCTACACCTAGTCCATGTACCTCCCTACCCCTCCCATCCATGTATCTGTCCAAACTTTTCTTAAATGTTAAAATTGAACCCATATTCAACATTTCAGCTGGCAGTTTGAACCATACTCCCACCAATCTGTGGATGAAAAAATTTCCCCAATGTTCCCCCTAATCTGCTCCCCGTTCACTCTTAACTAATTTCCTCTGGTTGGAGTCTCACCTAACCTCAGTGGAAAAATCCTACCTGTATTTACTCTAGATAGATCATACTTTTGTATACCTCTATTGAAACTCCTACATTCCTGGGAATAAAGTCCTGACCTGTTTAACCTTTCCCTGTAACTCAGTTCCTCAAGTCCTGGCAACATTCTAGTCAATCTTCTCTGAACTCTTACAACTTTATTGCTATCTTTTCTGCAGTTAGGTGATCAAAACTATAATACAATACTCCACATTTTGCCTCACTAATGTCTTAACACAACTTTACCATAACATCCCAAATCTGATGCTTCACAGGGAAGGGGGTCCATAAATTTTGAGAAGAGTCGCAAGGAGTCATAGTCAAAAAAAGGTTGAGAACAGCTGATATAGATAAATGATACAAGATGGCAACAATAAGTGCAGCTCCAGTATTTGAGGCACATCATGAGTCATAGGTCTCCAGTCAGTGAGGCAATCAACCACTACCCCTCTCTGGCTTCCCCCATAAAGCCAATGTCAAATCCAGTTTACTATCTCACCATGAATACCCAGCAACTGAATCTTCTTGACTAACCTCCGATGCAACATCCACAAACTTTTCTTCATCAACTTTCCTGGTAACTTCATCGAAAAACTCTAAGATTAGTCCCTGACTATCTATGGACGACACCTTCCAAGTTCTAATATTTCCTAATTTCAAAACATGTCATCTTCTAGGAAACGTGAGCGACAATATTCCGAATTACTATCTTATTAATCCAATAAACCAAACTTGCAGCTTTAATTCATTGATAAAATGAATGAAGATTTTGCATCTTCCCATTGATATTTTCATAATGATGAATAAACAAAGCACACTGTATAATGATATAACGATATTCAACTTTAAACAGATAGAAGAAATAGACAGAATAAGACAAATTAAGATGAAATTGAGATGAATTTAAAAAAAGTATCTTGAGCTTACAACTCTGTCATGATTCTTTGAAGAATAAAATGCAAGCTCTCGCTCCACTCGGATATTACAACAGATGATGTCATAGTAACATGGTAACATTACAAACAATAATTTCTTAAAGGGGTATGCACAAAATTAACAAAAATCAAAAACACAAGGTTTTTAACCTTTACATTCTAATTAATTATTCCTTGAAAACCAAGGATCCTCATGTATATTAACTTTGCCTTTAATCCTTACTCTCTGTATTCTCAAAATTTCATCTTTGAAGGCCTTCCACTTGCTGAGCACATCCCTGCCACCAAACAATCAAGCCCAATCTACGCATTTTAGGGGGGGTCTTCTCATTTCCTCAAAATTGGCTTTTCTCCAATTTAGAATCTCAACCCTCGGAACAGACTCATCCTTATCCATAATTATCTTAAAACTCATGGCATTGTGATTACTGGACCCAAAGTTTTCCCCAGTACATATTTCTGTCACATATACTGTCTTGTTCTCCAGTAGGAGATCCAGTATTGAACTCTCTCTAGTTGGTATTTCAATAAATTGATTTAGATAGTTTCCTGAATACATTTGACAAAGTCTAAGCCATCCACCCATTTACAGTACAATCTTCCTTCCAGTATTAAAAAAAAGTATCTTGGGAATGCTGTATCTCCTTTCAACTTGTAGGGAAATTTCCTTCCCCCCCATCCCCCCGCAATAAATCTATTATTTGATATTTTTCCAAGTGGTTTTATAAAGTTCATATGTATATCAATATCTTCAATAGCAATATCTTCTTCAGCCCTGTTAATTCAAATAAATCCAGTCAGGTTGATCATATTTTGCCCTTAACAATCTCAAGATGATTTTCATGTACTTAGCTACACAATTTAGAGACAAAATAATTAGCATTTGGAAGAGTATTGTAGTGTTCTTTCAACCCCATTAGATAGGTAGTGCCATGGTTCCCACATTTACCTCTTCATTATTTTTTTTGTTGCAAAATCAGGATGTGTACCTTCCAGTCACCTGGAATCACCCTCTACCTTATACCATTTAAGGAACATTAGAATATTGTGTCCAGGTCTCTGCAAACATTTCCTTCAATAACTGGGTACATTCAAAATGACCTCTTTAATGACTGCCAATCTTTCAAGCAATCATTTTTTTCTATTTCATTCTATCTATATGTAGAGTTTAAATTGAAGTAATTATATATAGAATTTAAAAGTTATTAATTATGATGATTATTAAGGCCAGTATTTTTGATAATGGCCACAAAGCAGCAAGATTGATCTAAAAATTGATCAGTTAACTAATGTCCTTTAGGGAAGTAAACCTGCCATCACATCTTGTCTGAGTTATTTGTGAATGCTGGTTCATGCTGTGACTGCTTCTTAACTGCCTTCTGAAATGATCTGCAGAGGGGGAGTGGGATGAACAATAAATGCTGGCCTTAACAGCATAATGTAGAGAACAAGCTCACATCTTACCTTGTTCTTTTATGAAGTCTTTTTCAGATGTTGAGACTGGCAGAAGCAGCTCGCCCACTGGGGGTTGGATGCTCACACCAAAATGATCATTGTTTGTGCTGTAAAATATTAGAAATTAAAGAACTAAATATGATCCAAAGTATATAATGGCACCAAATTTGCTATTGCTTCATTATGCACCCATGTACATACCGAACAGGAAGACAGATTTAGATGAGGATTTTATGTGAATGCAAAGGCATCATTCATCATGGAATCAAACAGGCAATTTAGGCCAACATGTCTGTGCTGACCAACCAGAATCCACATTAATGATGAAGAGGATTTACTGTCATATACACAAGTACAATGTACAGATGCATTGTGCTTGTTCCAGGTAGATTTGCACCAATCCTACACTAATGTTCACCCCTCTGAAATGGATCCTCGATTTCTGAATCAGTGGAGAATGGCAACATCTCCTCCTCCACACTGACCATCAACACAGGGGCACCTGAAGGCTGGGTGTTCAGCACCTTACATTATTCCCTATATACTTATGATTGTACAGCCAAGTTCTGCTCCAAAGCAAGCCACAAATTTGTTTACGACAAATTTGTTGGCCGAAAAATGGGAAACAAATGAGCCAGTATATAGGATGGAGATTGAAAATCTGGTTACGTGGAGCCAGAAAAGCAATGTTTCTGCCAAAGTCAACAAGATCAATGAGCTTATTGAGGACTCCAGGAAGGAAAAGCTGAGGGATTACGCACCCATCTTCATTAATAGGACGATGGTGAAGTGGGTTAGTACCTTCAGTTTCTTTGGATTCCACATCAGAGTACCTATTGTGGAGCTAGCAAATTGAGGCAGCCATGAAGAAGGCATACCAACACCTCTACATTTTAATTTAAGAGAATTGGCACTTCAGCCAACTCTTGATCAAACTTCTAGAGTTATACTGTGGAAAATATACTGACTGCATGCATTGTGGCCTGGTTTGGTAACTTGAGTGCTCAGGAACATGGTGATGAGAATGGCAAGCCTAGCCAGCTCCACCAAAGATAGCGACTTCCTATCCATTGAAAGAATCAAGTGAGACGTTGCCTCCAGAGGGCAGCCAACATCATGAAGGACCCCCACCACCCCCTTCACGTTGCTCCTTCAGGCAGCTGAAGTCCAGAATTTCTAGATTCAAAAACAGTTTTATCCAACAATCATTAGGCTCTTGAACCTGTCTATACTGTCCTAATCCTAACTATAAAGTACTCCAACACCACCAAAAGATCTGTATGCACTGCTAAAATGTTACTTTTTTTCTAGCACCAACTGCAACTGTGAATATTTATCTATCTTTTTTACATTAATTATCTTTTTCTGTCTTGGCATATGTGGTAGTTTAATTTTGATTATTGTTGTTGGTGTATCTTGAATATGTGTTTCGGTGCAGTGAGAAAGAAAATACATTGTATTTACGTAATGACAATAAACAAACCAGCTCCATCTAAATTCAGTTTTATTTTCCCCACATCCCTATCAACTATCCCCTCTCCAAATTCTACCATTCAACGAGGAGCAATTTATGGTGACCAATGATCTTACAGGCATATCTTTGGGATGAGGCCAGAAACTGAAGCACAGATGGGGAGAGGTAAAGCAACACACGGGGCAACACAGTCGCAGGGAGAATGTGCAAGCTCCAGAAAGAGAGCAGAGGTCTGGGGCTGAACATGAATCGCGAGAAACTCGAAGCAGCACTTTACTAGTTGTGCCAATTTATTACACTCAAATCTTGTCAAGACACAGTTTCATTGAAAAAGTGCATTTTGCAAAGTGCCATAAAATGCCAGTAAACAGAGGAAGTTGGAGCCAAAATAATATCAAAATGGAGGCCAATCATAGCCTCAAGAAATATTTCTAGTCAGGTTTACTATAGAATCTGCAGAGACCATTGGACAGAACTCTTTCTTCCTAACTCAATGGTATCACGTTTTGATGTTAAATCTTCTTTGCCTCTGTGTAACAGACTTGCATTGAATAAACTTATCGCTATAATGGAAAATCTTTCCAATTATTATTTTTAAAGTACTGATTACAAGTTGTTCTTGTAGCCCAATTATTTTTTGTTCAATTCTAATTCTAATAAATACATTGGATTCATGTTTTAATGTTAATGCAGAACAAAAAAAAAGTTATGATATAATCATAGAATTCCAGGAAAAGGCACGCTTTCTTCCTGGCTCTTGTTCCACAGAAATCTGGAGATCCTCTGTAGGCAGGCAAAGTGTTTGGCATGCAAAACCATGCACAATGATTGACACCTCAGGCCAATTGATCTCGTTATAACCTCCATCTCCCCTGCCCCTGCTAGTATTGCTCTAAAGCTATTGATCGGAACACACAGCCGATCAGTTTCCATTTTCTGATTTCAGGCAGGCCAATTAAGGAGGTGAGTAATTGTGATTACACTGCTAAAAGATCAATCGAACTTGCTGGAAGATTCAATACTTCTTCAGTTTGGCCCAGAAGGCAAACATGATGAGCAGTGGTATTCAGAGATGAGCAAATACTTTACAATAAAACAAACTTTTATTTCAACATGCTGAACAATACAAGTGCACTCCAAGTTTCAAATCAATATAAAAATACAACTGTTGACACATATTTCTGCTATTCCATTTAAAAACCATTATATTTTGTATTCATATCTGTAACAGCATTCAGCTTGGAATTTATTTTGGTAGTTATGCCAGATCAAAAAATGCATGTTGATACCTACTCATATTGACTTAGATTTTGAGCTTGCAGTCCCTGTGCATTGCAAACAGAATCATACTTTAGTCACAGCTTTGCTTGATCATTCAGCTCACAGTTTAAACCATTCTAATAAAGACCTCGATTTGATATCTATGGCAAAGCCATTTATAAGCACCTTAATCAAAGAGCAACATACTCCGTCATTGATCTGGAATTTAGTCTACAGATAAGGAATAAACAATTACGAGGTAACAGTTCGGAAACTCAATTTTTTATTCATTCTGAATACCAAAGACCATATTTCTCAAAGAACATAGAGATGCAGAAAATGCTCAATAAAAATAAAAAATGCAACAAGCTTCAAACCCGATCATCTGTGCTACAATATTCGGGAAGACACTGGGCAATTTTTGAAAAATAAAAGTTTGTGAAGTTACTCCAGAACAAGCTAGATACAAATGAGTCAATGAAATAATAAACCTTAAAATAAGTATCTCACACATAGAGATATCATTTTAATATGTTCCTGACTGCACCAATTTAAAAAAAATGGAATCTTATAAGACCAGAATTCTAACAAGCAGTGTTTGAGCTACTGCAAAGCTAATATCTGCAAAGTGGAAGAATTGAAACATAATTTTGCTTAACATTCAAAATTTAGGAGTTCAAGCTGTTAAAATGGCTAATCAAAACAGGGTTGTTACAGTAGTTTAAAATGTATGCATGCCTCATAATGCAGAGTAAATTTAGCGCTTGATGAGTTAGTATATATACAAAATATTTGTTCTAATTAGTTCTCTGGAGCATGAAACAACACTCCCACTAAATGAGATGAACACTTGATTTTATGTGATAGCAATAATTTTGAAACTGCAGTGCAATGATTTTTATCACTGCGTCAGAAGCACAATGTATTTTTTCCTCATATCTGATCAACATTCCCCGAAGTAGCATCCTCCCAACAAAGAAACCACAATCTGAAACCTCATCTGACAGAACATTCCATTCTACTCAAAATTTTCCAGAAGACCCAGAAATTTTTTTTGTAATAATTTAAATATTTAGACACTAATGTTAGGTGAAAACATACGTAATTTTTAAGTTCTTTGGCAAACAGAAAACTTGCCTGCAATTCTATAACTCTCCATCAAAAGTTACTTACCTTAATTGCATTCCTCAATTTGCTAAATGAATATTTATCCCTGGAAAATATTTCAATATCCAATACTTTGTAAATCAAAAAAATTGAGCCAAATACTGCCATTTCAATATTGTATTTTCCTTTCGCCAAAGTGCTGAACAGTTTGTTATTTCAAAATATAACTGCATAAATCAAAGTAATAAAACCTACAAAGAAACAGTGATAGCACCTGTATAACAAAAAAAAATCAATTCATAAATTGAGGAATCAATTTATTGAAAATATATACTATATATTCTACATGGGTCTAAGTGTCTCCAAATGACACATAGATTAAACATAACATTTACCACACTTTATATGCCAGAAACATAATCAAATACTAACATTTCTCTGAATCTTGGAAGAGCCTGAACAAGAGTCCCAGTACAAATAATAATGTAGTGAATCTAAGAATTGAAAAGTTTCCTCTACAGATTTAAGATTCAATTTATTCAAACTACAAATGAAATTAGGAATTATTTCCTTGAAAAGAATGTCGAGTGATTGCTTATTTTTTCTGTTCAATACTATGCAAATTGATGGTTATGAGAAAATGGGGACCTGAAATTAAACTGGACAAAGGACACGAAGTCGAACTTCGAACAAAATACGTTTGCAGAAATTATCAAGGTTCAAGTCAAGTTTGAGTCATATTATCCAAAAGGATGCAACAGCTTTTGAGACACTGGTTCCGACCGATTAATGTCACCTAATTCTGTTTCTTAAAAATTGTTGTTTTAGTCTGGATTGCTTGATTCATGGCTTGAATAAGTTACAAATCTGCTCAGCAGAGTAAGTAAGAATTCAGAATGATCTTCCATATTTCTATTTTCTGTCATTTAGTCAATTGTGAATGGAATTGTGATTCATTACTTGTGCTAGTTTACAGTGCTTATATATCTATTCATTTATTTTCCAAGGGTAATATTCGAATCTCTATACAGACCAAGGTGAATACTTAATTTGGTTATTTATTTTATGAGAGGCATTGATTATAAATGGTGGAATGCTATATAAAATCATCTCTCAACATCTTCAATATTAAATGCATTCATTTTTAATTTTTTAATTTAGACAAAGAGCTAGGTGATGGGACTTTTGGCCCACTATCCCGTGCTACCCAATTACACAAAATTGACCTACAACCACAGTAAGTTTTTGATGGTTGGGAGGAAACCGGTGGAAACCCACGGAGACATGGGCAGAAGGTACAAACTCTTTACAGGTTTCAAAACCTGGTCACTGGTGCCGTAACAACATTGTTTTGCTACAATAACTCTGTGCCACCCTCTACGCTAACCGTGCCACCCTTGATGAAAGGTTGATGTGAAAAATGTGAAACCAGAAAGAAAATAACTTTTATCTTTAAAAAAAACCATGTTCATTTACAATGTTCAATGCCTCTTCCAGATTTTTTTTTCCCCCTGTCTCTACACATTTTTCTCTGAAAAATTGCATTTATAATTGGGAGAACATTTGATTTCCTAATTGCTTTTCCTGAATGAGAAGACCAATATTTAGTTGGAGTCAGTCAACATACTTCAAGGTAAGTGGCATTTTAAATTTTTTTTTAAAATTTTTCACACTATGAACCATACTGACCAAAATACACACAAACATTTCCCTCTTGAATATACACACTGGCATGTTGACAAAAACTGGGACTTCCAAATAAGAATCACTTTGTATCTGTAATGTGCAGCATTCAATCTAACCCTAGATCTCCAAAACAAGGACATTTACATTAATGACCCCCCCCCCCCCCCCACCCCATGGCAGCCACTAACGAGGAAGATATCCTAGGTGCTTTGGAAAGTGGACCTGAGATTGTTTTATTGATTTTCCACATTCTCAGTTGTACGTTTTCATCTTTAAAGTGGATCGATGAATGCCAAAATTTTAAATTTATCATTAACCATAGTAATACAAGCCCATAGTAATACGAGTCCATCAAGTATCAAGATGTAGAAATGCAGAAAGTTAGAAATGATATCATCAGGGCTCCTATGATTATAGAAGTCATCAAACTAAAGGGGTGCATAGCTAAGTGGTTTGGTTCAACCATTAGTCAAGATTGCAGTATTCTCATCAGGTTTCAAGTTCATGTACCATGGCAGAAACTTAAATATAAAAATCTTGTAGAAACACTCCAGTACAGGTAGGACTTGCTATTCTTCATTCCCTTTTTGTTACTTCACATACAAATCAATTTTTTTAGTAGGGAACAATTTTCAATATTCATTGACCTGTTTTACACTTGGATATTTTATTCATGATTTTATGGAATGGGATTTACAAGGACTCCTAGTAGCTCACGTTGAGAAAGCACATGACAAGATTGTTCTTAACCTTTATTCTGTGCTGAATCCAAGTAAACAAGCAACCATCACTTAAAAAGGCATCACTCATACAACGATTGAAGCTCAATATAAGCAACAAGGTAAAAGTGTGACTTTTGATGTGAATATGGACTTTATAAAGCAAAACTAATGTGGTGATCATACAAATTGGTTTTCTCCACGATATGTTCTATCCTGCAAAGGCTTGATGAGCTTGGCATAAAAGCAAATTTTACAAAACAGCGTTCAACACAAAAATAAAAAGTCCATGCTCCAAAACAGAGGTGATAATTAAAAAAACACAGACTGGCTATTTGGCTTGAAGAGCTTCATCAAAAAAAACATACTAACCATTAACTGGAGATATCAAAACAAAAATCTAAGCTGTAAGTCTCAATACACATCATAAAATCCTCACTGTAAACCATGGTTGGTTTAATGGTTCCAGGACTGGTTGAGTTTTAATATTATGCAAATGCAAAAAGCAAGCGCTGACATCATTGTAGCTGAGGCACTACTGTACACATCATAACAGATTATCAAGACTAACAACGTGAGCCAAGTTTTCAATGCAGATGAGTTGGATTTGCATTGAAAATGGATCCTATCAAAAACCTGCATCTCTGCCAATGAGAAAATTCTTCCAGCTTTGAAAGAGTGCTTCTTTCTTTCATTAGGTGACAATAATAAACTAAAACTTTGCTCATTTGCATTCACAATGAAGAATTGTGAAATCTATCTTCCACCAGAAAATAGTCATAGATAACTCAATAGTGATTCAGTGGTGTTTTATAGCCTGCTTTGTGCTCAACATGAAGATAAGTAGAAGAAAATTTGACCATCAGGACTATAATTACTTTGGACACACCAGTGCTCATCATTTGGACTATGAAACCCTTTGTTCAAGTAGAGAGTTGTGTTCCTGTCTCTGCAAATATCATAGATCATACAAGATCATGGGCCAGGGCATTATAGTTATCTTTCAGACATAGATTTTCTGGTCTGTCATTCAGGTAAAGGGAAGTCTTCTGTCCAGGAGCTCTGAAAGAAATTTCATTTTAACTTCCCACGTGCTGCATAGGACAAGTTTTCACTTCATTGTACAATGTGTGGAACATGTTGCTTCTTGGAGCAGTGAATGACTTTGTTGGCTTCGAACCAATAATCATTCACAATGAATCAGTGACTTTAGAATGGCAGGTGGGATTTGAGAAGGATAAAGAGGAAGATGTTGTACGATTACTCAAGTCCCATGCTAAGCTTCTGACTAACAAGAACCTGGCAGAGCTTCACATGAAAGAATTCAAAGAGAATTACAATGACAGCTGCTTTGAGAAGATGAAAAGAGCATGACAACAAAGCATCTGCAGATGATTATCAGCTGTATTGATGAGGCTATGAGCATTCTTAGGTGTTGTGATCATCTGGCAAATAGCTCTGCCAAAGAAGCATGGTTTATAAAGAACAGCTTGTCACGTTACAGAGAGATTTATGATACCATGCTGCATGAAAGAAAACAGCCAATGCTGGATATTTTGTTTGGAAAGAGTGAAAACTGTCATATCAGAATCATAGAATCAGGAATCTCTGACCTCCATATAAAGACACAAATGAAGATGGAAGAATGGACATATGCATTCTGCAACCACTACAAAACCCGTTGCATAGAGAAGACAATGTCATCAAACATTTGGATGGAGAGTTGACAATAGATTACATTGGTCTTCTATAGATTAGACATGTCTCTGATCGAATACACAGCATTCTGGAGGGGGAGGGCAAGCAGCCAGATGTCATGGGGACCAATGACATAGCTAGAAGTGGGGATGAGGTCCTGAAGGAAGAATGTAGGGAATTAGGGAAGAAGTTAAAAAGCAGGACCTCAAGGGTGGTAATCTCACGATTGCTGCCTGTGCCACGCACTAGAGAAGGTAGGAATAGGAAGATGTGGTGGATGAATGCGTGGCTAAAGAGTTGGTGCAGGGGTTCAGATTTGTGGATTACTGGGATCTCTTCTGGGGAAGGTCCAACCTCTACAAAAAGGATGGGCTGCAACTGAACTGGAGGGGGAACAATATCCTGGCAGGCAGGCTTACTAAATCTGTGGGGAGGGTTTAAACTAGTTTGGCAGGGGGGTGGAAATCAGAATGGGAGTGCAGAGATTAGGGTAGAAAGTTAACTAGATTTAAAGGAAGAGAAGAATCAGATTGTTAAAATTAATAAGAGAGGGTAGTAAAAGTAGATGTTAATCAAAGGAGTGCAAGTGGGGAACATTCTGTTAAGAGTATATATTTCAATGCAAGAAGCATGGTAAGTAAGGTGGATGAACCTAGAACATGGATTGACACATAAAATTATGATATTGTAGACATCTGTGAAACTTGATTGCAGGAGGGGCATGATTGGCAGCTAAATGTTCCAGGATTCTGATGGTTTAGGCATGATAGAACAGGGGGGATAAAAGGTGGAGGAGTCACATTGCTAGTTAGAGAAAACATTACAGTGGTGCTATGGCAGGATAGATTGGAGAGATCATCCAGTGAGGCTATTTAGGTGGAAGTGAGGAATGGGAAAGGCATGAAAATGGGGGTGTATTATAGTCCCCCTCTAATGGACAGAGAGAATTAAAGGAGCAAATGTGTAAGGAGATAGCATATATGTATAGTAAACATAAGGTGGTGATTGTTGGAAATTTTAACTTTCCACACATTGACTGGGATGCCCATACTGTAAAAGGGCTAGATGGGTGGGAGTTTGTCAAATGTGTACAGGTAAGTTTTCTAAATTAATACATAGAACAACCGACTAGAGTGGGGGGAGTATTGGATCTCCTATTAGGGAACGAGATAGGTTAGGTGACAAACGTTTGTATTGGGGAACATTTTGGATCTAGTGATCATAATACTATTAGTTTTAGGTTAATAATGGAGAAGGATAGGGCTGGGCCTAAGGTTGAGATTCTTGATTGGATCAAGGTTCATTTGAGGAGATACAAAAGGATTTTGAAGGTCTGGATTGGGATATTTTATTTTCTGGGAAGGATGCAACAGATAAATGGAGGATATTCAAAGGGGAAATTTTGAGTGTACAGAGTCACTATGTACTTCTGAGGATTAAAGGAAAGGTTAGAAAATATAGGGAGCCTTGGTTTTCATAGGATATTGGGAATTTGGTTTGGGGAAGAGGGATGTGAACAATAGGTTTCAACAGCAGGGAATAAATGAGGTGCTTGAGGAATATAAAGAGTGCAAAAAAACTTAAGAAAGAAATTAGAAAGGCTACAATAAGATATGAGGCTGCTTTGGCAGGCAAAGTAAAGATAAATTCAAAGGGTTTCTACAGGTACATTAAAAGTAAAAGAATAGTGAGGGATAAAATTGGGCCCCTTGAGGATCAGAGGGGTAGGTTACATGAGGAGTCAGAAGAGATGGGGGAAATTTTAAATGTTTTCTTTTTCTTCAGCATTCACTAAGGAAAGGAATATTGAGTCAGGTGAAGTAAGAAAAGTTAGTAGTGAGTTCATGGAAAATATACAGATTAATGAGGAGGTAGAACTGGCTATTTCAAAGAAAATCAAGGTGGATAAATCTCCGGGTCCTGACAAGACATTCCCTAGGACCTTGAGGGATATTAGTGTACAAATAGCAGGGACTCTGATAGAAATATTTAAAATGCCATTAACCACGGGGGAGGTGCCAGAGATTGGAGGGTAGCTATATTGTTCCACTGTTTAACAAAGATTCTAAAAGTAAACTGGGTAATTATAGGCCTGCGAGTCTGATGTTGGAGGTAGGTATTCTTAGAGATGGGAGAGTATTCTTAGAGATGGAATATACAATTATTTGGATAGACAGGGACTGATTAGGAGTAGTCAACATGGTTTTGTGCGTGGTAGATCATGTTTAACAAATCTTATAGAATTTTTCGAGGAGGTTACTAAGAAGGTTGATGAAGGGAAGGCTGTGGATATTGTCTATGTGGACTTTACTAAGGCCTTTGACAAGGTTCCATATAAGAGGTTAGTTAGGAAGGTTTAATCATTAGGTATTAATGTTGAAGTAGTGAACTGGATTCAACAATGGTTGGATGGGAGATGTCAGATAGTAGTAGTGAAAATTGTTTGTCAAATTGGAGGCTGGTGACTAGCGGATTGCTTCAGGGATCGGTACTGGGTTCATTGTTGTTTGTCATATATATTAATGATCTGGATGTTGGGGTGGTAAATTGGATTTGTAAGTATGCAGATGATACTAAGATTGGTGGTGCTGTGGACAGTGAAGAAAGTTTTCAAAGGACAGTTAGAAGAGTGGGCTGAAAGATGGGAGATGGATTTAATTCTGATAAGTGTCATTTTGGAAGGAAAACTCAACAAAGGTCCATACACATGGGAGATAATTGAGGAGAACAAAGGGATTTAGGAATTCTGGAACATAACTCCCTGAAGGTGGAGTCACATACATATAGGGTGGTGAAGAAAGCTTTTTGTATGTTGACCCTCATAAATCAGAGTATTGAGTACAGGAGTTAGGATGTCATGTTGAATTTTTATAGGGCCTTGGTAAGGCCAAATTTGGATTATTGTGTAGTTTTGGTTGCTGAGCTATAGAAAGGATATCAACAAAACAGAAAGAGTACAGAGAAGATTTACAAGAATGAACTGGAGGGAAAGGTTAAATAGGCTGGGACTTTATTCCCTGGAGTATAAGATTGAGGGGTAAATTGATAGAGGTCTTTAAAATTATGAGGGAGACAGACAGAGTAAATATGGACAGGCTTTTTCCACTGTGAGTGAGGGAGATTCAAACATGAGGATATGGATTGAGATTGAAGGGGGGAAAATACAGGGGAAATATGAGGGGGAATTTAAAAAAAAAATTTCACACTATGAACCACATTAATCAAAATTCACACAAACATTTCCCTCTTGAATATACACAGTGTCATTTTCTCCCCTTTTCCCCCTCCCTTCACTCCCTCCTTCCTAACCCCCTCCAAACCCATTAAACAATAAACCCATTAAATAATGTCATCACACAATGAGAATAAACAAGAAAATTGTGTCATCTACTGTTACACACTGGGTCAGTTCATTTCGTCTTCTTCTCATTCTACCATTTTAGGGGTTGGAGGTTCGAGGTTATGTTATGTTCCATGTACGGTTCCCAAATTTGTTCAAATAATGTGACTTTATTTTTTTAATTATATGTTCTATTTTCCAATGGAATACATTTATTCATTTCTATGTACCATTGCTGTACTGTCAGGCTTTCTTCTGATTTCCAAGTTGACATTATACATTTTTTTGCTACAGCTAAGGCTATCATAATAAATCTTTTTTGCGCTTCATCAAGTTTAAGGCCTAATTCTTTACTTCTTATATTACTTAGAATAAAGATTTCTGGATTTTTTGGTATAAGAGAAAGAAAATGATGAAATAAGGTGTAAACCCAAACAAAAGTGGGAACAAGATCTAAACATAAAGATAAAAAATGAAATATGGGAAAAGCATGCTCTGGAACTATGAGAAATACAGTAAACACGAGGTTATGCATGATACAGTATAATTGGTTACACAGGCTATATATCGCGCCCCAAAAGTTAAATAAATGGGACCCAACAGTATCAGATAGATGTTTTCGCTGTAAGAAGGAAACGGGAACAACAGTACATGTAATTTGGGCATGTGAGAAAGTGGAAAAGTTTTGGGAAGATCTAAATCAGGTATTAAATAAAATCACAAAAAGCAACATACCAAAAAATCCAGAGGGGAAATTTCTTTACGCAGAGGGTGGTGTGAGTGTGGAATGAGCTTTCAGCAAAGTGATAGATGCGGGCTCGATTTTAATATTGAAAGAAAAGTTGGTTAGGTATATGGACGAGAGTGGTATGGAAAGATATGGGCCAGGTATGGGTCAATAGGACTAGGTGGGAGAAGGTGTTAGGCATGGACTAGAAGGGCTGAACAGGCTGTAATTGTTATGTGGTAATATAAGATGCTGAAAGACTGGCTGAGTTCCTAAGAACATAAGAAATAAGAGCAGGAGTAGGCCATCCAACCCATCGAGCCTGCTCCGTCATTCAAAAAGATTATTCCTGATCTGATCATTGACTCAACTCCACCTTTTCCCCATATCCCTTAATTCCTTTTTTTATGTAAAAATCTCAATGAACCTTAAAAATCTTTCATGAAGTAGCCTCATCCACTTCCCTGGGTATGGGAGGAGAATTAATGGAAACATTTAAAATTATGAAAGGGATAGATAAAATAGAGGCAGAAAAATTGTTTTCACTGGTAGGTGAGACTGGTAGGGGACACAGCCACAAGATTCAGGGGAGTAGATTTAAGACGGAGATGAGAGTAGTGAATGTGTGAATTCTCTACCCAGGGAAGTGGTTGAGGCAACTTCATTAAAGGGTAGATGGGCCAGATGGCCCATGGGCTCGATGGACTGAATGGCCAACTCCTGCTCCTATTTCTTATGTTCTTAGGAACTCAACCATTCTTTTTAGCAACCTCACTAACCTCGTCCTCATACTATGGGGATTCAGATATGCTCATTGTCCTTTTAGCATCTCGTGACCTCTGCATCTTTTTCTGACTTTTCTGCCCTCTATTTTTCGTTTTCTTTTTCCTAACTCTACCTTTGGTCTCCATACCACCTTCCTCATTCGTTCTTTGTAGGTTGTTATCCCCCTGCCCCATTAGTTTAAACCTTCCCCGACAGCACTAGCAAACAATCTCCCTAGAACATTGATCCCAGTCCGGCCCAGATGCAGTCAGTCTGGTTTGTTCTGGTCCCATCTGCTCCAGAACTGGCTCCAATGGTTCAAGAAACTAAAACCCTCGCTCCTGCACCACTGTTCAAGCCACATATTCATTCTAACTATTCTGCTATTTCTACTCTCACTAGCTCGTGGGACAGGTAATAATCCTGAGATTATTATTTTTGAGGTCCTACTCTTTAATTTATTTCCTATCTCCCTAAATTCAGCTTGTAAGACCTCATCCTGCTTTTTTCCTATATCATTAGTACGAATATGGACCACGGCAGCTGGCTGTTCACCTTCCCCTTTCAGAATGTCCTGGAGCTGCTCTGAGACAATTGCAGCATCTGTGGTCTTTTGTGTTTCATTCTGACAATGGATAACACTCCATGAAGGATGGCATTGGCAGCCTTCTAGTCTGCCTAATTCTCAAATACACAACCTCCTGCACATACTTCCAGCAAGCCAAACTATTCCCTACTATTATCTATAAAATTGGATTATTAGACTATATAATGATAAAATGTAAAATCTAACCCACTCCTAATCCACTGTTTCTTGTGGTTTAAAAATCCTAACAGCTGTTGAATAGACAGAATTTTTATGGGAAATAAAGTTATTTTTATTTGCACTATTCATTGTACTTTTCTGGAACTCTAACTATTTCATAGCATATAACAAAGACCCCTATATTAAGGGAGTGCAGCACTGTTGCAGGCACCTTCTTTCACATGGTGATAAGCCCCAAAAACACCCAGGTCAATACAAAAGATCTCATGGTATCCTCTCAAAGAAAAACAGCAAATTACTGAATCAAGCAACAAACAGTAATTAAAATAGGTTATCTAGTCATATTCACATTGTTGTTTGTGGAATCTTGCACTACGCATACTGATTGCTTCTTGGAAATTGTGGAGGATGCTTCTCAAAAATACTTCACTGGCTACAAGAATGTTCTGAAATTCTGGAAGGTGTATACAAATACAAGCCTCTTTCTCTCAGAAAGATAAACAGAACTTTATAATTAGCGAGGTAAAAGATCCCTTTATTTAACCATTGTATTTACTGCATGAAAATTACGTTCTCAAACCTAGAAGCAGAAGGAAATACAAGGCTGATTTCATGCTTCACAAATTATAGAGCAATTAAAAATTTACAGTAGTAAACAAAAGCTTTGCTCGAGGTATACATAGATATTCGGTGTCAGGTCACTCGGAGAGCTACTGTGTAACCATGTAACCCAGTACTTCCTGTCACCTAGTCGGCAACTAAACTGGCTCCCCCACCAGGCTTGTCTGGTACAGAGGGTGGCTAGACACCCTGCAGGATGAAAAACAAGACCTGTCAAAGAGTGGACAAACCCTCTTGTAGGGTCAACAGACATCTAGCAAACACATGCCGTGAAGCATGGAAAGGGCATCCCTTTCATCGAAACTTGGTCTGGCCATTCACTACAACAGAACTTCCCCCAGCTGTCAACCTCTCTCTGCTGCAGGCAAACATAACTACCCACTTTAAGAGGCCATTTTATTCTGGTCCCAAAAGAAAATGGTGTAAAAAGGCCTATATGATCAATGTCCAATGGCTCTAACATCTACCATCAATGAAGTGTTTTGAAAGCTGGCCATGGCTTACGTAAATTCCATCATCCCAGCAAGCCTCGACTCACTCCAATTCATTTACCATTGCAACAGGTCCATGTCACATACCAATTCCCTGGTTTTCCACTCATCGCTGGAACATCTTGATTGGCGTCAGAATCTGCTCCATGATCATCAACACCAGTGCCCCACTGGGCTGAATGCTCAACCCTCTGCTGTATTCATGAGTGAGTGACCAAACACAGCTCCAACTTGATCTCCAAATCAAGAGAAAATGAGGCATGTCTACTATGTCCCTCAACAACTTCTACAAATGTACCATTGAAAATATCCTGTCAGGATGCATTACTGCATGGTTCTTGAAGTGCTCTGCCCAAGACCACAAGTTGTGATCACACAGCTCAGAGCATCACACAAAGCCTCCACCCTCCATCAAATCCATCTACAGCTCCCATCGACTTGGAAAAGCAGCCAAAACATTAAAAGACTTATTCGACCTTGGTCACACTCTCTTCAGGTTCTCCCCATTTGTTAGAATCCTAGATGAACCTCACCCAGGAGAATGCAGATACTGGAATCTGAAGTAACAATCTGCTTAAACAAACAATCAACAATGTAAGAGAAAAACATGAAAGTCTACAGATACTGTGATTGAAGTAAAGCACACAATGCTGGAGAAACTCAGGAGGTCAACAATTTAATTATTTTTCTTCCACCCCCACCGATGCTGCTCGAGCTGCAGAATTACTCCAGCAGGTTGCTTGTTCCAACTGAAATTTCTGAAACTCTGCCATCTTGTACTGTTTTTTGTAAATCACCGTATTAGGTCTGCTGGACTGCTTCCAAAACAAACTTCCTCACATAACATCAGGACATATGACAACAAACTTGAACTTGACTTGAACCACAGAAGTTCAAGGTGCCCCCTCATCACTGTTGGCGTTTTCAACAAATTATTTTTGAACAGACACACCAAATTACTGAAACTAACCTGTGAATACTATTTTAGTGGCACTTGCCTTTCTTCTGTGGGCCAATAATTCCCGCTAATTTGGATGGAGACAGCAGGTTTAACCTGGGACAGACTCTGCAGGGAGATTTCCTGGATCGGAATATCTTGCCACACTATTGCACAATGGTGCAGCACAGGGAAGGCTGTAACTAACAGGGCTGGACAACAGAATGACACAGCTCTTGGTCCAGCTGCCTTTACAGCTCCCGAGTTTGTACATCCTCTCCTTCAGTGCACCATTTTCCACCAGGTATTCTCGTTTCTTTCTGTGTGGCAAAAACATCCTGGTAAATGAATAAGGTATTATTAACTACTCCAGGATGTGTTAATTGCAACAAAAGAATCAAAGGGGAGTTGATGGACATGTGTGGAACAGAACATGTTGCAAGGAACCTGGGTTAAGGGTGAAAGGGGAAAGGTTTAGGGGAAACATGAGAGGGAACACACAGAGAGTGGTGGGAGAGTGGGACGAGCTTCCAGCTGAAGTAGGCTCAATTTTAACATTTAAGAAGAATTTGGAAAGGTACATGGATGGGAGGGGCGTGGAGGGATAAGGACTGGGTGCAGGTCAGTGGGACTAGGCAGAAAAAATTGATTTGGCGCAGACTAGAAGGGCCAAAGGGGCCTGTTTCTGTGCTGAAAAGATCTATGATTCTATGACACAGGAAACTAGGGGAGTTGTTCTAATGGGATTGCTGGGAGTTGGCATGAACCCAATGAGCTAAATGTCCTCCATTAGGACTGTTATAAGATATCACTAGTGAATTTGCAGCCAATATATACCAATATTTAGGTCTGGTGGAAGTGTGATCTGTCCTATTCACTATTTGTCTTTGAACAGATACTGTTTAACATGCTGAGCACTGAAGATTTTGCATCTGATCTCTAGCAACTGCATTATTTTAATTTTATATCAGAATCTTCTTCTAAACACAGTCAAGAGGGATGATTGTGGGTGGTCTGTGCCCCTCCCTATTCCCTTTCTTTCCTTCTCCATGGCCTTTTAATTCAGGAACCTGCCTGGTTTTTAGTCATACCTTGAAGAAGGGCTCAGACCTGATAGGTCAGTATATAGCTTTACCTCCTATGGACGTGGTGAAACCTGAGTTTCTCCAGCATTTCTATGTTTCAACTCGTGTGGTTAGGCCTCAGGTGGATGGATGTGGGAAACCACTCATTAGCCACAGAGAGAATGGGCAAATTACAGTTTGCAAAAAAAAACTTAAAAGATCCTGCAGAATTCTAAAAAAAATTTTGTGAACAGATTAACCAGTATCAGAGTGATGGCAAGAGCAAAGTGTGGAGGCGCAAGATCCAAAGCATATCACCTTTGCCATCTTACCTCTGTATTTCTGTTCATGAAGTCTTCTGCGTACAGTAGTCATTGACATATCCACACCTGCCTCCTAAGGAGTGTTTCTGATAAGTCGGAAAAGTGTTTTGGATTTTTCTTCCTTATGCTGGAATTCTTCTGTTATCAAAAGTGGAAGACTTCCTTTGCATTTGTAGGCCTCTTTACACAGAAAACCAACTTAATTGGAGTTTGAACGACCTGTCTTTAAAGGCAGCTTGGGTCACTCACACTGAACCAAGAAATGCCGGCATCTCGAAGCAAAGGGAGGCGGGTCCTGACGCATTTCAACATCCTGTGTGAACCCTTTAAGACAGAAGCCATTGCAAAATGCATTGGCTCTGATACTATCTTGGTAGGATCAGACATGAGATGAAAATGACCCCCCATCCCACTTTCATTGCATTTATACAGGTAGGTGAAGCAGTTAAAAGGCAGTTAATTCCTGACTTTTAACGGCTGTGTAAAAGGGGCTACTGAATTCACCAGTATGCACTTTCTTCTTAATGATGTTATTAACTATTGATTTTAGTAATCCTGAGGTTTGGACGATATCTCTTATTGTTTTATTCTCTGTTTTCAGTTTAATAATGGCTTCTTTGTTGAAAAACGGCAGCTACAGACTCCAAAGGTGATCAAAAGCTTAGAAGCAAGCCAAGCTCTCTTGTATCTGCACCAATGAAGCAATTAAACATATCTGAGTACTCACAAACACCTGTGAAGCCAAATGTCCCAAACATCATGGAGCCCTAAAAAGGGGGAACTATGTTTAAAAAGTGCTGTCATTTCTACAATGTTAAACCAAAATGTATACAAATAACCTTGAATAAAATCTGGAATAAGCACTTTAATTACATGTCAATTGTTTGATTATAAATTTAAGACGGTGGAGCACAGGAAAAAAGAGTCTTTGCTCCAAACATTATGCAAGGGCACTATGTATCAGAAGATCTTTCACATAATACAAGCTTCAGTGCAGAAAAGAGAAACATTGGTTGGTTTGTTTAAATTCATTCCACAGCAATCAAGAAAGTTCTCTCCCAGGAATTCAGATTTGAAATAAATGTTTTTTTTTCTTTCTTTCAACGGCAGCCCTTTGGGTTTGAGAATGACTAATTTCCACCCGTTTTGTAAGTTCTGAGAAGTCTAACTAGGTCAATGTGAGAAATACAGACCCTTCCTCCTATTCAGCAGTTGTATTCAACAAGGTGGGTGGGTAGATTGAGAAGTAGAACTTTTCTTTTGCCAATTTATAATGCTTGGCCTCGCAGACAACAAGATGATACATTTCTTCAAGGTTGATGTGAGCATATCCTAGTATCTTTACACCTGATCATCCCTTTCCAAGATGGAGCTTGGACAACAGCATTTGCTTTGGGAGCCTAATGTCAGGTACTCAAACCCTATGGCTTGCTGAGCATAGCTGACTTGCTGCCTTAATACTCGGTGGCTTAGCCAAGAAGAGGGCAACAATCATGGAATACAGAAAAGTGCTGAAAAAAAGCTCAGTAGGTCACACAGCATCCATAGGAAGCAAAGGGATATAGCCAGTGTTTTGAGCCTGAGCCCTTCATCAAGGTATGAGCCAAAAATAGGCAGGCACCTGAATAAAATGATGGGGGCAGCAGAGGAGGGATGAAAGGGCAAGAGCACAAGCCAATAGGTGAGAGATCATAAATGGATATAGTAGGATGGTAGGAGAAAAAAGCTGAGAAGTAACAAGGATAGCTCTCTGAATGGAGAGGAAGTGGGGTGGGGAAATGGAGGAAAGGATACAGAGGGATGGTGAACGAGGAGAGAGAGAGAGAGAGGGAGAGGGGAGGGCCTAATGGAAACTGGAAAAGTTGATATTACAGTAATCAGGTTGGGGAGTGTCCAGATTGAATATTAGGCATTGTTCCTCCAATTTGTGGGTAGCCTCGGTTTGGCAATGCATGAGGCCATGGACAGACATGTCAATACGGGAATGTGATGTGGATTGGAAATGTTTAGCTACTGGGAGGTCCCTGACATTGCAGTGGGCAGAGTGAAAGTGCTCAATGAAATGATCTCACAGTCTGTGTCCAGTCTCTCTGATGTAGTAGATGCCGCAATGAAAGTGCTGGCTGCAGATGACTCTCTCAGATTCACAAATGTTGCTTTACTTAGAAGGACTGTTTCAGTCCCAAATAGTGATGAGAAGGTGGTGTGAGCACAAGTGTAGCATTTGGTGTGGTCACAGAGGTAGGTATTGACAGGTAAATAATGAGATAAGTGGGGAAGATGTATCTGGTGGTGGGAACTCGTTATGGGTGGTGGTAATTGCAGAGGGTAATGTGTTAGATGGGGAGGATGGTGGAGTGGCAGATAAGGAGAAGGGGAATCCTAACCTTGTTACGTTTGGGGGCAGAGGGGAACAGGAGAGATGTGTGGGAAATGGAGGAAATGCGGGTAAGGGTTGGATGTGAAGAGGTGCAGTTGAGGTAACTGTGAGAATTGGTCGCTTTGTAAAAAAGGACTGTAGAGAGTTTGTCTTCTGAGATGGAGACAGAGAGATCATGAAAGGGTAGCGGGTTGCCAGAGATGAACCAAGTGACATGTAAAAACTGATCTAAAGGTATATTTAAATGCACACAGCATTAGAAACTAGGTGGATGATCATGTAGTACAGCTACAGGTTAGAGGGTATGATGCTGTGGCCATTATTGAGTCATGGCTAAAAGATGGATGTCATCGGGAGCTGAACGTACAAGGATACATGATGTATCGGAAAGATTGGAGGAAGAAGCTGAATATCGAGGGAGCAGTCATCATCGGAGAGGACTGAGTCAGAGTGGTAAGGCCTTGGCTCAACAGGCTTCGGTGAAAACAGATAGGAGGCGAGGAACAGTGAGAGTTGAGGTAAGAAAGGGCCACCCTATTTCAGGAATGAAAAGGAGGTAGGGCCAGATAAGGGCAAGTTTTAGATATCATATATTTTTTTCATACAGTTATAAACAGTGGGAATGCCAGTCAAGGTAGGATAATACTCCTCTTGCGAAATATGGGTTGTCAGGGAAGCTAGCAGTATCCCTGACGACTTAATCTGTGAGAAGTACATTCAGCTGCAAGCTCCTGACAAGCTGAGTTAAGGAATTGGAACAGGGGTTGAATGAACTCCGCATCATTTGGGAGGAAGAGGGGGGTGAAAGACAGGAATTAGAGAGATGCTATCACACCTAGGAGGCAGGAGGAGGGTAGATGGGCGACAGTCAAGAGAGGGAAAGAGAACAGGCAGGCAGTGCAGGGCACCCCTGTGGCAATAACAAGTAAACCATTTTGGATACTGTTGGAGGTACGACCTACCAGAACAAGCCATGGTGATCAGGTCTCTGACATAGAGTCTGACCCTGTGGCTAAGAAGGGAAGGGAGGAAAAGAGGTGAGCTGGAGTGAAAGGAGATTCTATAGTTTGGGGACAGCTAAGAGGTTCTGTGGAAGAGATTGAATATTGCGGATGGTATGTTGCCTCTTTGGTGCCAGGGTCTGAGATACCTCAGATCGAGTTCACAGCATGCTCAGGAGGGAGGGTGAGCAGTCAGATGTCGTGGCCCCTATAGGGATCAATGACATGGGTAAGAAGGGTGAGGAGGTGCTGCAAGGAGAGTTCAGGGAATTAGGTGCTAGGTTGAAGATCAAGACTTCCAGAGTTGTGATCTCAAGATTATTACTCATGAAGTTAAAAATAGGATAATGCAGCTTAAGATGGGCTAAAGACATAGCTCAGGAGGGAGGGCTTCAGGTTTCTGGATCATTTGCTCTCTTCCAGGGAAGGCAGGACTTGTTCCGACAGGAAAATTTGCATCGGAATTGAAGGGGAACTAATATCCTTGTGAGAAAGTTTGCTATTGCTGCTCCGGGGGCGGGGTGGGGTTTAAACTAGATTTGCAGGGTGAGGGGAACCAGAGTGCCAAAGCAGATAGATGAGTAGAGGAGGGAAAAGATGATGTGAAAATTGCATGCACTGTTAGAAGTCAACTGTTTGTATGTAGTGGAAATTTTCTCAGGTACATCTACTTCAATGTAAGGAGTATTGTAGGAAAAGCAGACGAACTTAGAACATGGATTGGCACGTGGAATTAAGCCATTGTGGCCATTAGTGAAAATTGGTTGCAGGAGGGTCAGGACTGACAACTCAATATTCTGGGCTTCCATTGCTTTAGATGCATTAGGATGGGGGGAAAATATCACAGCTGACAGGACAGACCAGAGGGCTTGCCTATTGAGGCTGCATGAAGGGGCTGGGGAACAGGAAAGATAAGATCCCATGGGGTTGTATTATAGACGGCCCAATCGTCAATGAGAATTGGAGGAGCAAATCTGTAGAGAGATAGCAGACAGCTGCAGAAAACATAGAGCTGTGATAGCAAGAAATTTTAATTTATCACATATTGACTGGGACACCCATACTATAAAAGGGCTGGATGACTTAGAGTTTGTCAAATGCATTCATGAAAGTTTACTGAATCAATATATAGAGGAACCAACTAGAGAGAATGCAATACTGGATCTCCTTTTCGGGAATGAGACAGGACAGGTAACAGAAGCATATGTAGGGGAATATTTTGGGTCCAGTGATCATAATGCCATTAGTTTCAAGTTAATTATGGAGAAGGATAGGTCTGGGCCTCGGGTTAATATACTAAATTGGAGAAAGGTCAATTCTGAGGAAATGTGAAAGGATCTAGAATGTATGGATTTGGATAAGTTGATTTCGGACAAATATGTGTGAGGTAAGTGGAGGACCTGCAAAGGTGAAATTTTGAGAGGACAGAGTTTGTATGTTCCTGTCAGGATTAAAGGCAAGGATAGCAGGCATAGGGAACATTGGTTTTGAGGGATATTGGGAATCTGGTTTGGAAGAAGAGAGAGGTGTATAGCCAGTATAGGCAACATGGAGCAAGGGAGGTACCTAAGGAGCATAAAGAATGCAAAGAAAAATCAAGAAAGAAATCATGAAGGCTAAAAGACATAAGCAGCTCCGGCAGACAATGTGAAGGAAAATCTTATGGGTTTCTACAGTAATATTAAGAGCAAAAAGAGAGTCAAATTTGGTCCCCTGGACTTGGTGGGATCCTGTTCATTGGGTAAGAAAGAGGAGATGTCTGAGAGTTGTTGTCTCACCTCAGCAAAGTAGAGGCCAATCCGTATACCACAACAGCACCCATCTTATTTGAATTTTGATCATTCCTCGATGAAGCCCTCAGGCCTGAAACATTGGTTATCCTTTACTTCTTATGGATGATACATGACTTGCTGAGTTTCTCCAGCACTTTTGTTTCTTGTATTACAATCACAGTGTCTGCAAATTTTCCTGTTTAACAATAACTGGTTGTTTATCCATCCAGACAATTTGCAGAATACAGTAAAATCCCCATTGGGGATTGGTAGATGCCGGATAAGTGAATTTTCTGGTGGCTTAAGATTGTATGTTGCATGGATTGTTGAACTAACTGCTAGGGGCACCAATTATAAACTTTTGTAATTTTTATCTATTTATTTTCTGCAATTTATTTTGTCAGTTTCTTGGATTCCGAATAACTAGGATTTTACACCATTGCAGTAACAATGTTGGTGGCATTTTTATAGTGCCTTGAGATGTATGTTTTTGGGTGTCCAGTTCTTAGTAGCTTAGAGGATAGGGATCATGAGTTTTGCCTCAGGTGGAAATTTAACTCTTCAAATACCCCTTTCCTCTACTGACCAAATGCTAAATACTGAAATGCTAAATTCTGAAAGTAATAGTGAAATTTATCACTGACATCTGGCTCTGTAAATTTTGGATGTGATAAACATTTCAAGGGTCTTAATGTGAACCTTAATTGTCAGAGGGAGGTGTGCTATAACAGAAGCAGATTCAGATACTATTTATTGTCATGTAATAAACCAGAAGTGTAATATTACACAAAATTTCCTTGAATCTGCCATAAGATTTTCCATTAGCATTATGAATGCCTGGCATCCTACAATCAGAAAAAGAGAATCAAAAGAGAGTCCTCCGAGAGTCACCAAGTGTCTGTTGATTCAACTCCAATACTCCTGGAGCCCACCGCACAAGACTGCAGTTCAATTCAAACCAACGGCAACCCAAGCCCAGATCCAAACCTCCAACATGATTGCTTTAACACCTATACTCACATTTTCTCTCTTCCTGATTTAAAAAAAAATGTAGTTCGTCAGGTTAAAAGAATAGCATCAAGTGGCATATCGTAATAAGAAGTAAAAAACAAAAACCTGTCGACCCCATAGTTGAAGTAAAAACATAATGCTGGAGAAACTCAGCAGGTCAAACACTGTCCTTTATATAGCAATACATAACCGACGTTTTGGGCTTGAGCCCTTCATCAAGGTATGGAAAAATGTTGGCAAAATTCTGAATAAAAAAGTAGGGGGGAGCAGTGGTTGCAAAGGCAGGAGATAATAGGCGGAGAAGGAAGGGAGTGGACAAGGACGAGCAAAGGGAGGAGGGATGGCTGGACGAATAGAGAGGTAAGGAACAAAGCTGGAATGGAGAAGGGAAGGGGTGGAGCTGGTTAGCAGAAACTGGAGGAGTTGATGTTAATGCCATCTGGCTGGAGAGTGCTCAGACAGTAAATCAGGTGGTGTTCTTCCAATTTACAGGTGGTCTTGGTGGGATAGTACATAAGGTCATGGGCAGACATGTAAGTATGGGAGTGTGGCACAGAACTGAAATGGGAGGTCTCTGTCACTAGTGTGGATGGAGCGAAGGTGCTCAGTGAAGTGATCTCCCAATCTGCGGCCAATCTCTCTGATAGAGAGAAGGCCAGAAAGGGAGAACTGGATGCAGTAAATCAATCCTGCAGGTACACAAGTGAATTGTTACTTCATTTGAAACCCCAGTTTGGGGCTCATGTTACGTCGCAGACCAACAGTAATAGAAATTCGCCTAGACAATGTCATTTTTAAAACAATGTATTTATTCTTAACTATTAATAATATAACATATTAATTAACTTTTTTATGTGTGTGTGTGCGCGCGCGTCTGTGTATAAAATACCCAAACCATTACAGCTTAGGCACAACTCAATTCAAAGTTCAATCTTACAAACCCTGTGTTGAAACTCAGACTTTTGAACTGATGTACAGAGATAATCACCAAGGTGAGATTGAGACTGTGTAATCAGATTGCCGAAACTCACGAATCCTTGTTGAGTTACTTCCAGAGACATATCCTTTTTTATGATTAGTTGTCACAATTCTCCTCTTCCTCGTGTAGGAGAAACAAAATTTGTGACTTTCATGTTGCTTCCAAAACCCAGGCATGGATCAGACAGAATGACACCAAAATGGTCACGATCCAAATGCAGGAATGATCCTGCTTCCTTTACCTAGATATGGGTCAATCAAAATGACTATTAAATAATGGTCATGGCAGTTCAACAATAATTACCCTGAAAAGGATAGTTATCAGAATTGTCCATTTCAGTCATTCCACCTGTGTTTTAATAGATGACTAGCTGATCAATAATGAAACCTGTTTTTTTAAGTGTCTCAAACACATGACTCATAATCACATGACTTCTCCCTCTCATCATCTATTTCTTCCCGAATAAACAATCATTGTTGTGGGTTCCTGGCTGAGAGCATTAACTTTGTTTGTGGCTTGTACTTAATGGTACCTCTGAGACTATGAGCTGTGAAAGTTTTGCAGCCTGTGTTAACCCTCAAAGTGTGGTTACTAAATAAAAGAGATGGTTGTAATACCCCAGACTGTGGAGAGAGAGGTGTGGGCGCAAATGTGGCAACTCCAGCAGCCACAGGGGAAGGTGCCTGGGTAGGGGGGGAAATTAGCAGGGAGCAATTAGTGCATGAGGGAGTCATGGAGGAAGTGATCCCTATGGAAGGCAGAAAGGAGAGAGGAAGATGTGTCTGGTAGTGGTACCATGTTGTAAGTGTCAGAAATTCTGGAGGATAATATATTGGATGTGGAGGCTGGTGGGGTGGTAGGTGAGGATAAGGGGGATTCTTCTGTGTTTGTTGTATCTGGGGGTAGAGGGGGTCTGGGCAAATGAGCAGGAAATGGAGGAGATGCAGGTGAGGGCTGAGTTGATGGTGGTAGAAGGGTAGCTAAGTTTGTGGAAGAAGGCAGACATTTTGGAAGATCTGGACTAGAAGACCTCATCTTGCAAATAGATATGGCAAAGATGGAGAAATTAAGAGAAGGGGAGAGAATCCTTCCAGGGGACAGGGTGTAAGGAAGTGTAGTCAAGGTATTTGGAGGGTTAATGGGCTGCGCTGGATGGGTCACGTCTCCAGAATGGAGGACCATCGCCTTCCCAAGATCGTGTTATATGGCGAGCTCTCCACTGGCCACCGTGACAGAGGTGCACCAAAGAAAAGGTACAAGGACTGCCTAAAGAAATCTCTTGGTGCCTGCCACATTGACCACCGCCAGTGGACTGATAACGCCTCAAACCGTGCATCTTGGCGCCTCACAGTTTGGCGGGCAGCAACCTCCTTTGAAGAAGACCGCAGAGCCCACCTCACTGACAAAAGGCAAAGGAGGAAAAACCCAACACCCAACCCCAACCAACCAATTTTCCCCTGCAACCGCTGCAACCGTGTCTGCCTGTCCCGCATCGGACTTGTCAGCCACAAACGAGCCTGCAGCTGACGTGGACTTTTTACCCCCTCCATAAATCTTCGTCCGCGAAGCCAAGCCAAAGAATATATGTCAGAAGAAAGCTTGTCTCCCAAGATGGAGACAAGAGAGATCCAGGAGGGTAGAATGTTGTCAGAGATGGACCAGGTGAGTTTGAGATCGGGGTGGAAGTTGGCCACGAAGTGAATGACGTTGACAAGCTCATCGTGGGTTCATGAGGCAGCTCCGATGTAGTCATCAATATAGCGGAGAAAGAATTGAGGGGTTTTGGCTGTGTACGCTTGCTTCACAAGGACTACAAACATGTAGGCCCTGCTTGCCGTTGCAGGTGTCGAGGCCTGCGGGGGGTGATCATCTTGGGACTGGTGTTGACCAGGAAGTGCCTTCCCAACAAGGAGTCCCAAATATAGAGGAGGCTATCATGTGGGCCAACTGCCATAACCATCAATGATAGTTGGCCAGGGTGGGCAGCATCAATGGGCCTCCGCACCCATTGCTGATGACAGTAGCAGAATTGCCCAGGGGTATTAACTTGCCTCTCCGCTGGTCTTGGTCTCACAGTCGGCTGTTCGTGAGGCTTGCTCATGTGGTCTAAGACGGTGCTGGTTTCCTTCTTCGTTCTCCAGAGCATGTCCACCTGGGCCACAACCCAGGGTCACTGAAGTCCTTGTCCATGAGCAAGAGTTCGATATCCTCAGGTAGTTGCTCCAGAAAGATCTTCTTGAAAAGCAGGCAAGGCTTGTGGCCCTCGATCAAAGCGAGCATCTCGCTCATTAGGGCGGACTTGGCCCTGTCCTACAATCCATCCATAAGCAGCAATTGGGTGGCGTTATCATGCCGAGAGGATCTTTGAGGGCCGTATATTTGCTTTCCTCCATAGGCTCCCGTATGAAGTTTTGCCTTGACTGAGTGTGCTCATAACCTAGAAGTAGTGGGTGTCAACGTTGACAATGTCCATATAACCATATACAGCACAGAACAGGCCAGTTTGGCCCTACTAGTCCATGCTGGAACAAATCCCCACCCTCCTAGTCCCACTGACCAGCACCTGGTCCATACCTCTCCAATCCTCTCCCCTCCATGTAATTATCCAGTCTTTCCTTAAATGTGACAAAGCTGGAACTGAGCCTTTTCCTGCTTGAACCACACGTGTGTCTACGACACCCAAAATGTTGGGAGCTCGAGTGAGACCGCGTAAATGGTCACTGGCTCTGCCTGGTCCGTCATCTTCAGTTCCAATTGCCGTTTGGACCAGTCAGGGTCACCATTGCTACATGCAAGAACTAAATGCACACCAAAGTCTTGAAGTCAAGACCGGCTTATTGCAATGGCCATCGTGTTTATATGGGCCCCAGGTGCTGATGTCAGGGTACCATGTTATTGGATCGCTGGCCTGGGATTGGCCAGCGTTCTTGCCACAGTTCACCACCTTCCTGCCATGCGGGAGGTCACTTGGGACAACAGGCAGTGTCACCCCCAGGTCCGCAGGGTCACCCTGTTCATAGGCCATTTTGTGGGCCAATCTGCATCTCCATGCGCGAGCCACTAGCCCAGTGTCATCAAATTTAGTAGGGAAGGCATTACATTCTAGATATAGAAATAAGCATTATTGAATATGTTGTGTGCATACATAGATTCAGGATTAAAAGAACCTCCTGGATTTCAAAGAGTAGATAGAACAAAGTTATTACCACAGAGGATATTTAACCTATTAAGATAAATTCTCTCAGCAACTATCCCTCAAGAATGTATCCGATTTACTTTTGAACTTGTTGATAGTTTCCACTTCAAAAGGAATCAAATTTTGTGCTCTTTTCACTCGTGCATTTAAAAAAAAATTATCCTATTATCTGTCCCATACATCTTGTTACATTCCCTCATGCCTGTATTCTTATCTGTCAGCACCAACTTCTTTTCCCTCTTTTATCTACACTTTTTACCATCTTGAACACCCTTATGAATACTCCCCTAAACCTGCTTTCCTCCTTAACCAAGATTTGTGATTAAGTTCCTCAAATTCCTAGAATGACTGTAGTAAATCTCTTCTGCGCTCTCTATAGTAAATATTCCTGTTTATGAGGCCAAACATCCAAATACTTTACTCATACCTTGACAACGGGGGTCAAGTCCGAAACATTGGTTATTTCTTTGCTTCTTATAGATGTTGCATGACCTGCTGAATTTCTCCAGCACTTTGGAATTGCAAATGCTTTGCTAGTTTTTCTCTCAATATGCCAGATTCTTTTCACTTGAACTCAACAGTCCTTCTTTCCTTTTTTATAGCAGTAGATTATAATAAAGGCTCCCATGCCTTCTGCTAAAATATTTAATCTCGCATGAAATTCCACCAGCTGAGAAGCAGGATATACTTACCCTAACCCTAATGTGCGACCTGATCATTGTTCATCAATTCAGAAAGGAGGCAGGGAGAACATCTAAAATATTTCTCTTGCTTTCAGCAACCTTACCATAGTTGAAAGTTAGCAGCCTGTGTGGAGTCACAGAAGTCAATGCCCATTGAGACGGTCTTCGATGTCCCAGGCTTGAGGCTGTCTGCAAAATTAAAATATATATATTTGTATATTTGGCAATGGAAAAAATCAGTTTACAATGTGACACACTGCTCTATATCTGTGCCACATGATTCCATGCTGCCAAGACAATTGTTTGAAGCTTCTCAATAAATAATAAATAGTCACTTTCTTCCTCCCATCCTTCATTGTCAAATCTCTTCCACCTTTGACAATTTCAAACAAACTTGTATGGTAACTAGCCCAATTGATCATTCTTCCTATCTTAGTTTACATAGTAACTGCAATGAGCCATCAGAAATATCAGTCAAACGCTAAGGGGCCCTCAACTAAGATTTACAAACATATTTCCATCAGGATTTGGTAAACAGTGATTCAGATAAAGGAATAAGGCTTTTCAACACAAAGTCAATACTATATTGCCTACCACTATTCTCCAACACCAATACTAACTTATCTAACTGCAGACAGAGGTTTTGTGACTTTTTGATGTGTTGTGCCTTAATCAGCAAATCCCTCATGGAAATGTGTTTATGCATTTGATTTCCCTTCATTTATGATTTCACGTAAAACATTGTACTTCCACAGCTCAGATCTCTGTTTTAATTTACTTCATTAAACTAAATATAATTTTTATAAATGCTGATCTAATCTCATCATTAAGTTGATGTTGATCTCAACTGCATCCCAAAGGGAATGTACAAGTAGCTACTTCCACATACACAAATGGAAGAATAGTTGAGGGAGAAAGATAGAAATAACCAACTGTACATGCATAGAATGTGAATACATTTCTCAATTTTAGTAGTGCCCAGGGCTAAAAATATAATTTGCTACGGTATGGTTAGAAAATGTAAATATCATAAAATGGAACCAAGAAATAGGCAAACTTACATAATGTAAAACAGGACACGCGCACAAAGGCTGTATGTCAGTACCTATTTCATGGAAATTATGCATTTTCATCCCTGATGTAAGCTTCAGCTCTCCGATTTGGATATTCCGAATTTCTTGGTCAGAACTATTGATGAATGTGATATGAACAGACACCATGTTTGGGCTGTAAATACATGGTTGACGTGAAAAGTAGTACTGTGCTCCAAGCCCCTTTCCAGACATACGATGAAGTAGCTCATACGATTTTGGTGGAACAAATACAGGAGTGATAACCTGACACAAAAAAAAAGCACAACTTAAACAGAGAAATTGTAAACACAAACAACTCATTTTATTTTTAGTAATTCAAATTCCTCAGAGGCTAAGAGTCAATACAATAATAAGTGATTCTTCTGCAGATTCCCAAAGTCAAATTCTGGATCCCTTTGAGAGTTACTTTTATTACTTTACTTTTCTATTTCATTGGAGAATATGAGAACAGTGAGAACATTGCATGTGATATTGTTTGTAATACATAAAGTTCTGGAGAAACTTCACAGGAAGCAAAGATAAATAACCAACATTTTGGGCCTAAGCCCTTTTGTCAAGGTATGAGCAAAAAGCAGGGAGGCAACTGAATAAGAAGGTGGGGAAGAGGCAAGAAGGGACAGGGGAGGAGCACAGGCCAATATGCAAAAGGTCATAGGTGATTATGGGTGGGAGGGCAGAAGGGAAAAAAAAGCTGAGACATGCATTGAATGGAGCTCTCTGAATGAAGAGGGTAGGGAGCTGGAGGAAAGGAAGCCCCTTTTCCACTGGCACCTTGTCCCAGGAATTAATAGGGATGGGGTCCAGTGAAAAAAGAAAACAAACAGCTTGCCGGCGTCAAATCAAACTATAGTTGATGCAGCACAGAGAAATAAACTGTTTCCACTAACAGGAAGATTAATAACCAGAGGACGGCAGAATGTGACGAGTGGGGTCCCACAGGGACCGACCGGTGTTGGGACCTCAGTTGTTTATGTAAATAATTTGGATGAGGGGATTAATAACTACATATGCAAATTTGCAGACGACACTAATCTGGGTGGTAGTGTGAAGTGCGAGGAGGATGTCGCGAAATTGCAGGGGAACTTGGATAGATTAGGGGAGTGGGCGGAGAAATGGCAGATGAAGTTACATGTGAGTAAATGAGAGGTTGCCCATTTTGGAAAAAAGAGCAGAGTATTACTTAAATGGAGTTAAGCTTGGGAGAGGGATAATGCAAAGGGATCTGGTTGTACTTGTTCACCAGTCATTGAAAGCGAACATGCAGGTTCAGCAAGCGGTGAAGAAGGCAAATTAAGAGTGGACTGGAGTATAAGAGTAGAGAAGCCCTCTTGCAGTTGTACAGGGCCCTGAAGAGATCTCACCTGGAGTAGTGCGTCTAGTTCTGGTCCCCATATTTAAGAAAGGACATACTTGCTATAGAGGGAGTGCAGTGCAGATTTACGAGGTTAGTTCCTGGCATGGCAGGATTGTCATACGCAGATAGGTTGGATTATATACGATGGAGTTTAGAAGGATGAGGGAAGACATGATTGACGTATTTAGGATTATCAAAGGGCTTGACAGGGTGAAATCAGAGTACGTTCCCAATGATGGGAGAGACTAGGACTAGAGGGCATAGTTTAAGAATACAGGGAAGGCCATTTAAGACAGAAATAAGGAGAATATTTTTTTACCCAGAGAGTTGTGGATCTATGGAATGCATTGCCACAGAGGGTAGTGGGGGCGGATTCGCTGGATAGATTTAAGAGAGAGTTGGATAAGGTTCTTGTGGGCAGGGGAGTTAAGGGTCAATGGGGTTAAGGCTGGGATTGCTTATTGAAAGAGAAAGATCAGCCATGATCCGATAAATGGCGGTGCTGGCTCGATGGGCCAATTGGCCTACTCCAGCACCTATTGTCTATAAAGATTTATGTCTAATGTCAAAGCCATCTGAAAGTGAGCAATGTTTTTTTGCCTGGCCTACAATATCTAGATTACAGAAAAAGATTAAGGAGACTGGGACTTTATTCATTGGAACTTAGACAGTTGAGAGGAGATTTGATAGAGGTATTTAAAATTATGAAGGGAATAGATAGACTAGATGTGAGTAGACTCTTTCCCTTGAGGGCAGGGGAGATTGGAACAAGAGGGCATAAGTTAAGGGTAAAGGGGCAAAACTTTAGGAGAAATGTTAGAGGATGCTTCTTCACTCAGAGAGTGATGGCAGTATGGAATGATCTTCCAGAGGAGATAGTTGCGTCAGGGTCCTTTCTGTCATTTAAGAGGTTGGATGTGTACATGGATATGAGGGGGTTGGAGGGTTATGGGTGGAGAGTGGGGAGTGGGAGCTAGTGGAGTTGTTCAAGTGAACTGGCGTGGACTCGAAGGGCCGATATGGCCTGTTTCCACGCTGTAAACTGTTATATGGTTGTTATATGGTTTAGAATTGTTTTTGACATGAACTGAGATATAATGACCTGAAGACCTTGAAAGAAAAAGATGCAGTTTCAATACTGTAGTAACTTTCAGAATGGAATCATGTTTACACTTGAAAAGTAGAAATATACAGGGAAACTGGTAACTGAAACTAACTGGATAGCCCTTTTAGTCAGAAATTGGTAACTGAAACTAACTGGATAGCCCTTTTAGTCAGTGCTGTAAGAATCAAGGTTTTGAGTATACATTTATGTGTTTGAGATGAAACTTGAAGCAAACTAATAAGCCAAACTGTTGTAATGTTGCACTCTTTTTTTCTTTTCCTCTTTTTTTAACTCCATGGACACGTTGATGCCAGTGCTGTAACTTCTAAAAACCGATTCCAAAACATTGTTGAGGAAGATGTGATCTACTGCAGATTCCCTAATAAACTCATTTCTGAAAAATATTCTAATGTTCTCCTAAACAATGCATAATCAATCTCTGAATAAACTGGACATTTTTTAATCTATCATTTCCATAGTAATATTTACAAATTTATCTAAGGAATTTTCAAATGACAATGTTTTGTTTGTTTTACAGGAAGCAATCCGAAGTCCTTAAAATTGCTACAATCATATTGGATATGGGTTTTATAAATTGCAGTTAGGTTTTATAAATAATCTTTTTCTTCAAGTGATGGTCAAACTCTGATTATTCCTGGAATATTTGTTTGAGGAAACACGAGAAGAAAAATCTGAAGAGAACACTTTGAATGACGAAAATTGCAGGATCTGGAAAGGCCTAATGCATTGAAAGGACAGCACAGACCATTCACATATTTCATCTGTTTATTGCGATAAGCAAATAGCCCGTGGAATGACAGTGCACATTACTGTCAAATGAGTAACACTTAGGTTTAGTGAAACATTTATATGGGCCTTTACCTCTCTTAAAAACAGACAGCATCTCTCAATGTCATCTGAAAGAAAAGTCTTACATTTTTAACACTTCACTAAAAAATAACTGAAGAGTGTAAAATGACAAATACCTTGTGCAGTTAGCTGGTAATGGACCATACTCTCAACTCATTTAGATTTATGCAATATAAACTTGTCACTAATAATTAATTTATGAGACAGCTGTTCCCAGAATCTTCCAAGTCTATCGTTATGGAAGCTCTTAAGCTACACCTTCAAAAACCGGAGGAGGTTTTAAAGCAATCTTTTAAGTAAATAGACAGATCTCTAATAATCTAAAAGCAAAGTAACATCTTAAAAACAACAGGTAGCACAATGACCTAAATTAGGTTAACTGAAAATAATATTACTGAATGCACAACTAAGCACCTCTGAAAATTAAAGGCTCTGTTCTGTCTCTACATATGCTTTTAGGTAATGGTAACTTACTGTGGCTCTGTTTGTAAAGCACTTAGTGTCACTTACAGTTAGTGAAAGCAATAGTTCAAACAATTTGTCTATTTTGTATGAAATAAAAATCTATTTGCAAGTTGCTGAGTTTTATGAGGTGATGCCATTGCTTCATTAATAATCAACAGTTCAGTGTTCCAGCCATTTTTCACTGGAATTACACCGAAAATTGCCAAAGATGCGTTATTGTTGAATTTTTGGGGGGTTTAAAACTAAGCATGATTTGTGATATTAACATAATATATTCCACTTGAAGAGCCAAAAAGCTGGTTTGCTAAGTTAATTTCCAAATGCCCAGTTCCCAGTTTTGTTTAAGATATCAAAGGATAACAGAAGCATTAAAGAAACACTGGAAATGAGAACCCTAGTCAGAGCACTGACAAAGATAGGCCTTCATCCAAGAGGCAAACATCTACCAACATTATGCAAATAAGCCAATTCCTCACAGAAACCCGAGGTAGAAAAATAGATAGGAGCCCTTTGTTCATCAAGGCAAAAAATAACAGTGTTGTTGAAGCTCAGCTTCTTCAGTAGTTCACTTGGTGGGGGGGGGGGGGGGGTGGTGGAGTATTTTTCAATTGGGTAACATTGTGTGAGGCTTGAAATGCGCAGGATGGGAGAAGCTTCCACATCTATTCTTCGTAATTAAAGATACAGCTACACAATTTCTTTTCATTACTTCAAATAATATCACTCTGACTAATGATTACCAAAAGTCAAAGTTGTAAGGGCCCTTGACCCACTACATGCACGCCAACATTTTCAATATTCTTCCCCCATTAGCCCATCTCCTTGCCTTGCTGATTTAAATTATGCAAAATTCTCCTAAACATTATATCCTGCTCCACTACTTGCTCTGGCATTTGAAGGTATAGCTTAAGATCTTCCATATGGACATGGAAGATTCTGGGAACAGCTTGTCTTTTTAATTATTGGTGATAATTATAAACTATTATCGATGCAAAACTCTTTCCCTTCAAATTCACTTTAAAATTCCTTCCTTTCATCTTAAACCTATGCCCTCTTATTTTTGAAATAATGGGGAAAAGAATCCAACCATCTACACCTCATAATTTTTTGTACCTCCATCAGATTACCCTTCATCTTCTTTTGTTCCAGGGCAAATAAACTGCTGATCCGATCTCTCTCCATAGATTAAGCCTTTTGATCTAGATAGCATCCTGGTGAATCCCCTCTGCACCCTCTTAGTGTAACCAGATCCTTCCTACAGTGTGGCAATCAGAAGTTTATTGCCATTTGTACAGTGAAAATATTTGTTTTGTGTGCTATCTAGCAAATAAAATGCAGAAAGAGATCAGTTAAAATGAGCAAGGCAATATTATTTTACTAATGTGTGGTTCCGTCAGAAATTGGATAGTGGCAGCAATGAAACTGTCTTTGAACTGAGACAACATATACCACCATGCCTTCATCAATCGTTGAACTGAGACAACATATACCATCATGCCTTCATCAATCGTTGAACTGAGACAACATATACCACCATGCCTTCATCAATCGTTGAACTGAGACAACATATACCATCATGCCTTCATCAATCGTTGAACAGAGACAACATATACCACCATGCCTTCATCAATCGTTGAACTGAGACAACATATACCACCATGCCTTCATCAATCGTTGAACTGAGACAACATATACCACCATGCCTTCATCAGTCGTTGAACTGAGACAACATATACTACCATGCCTTCATCAATCGTTGAACTGAGACAACATATACCACCATGCCTTCATCAGTCGTTGAACTGAGACAACATATACCACCATGCCTTAATCAGTCGTTGAACTGAGACAACATATACCACCATGCCTTCATCAATCGTTGAACTGAGACAACATATACCACCATGCCTTCATCAGTCGTTGAACTGAGACAACATATACCACCATGCCTTCATCAATCGTTGAACTGAGACAACATATACCACCATGCCTTCATCAATCGTTGAACTGAGACAACATATACCACCATGCCTTCATCAATCGTTGAACTGAGACAACATATACCACCATGCCTTCATCAATCGTTGAACTGAGACAACATATACCATCATGCCTTCATCAATCGTTGAACAGAGACAACATATACCACCATGCCTTCATCAATCGTTGAACTGAGACAACATATACCACCATGCCTTCATCAATCGTTGAACTGAGACAACATATACCATCATGCCTTCATCAATCGTTGAACTGAGACAACATATACCATCATGCCTTCATCAATCGTTGAACTGAGACAACATATACCACCATGCCTTCATCAATCGTTGAACTGAGACAACATATACCACCATGCCTTCATCAATCGTTGAACTGAGACAACATATACCACCATGCCTTCATCAATCGTTGAACTGAGACAACCTATACCACCATGCATTCATCAATCGTTGAACTGAGACAACATATACCATCATGCCTTCATCAATCGTTGAACTGAGACAACATATACCACCATGCCTTCATCAATCGTTGAACTGAGACAACATATACCATCATGCCTTCATCAATCGTTGAACTGAGACAACATATACCACCATGCCTTCATCAATCGTTGAACTGAGACAACATATACCACCATGCCTTCATCAATCGTTGAACTGAGACAACATATACCATCATGCCTTCATCAATCGTTGAACTGAGACAACATATACCACCATGCCTTCATCAATCGTTGAACTGAGACAACATATACCATCATGCCTTCATCAATCATTGAACTGACACAACATATACCACCATGCCTTCATCAATCGTTGAACTGAGACAACATATACCACCATGCCTTCATCAATCATTAAACTGAGACAACATATACCATCATGCCTTCATCAATCGTTGAACTGAGACAACATATACCATCATGCCTTCATCAATCGTTGAACTGAGACAACATATACCACCATGCCTTCATCAATCGTTGAACTGAGACAACATATACCACCATGCCTTCATCAATCGTTGAACTGAGACAACATATACCACCATGCCTTCATCAATCGTTGAACTGAGACAACATATACCACCATGCCTTCATCAATCGTTGAACTGAGACAACATATACCACCATGCCTTCATCAATCGTTGAACTGAGACAACATATACCATCATGCCTTCATCAATCGTTGAACTGAGACAACCTATACCACCATGCCTTCATCAATCGTTGAACTGAGACAACATATACCACCATGCCTTCATCAATCGTTGAACTGAGACAACATATACCATCATGCCTTCATCAATCGTTGAACTGAGACAACATATACCACCATGCCTTCATCAATCGTTGAACTGAGACAACATATACCACCATGCCTTCATCAGTCGTTGAACTGAGACAACATATACCATCATGCCTTCATCAGTCGTTGAACTGAGACAACATATTCAACCATGCCTTCATCAATCGTTGAACTGAGACAACATATACCACCATGCCTTCATCAATCGTTGAACTGAGACAACATATACCATCATGCCTTCATCAATCGTTGAACTGAGACAACATATACCACCATGCCTTCATCAATCGTTGAACTGAGACAACATATACCACCATGCCTTCATCAATCGTTGAACTGAGACAACATATACCATCATGCCTTCATCAATCGTTGAACTGAGACAACATATACCACCATGCCTTCATCAATCGTTGAACTGAGACAACATATACCACCATGCCTTCATCAATCGTTGAACTGAGACAACATATACCATCATGCCTTCATCAATCGTTGAACTGAGACAACATATACCACCATGCCTTCATCAATCGTTGAACTGAGACAACATATACCATCATGCCTTCATCAATCGTTGAACTGAGACAACATATACCACCATGCCTTCATCAATCGTTGAACTGAGACAACATATACCATCATGCCTTCATCAATCGTTGAACTGAGACAACATATACCACCATGCCTTCATCAATCGTTGAACTGAGACAACATATACCATCATGCCTTCATCAATCGTTGAACTGAGACAACATATACCACCATGCCTTCATCAATCGTTGAACTGAGACAACATATACCACCATGCCTTCATCAATCGTTGAACTGAGACAACATATACCACCATGCCTTCATCAATCGTTGAACTGAGACAACATATACCATCATGCCTTCATCAATCGTTGAACTGAGACAACATATACCATCATGCCTTCATCAATCGTTGAACTGAGACAACATATACCACCATGCCTTCATCAATCGTTGAACTGAGACAACATATACCACCATGCCTTCATCAATCGTTGAACTGAGACAACATATACCACCATGCCTTCATCAATCGTTGAACTGAGACAACATATACCATCATGCCTTCATCAATCGTTGAACTGAGACAACATATACCATCATGCCTTCATCAATCTTTGGAGTAAAAAGTATTTGAGTGGAAGAGTCAGAATTCTACAGCACCAAAACAGGCTCCTCAGTCCAACTTGTCCATGTCAACCAAGCTGGCCCCATTTGTCTGTGTTTGGTCCATGTCTCTCCCAATCTTTCTTATCCACGTACATGCATTGATGATGCCTCTTTAACTTTCCAATTGTCTCTGCTTCTTCCATTCCTCTGCAACTTGTTCCATAAACCTCCACCCAGTGTGTGAAGATGCCTCTCAGGGCCTTTTTAAAATGTTCTCCTTTCACCTTAAATCTATGTCCTCCTGTTTTGGATTTACCTTCACTGGGAAAAAGGTAATGACTATGTACTTAATGTCTCCATAACTTTATAAACATTTATAATGTCCCCTCTACACTCCACAGAGAATAAAAGTCACAACCTCCGCTTGTAACTTAAGCATAACGGTCAGTCTCAGTAGTATTCTCATGAATAAAATATTTTTTTTTAAAATCCTTTACCTATCCCATGAGATATCACAAATAATTGCAACAACATCATTATAATTATTGATATGCAAATTAGTGATCAATCTAAAATCAGAAATCTGGAATAAAATAGAAACTCATAATTTAAGTAACTCTAGCCATTCTTTTAAACCAATAACAGTCAATAATTTTATTTTACAGATACCTATACCAGAACAGTGTCCTTTGGAACTAAATGCAGATAGAAAAATGTAATACCATCTGCTCATCTATTAATGTCCAAAGGTAGAGAGAAATCATGAAAAAGAGATCTGTGGAGATCTAATCGTCAAATTAGATTAAAAAGCATACCAGGACCATGGGTGTGACTCTTGAGAGCTACCTGAATATACTACCCTGCTGTTTTTGAAAGGTAGAAAACAAATTCAACTCAACTCAAATGAATTAAGAAACGTGTAGCATGTTATTATATAACCACAGCCATCAAAATAATTCAATAACATACAAAACATGATCTGAAAGACTTCCCTGCACACAATATTCTCAAACCTAATGGTAAACAATGGAAACAAATGGCCATTTGTCAAATCACAGGAATATTTGACAAATGATTTTCCAGACACTTACAAAACAACAAAAACTGTGACAGTATGCGAGATAAAACAATCTTGTATAAAATCAAGAGATCTGTGCATCTTCAGATTTTTTTTAAGAAAGACATTTCCCATCCATTTATAATATTTTTAATAGAGGCACCCCACACCGCCCACCGTGATGCGATGTTGCAAAGTACTGCTCACAAATATCTGGAGAGTGATATCCAATTTGTGATAGATGTCCCATATCATTCAAGCTACAGCCTCAGCAGGCCAGACTTACAAAATCATATCTTATAGGAAACCATACTAATTCCTGCATCATAATCTTTGGATATGTCTTGTCCAACTAGCAGGACACACCCATCAGATGTGGGCAGCACGTGGGTGGACAGGCACGAGCCCTGCAAGATTTCAAAGTTTCACCGTGTCAATTCAAACATGGCAAAAAAAATTCCCTGATTACAGCCTACTGTCCTACCCCAGGTGTTACTTCACCTTGAACAAAACTGAAAGCAGCATTGAAAAGAGCAAGATTATATAATACACTCTGAGGCTCAGTATCGCCAACACAAAGTGTGCAGCTAAAGTACAAAGCTTCCTGACTGTGTCTATATTAAACAGTGAAACTTATTTGACCTTGCCATCAAAATGTATCTGCTGTAGATAGATGACACAGACTTCATGGAACAAATGGCTTGTTTCCCTGCTTTATCTCTCTGATGCACCAGTCCAGGATAACTTGTACAAGTGACTACTGCACAGTCTTTGTGCAGACAAAATCCCATCTTCACACCAGGTAAACTCTCCAGCATGACAATCAAACTGAAGGGATAGATTAACAACAGATCTAGCACCTCAAACTAGGGCAAACATGAGGTGATGTGGATATCAATTGCAGCAAAAATGTACACCATCATCAAAATTCTGTAAATGAAAATAAAAATTTGACATAGGTAGTATATATGCCAGCACAAATATTTTTCAATATAATACTATGAAGTAGGCATTTCTGGTGATTTTTCAATCAGATGAAACTAAATAAAGAGTTCTAATCATAGACATATTTCTGAGGAATCCTCCACAGATGCAGCTACTGAGGAATTCTGAGAAGGCAGCTTTTGCGCATTCTATCTATTGCTCAACAAAGACAATTTAGTCTAGATTTCAAATCTTTATTGACTAAAAATTCTTTGTGTCTTTAGAAAAAATATTAAAGCCTTTTAAATGTGAGGAGATAAATTTAATGCCTGCAACTACATTATCCTGAAGTTCACTTCTGTCTTCAACATAATGGAGGTATTGAAAAGATTTTTATCAAATGGAAAACCAACTAAGAACTGATAATAAGCCTTAAAATGTAACCATACAGTAACAACTCTGCAAAGAAAAATCCTCGCTTGGATAAAACTTCCAAGCAAACATATCAGTAATAATTATGAGGGTCTTAGTGCAAGACAATTAAATTAAATTCATTCCATGGCACTTCAGGATAATGCTCAATGTTTTAGAGTCTGTAGTTTGAATCATATGGAACAGTAGAATTTAAATCTTCAGATAAAAACTAGCATTTTTAGGTAAAGGCAACTAAAAAATTCAACTATTTAGGAAATGGTTTCACTATTCTGACTGTACCTTGGCAAAATAATGTTTTGAATATTGAAAAGCCAACCTAGAATGAAATGGCTAAGCTCATGTACAGTTTCTAGCAAGAAAGACAAATGCTGCAAAATATTCAGTAAATACACCCTCAGAAATTAAACAATAGCTTCAATACTGCATCAAATAGAATGGTGAAATTTCATTAAAGTATGTCTGGATTATAAAACATTTTGTTCCAATTATGAAAAAAGGGTAATGAATTAGACATTAAAAATATAGATAGAACCATACGAGGTAAAGAGAGGGTAATTTATGATACTCTGACACAAGATACCTTCAATGCTGGTAGAAACAGATTAAGTGATAATATCAAAACCAATGCGGGTAAAAAATTTGAAAAGGGGCAGAAGTAAAAAATGTGAGGAAGGGGTGAACCCAAATAAATACTTCTTTCAATAACCCAATGAAATTTTGGACCAAAGGATCAACACTATGAACTCTTAAAGCACATTTTCATGAATATGTGTATGTAAGTGCATCAGAATACCACTTTCCATATTTAACCAATCTTCAGGAAATATATTTTACTTAAGACTGTAAAGCAATTGCAATATTTTAATCATTGTATTTGTGCTTTAATAGATGTCACATACAGTTAGCAGTACATAGCTATTTGAAAATGCAGGGTTATAAAAATGAAATAGTGAAGAAATAAAAGATATAAAAGCTGCAGTAATTTAGAGCTGTGTTTACATATGGTCAACTTATAGTTTCTTAAAGGTAATGCTATTTAAACTGACCTTGCAAGTACAAGGTGGATATTCATCACTGTAGTATGACTAACTCATTTTGTCTGTCAATAAGTAACATCTTAATCTTTGCTTTAGCTTGGCCCAGAATTACAGCTCAACAATGCTGTCATTTTTCAAGGTCTGAATTTAGCTTCAACTGCATATCATCACCAGTTGACAAAATGGACATCCAGCAAGACCTTATTTTATAAACTCTCTTCTCCCTCTGTAATGTAACTATAATTCAGAACAAATTACCTAGCCTTGACTTCGCAGTCTATCTTTGATTTTCACCCCTTCTTTATGAACAAGTGATAAACCATTTGGAAATGTTGATTGAGGGCGTCTATTATGATTCAGCTTAAAACTGAGGTGATTGATGCAAGAAGTCGTCACCTTCTGAGCATGCTACAAGGCAGATATCCTTTTTGTCAAATGACCTGAAAATCCTGCTGACGTTCTAAAAGAATCCTCAAGGATGTCAGGAAGGGAGAATCACTTTCATATTATAGGTAAAACATCCTGATGTAGGAATAGATTTTGTTCCAATGACCTTTCTGTGACATTCATTTTGAATAATGCAAAAACAAAAGAACCTGCCAACCTCCATTTTAAATATAACCATTGATGGCCTCCATAGCTGTCTGTGGCAGTGAATTGCACAGATTCAGAAACCTCCGACTGAAAACTTCTCATCTTTGTTTTGAAGGGATGTCCTTTCATTCAGGGGCTGTGCCTTCTGGTCCTAGATTCTCTCACTACTAGAAACATCTCCATGTCCACTGTCTCTCTAGCCCTTTCATTATTCTCAATGTTTCAACGAGGTTTCTCCTCATCCTTAAAATCTTCAGTGAGTACGGGCACAGAGTCATCAAATGATCCTCATATTTTAACCCTCTCATTCCGGAGATTGTTCTCGTAAACCTCCTCTGGACTATCTCCAATGAGAGTACACCCTTCTTTAGATGTGGGCCCCAAAATTACTCAATACTACAAATTGGTCTGATCAAGCCTCACCATTCCATTTTTGCCTTTTATATTTTATTGCCTTCAAAATGAACTTTAACATTGCATTTGTCTTCCTTACTACAAGTTAACTTTGAGAGAATTCTGTAATAGGACACCTAATTCCCTTTGGACATCCGATTTCTGAATTCTCTCTCCATGGACAAAATAGTTCATTTCTTTAGTCCTTCTACCATGACCATACACTTTCCTATGCTGTATGCCATCTGTCATTTCTTTGCTCATTCTCCTAACCTATGGAAGTCCCTCTGCAGACTCCCTACTTCCTCAACTCTACCCATCCCGCCACCTATCTTTGTATCATATGAAAACTTGGCCACAAAGCCATTAATTCTATCATCCAAATCATTTACATACAGTGTGAAAAATAGCAGACCCAACCCCAACAGAATAGCACTAGTCACTTACAGCCAGAAAAGGCCCCCTTTATTCCCACTTCTACCAGTCAGTCAATCTTTTATCCATGCGAGTACCTTCCCTGTAATACCATGGGTTTCTAACTTATTTAGCAGCCTCATGTGCCGTGTCAAAGGTCTTCTGAAAATTCAAGTAAACAACATCCACCAATACTCCTTTGTCTGTCCTGCTCGTTACTTCCTCAAAGAACTCCAACAGATTTGTCAAGCAAGATCTCCCCTGAAGGAAACCATGCTGACTTCAGTCTATTTTATCTTGCACTTTCAAGTACTGTGAAGCCTCATCCTTTGTAATGGACTCCAGAATCTTTCCAACCACTGAAGTTAGGCTAATCAGCATACAATTGCTTGTCTTTTGCCTCTCCCTATTCTCAGTGGAGTTAAATTTGCAATTTTCCAGTCCTCTGAAATTATTCATGAGTCTAGCAATTTTTGAAAGATCACTACTAATGCCTCCACAACCTCTTCAGGTACCATTTTTAGAATGCTAGATAAGTGCATCTGGTCCAGGTGAATTATCCACCTTCACCTTCCCAATCATCTTCCCTCTTGTAATAATGACTACACTCACTTTTGCCCGATTCTCTCAAATTTCTGACACAACAGTGGGGTCTTCAATCGTGAAGATGAATGCAAAATACCTATTCAGTTAACCACCATTTCTTTGACCACTTCTCCAGTGATATTTTCCCGTGATGTCCAATATTGCCTCTTTATATTCTATATATCCGATTAAAAAAACCTTTTGGTGTTATTGGCGAACTAACTTTCACCTTTTTTCTCCTTATTGCTTTTTTTTGTTGCCTTCTGTTGATTTTTAAAACCCAATCCTTCTGCTTCTTGCTAATTTTTGCAATTCCATATGCCTTCTATTTGCTTTTATGTTGTCTTTTCCCTTTAGAATGCTTTTTCTACATGACTGTAAAAGGTAAATAGACTGCTAACACTATATTGCAATGAATTCTATTTCTTCCCCTTAGATTCATAGAGGTATGAAGCATAGAAACAGACCCATTGGCCTAACTTGTCCATATCAACCAAGATGCTTGGGTTTGGCCCAAATCCTTCTTTCAATACCTGTGTTTTTTTTTAAATGTTCTATCTGCCTCTACCACCTCCTCTGGGAGTTTGTTCAAATAATACTGTACCACCATCAGCAGAAAAATGATTTACTTATTTATCAGGGTTCAAGCATCACTGGCAAAATCTGAATTTAAGTGTCATTGAAAGAGTAAAGGCGAGTTGGCATCTGAACGATTGCAGTACTTCTGAAAGTACACCCAAACTTTGGTAGATTGCTTCAGGATTTAGACTCCAAAACAATGGAGGGCAACTTTTGGGTTGGGGGGGGGGGGGGGTGGTGGCATGGGAAATTGGGAAGTGCTGATGTTCTCACGTGTTGAAATATTTTGGCATTTTTGATAGTAAAAAGTGTTGTCAGAGTAGAACTGGCGAGAAATTGCAGCACATCTTCTACACGGCATGCACTGTAGCACTGTGTGTCAGCTGAATGCTGAGAATAAAGAATGGAGAAGAAGTGAAGCAAGCAGCCTTTCCCTGAAAGGTGATGTATTTCTTGAGAGTAGTTGGAGTCAGACTTATGCAGTAGAGTTTTCATTCACACTCTTTGTGCCTTGTAGATGCTGGAAAAGTTCTGGCATGTTGGATGAACCAATCACTCAGCCTCTAACCTATTCTTAAGGTCATAGGACATTCGTAGTTGGATTTATTGAGTTTCTGTCCATGCTGAAATCCAGAATGTTGTGGGCGGGCTCTCAAAGATCACATCAAGTGTTGGACAGATCCTCTTTTGCTGGAGATGGCCATCTTTGTGGCAAAAGTATTACTCTCACTTACTTTGCATGCATAAATGTCATTGGGCAGAAGCTGGGTTAACAGCGGTAGTGAAGTAAGATCTGTAAGGACATGTCTTGACTCAAGTAAAAAGGTTTGTTGAATAAAATAATGGTCTGCTTTCATCACATCAATCTGGCCATAAGTCCCAGGATGAAAACTCAAATCTAAACCACTGCATCAACCAATTACCAGAACCCCCAAAAAAAGCACATGACTGCAAAATAGATTATAAAAATGATTGAATGTGCCATTTACTGTATTGCTAAGGTGACCTGGATAAACAATTAATGTCAGCTTGTCATTTTTTTTGTGATTCCACTGATTTGTTTCATTTTTATGTCACATGGCAAGGGAAGAAAACCAAAACAATCAAATTTTGCAGTATGTACAGCAAGTTCATAGTATGGTAAATTGTGTGCCATTTCTTAGCCAGAAATGCTAAACACAACAACCACCCAAATGTTATAATACAATCTCTAATTTAATGGGATTCTAATATATCCACAATGAGAATTCACAAGCTATCTCAAATTAATTGACAGTTTATAGGAAAGATAGTACAGGCTAAACTTGGTTGAAGAGGAATGAGTTTGAATGGTTACTTGATGGTAGCTGTGCAACAGAGAAGATGAAGTAGATGACTGACATTTGGCCTGAGTGAGCTCATGATAGTCTTCGAATTATAAGTCTTTCAGGTGTTTCGGCTGCACAAGTAAAATAGAGCATTCACTATAATGTTTATGTCATGCTGTCTATAGCTTTTATGTAGGAGAAAATGTTTGAAGTCAAATGCTTACAACACAACACATCCAGTTATCTTTACAAATCAATCAAACGGAAGAATTAAAGCTATTTTAAATAATTTACATTCTGGAAAACAATGAAAAAATAGCATAATATCACTGATATTTTTCAAGAAACCAGACCTTTTATTTTACATCATCTATAATTTAGACATAAACCTGTTTATCTTCCTCATGAGGAATTTTGGCTAACAGCATTAAGTAAGCTTTTTAGCGAAAATTAATTTCAAATAGGAAACTTTAAAAGTATTTTAAACATAGAAATAACGTCTGTGTGGAAAATAAAGCAAAGAACAAAAATCCAATTACTGAATTTATGATCAAGGATGGGAGCATTTACAATAATGCGACAAACAATATTAATGAACAAAGTATGTTGTGCCCTTTAATATTATTAAAAATTCAAAAAACAATTGGCACAACAAAGCCTACTTCAGAAGAGCTCAAATAAAATCTCACCTCATTCATGGTAAATTCACATTGTTGGATTGAGTATCAGAATTATTTAAATTAATTCTTAATATGCCAGCCTTCAGTGAAGGTGTCACATTTTTGATGATAATATGTAAATTATGATCGAAGGAAACAGTTCCACTTAAGATTGAAAAGAAAATGGAGCCTTCCACATAACATCTTTAATATTCCTAAGAAAGCAAAATTGCTAAAAGATATTGCATTACAGGCAGCCCCCGGGTTGAAAATGCCTGATTTATGAACAACTCATACTTATGTTCCGAGAGGCCGACCTGAAGTAGGAATGCTGTGAACTTTTGGTTTGAGCATGGTTATGCTGTTGGAAAAACGAGACTGGTTTATTGCTCTGGCTGTTGCACTTATATGGGCCTCAGGCGCTGATGTCAGGGCCCTGCGTCATCGTTCCCTCCAGAGTTTCCCATCTTCCCACCGTGCTGAGGTCACCTGGCCAACAGCCAGTGTCACCCCCAGGTCCACAGGTTGCCATGTTCATTGACCATTTTGCGGGCCAGTCTGTGTCTCTGCACGTGGGCCGCTACAGCCGTATGTACCTATTCCAATTTACATACAAATCCGAATTAAAAACAGACCTAGGTAATGGAACTCTTTTTTAACCCAACGACTGCCTGTAGTTAAAATTGTGACCTCTTCAAAATAACATACATTAACTCTACAATAAACCTACCAAGTTCCTATACCACAATGAAGCTTTAGGACAAGGGACATTACAAAGTTTGAAAATAACTACTCCTTGTACATATTAACTATGTACAAAAGACAGAGGAAACGACAGAGGCTGTAATCTGAAGCTAAACAATTTGCTGGAGGAACTCAGCGGGTCACACAAGCCTCAGTGGGAGAAAAGAAAATGGTTGACATTTAGGCCTGAGCCCTTCATCAGTCTATTTCAGTGTCAGTGACCTGGGCTCAAATCCAGTGCTGTCTGTAAGGAGTTTGTATGTTCTCCCTGTGACTGAGTGGGTTTCCTCAGTGCTCTGGTTTCCTTCCACATTCCAAAGTCATGGAGGTTGGTAGGTTGGTAATTGGGCAGCATGGGCTTGTGGGTCGGAAGGGACTGTTCCTGTGCTGCATCTGCACATTTAAATTTACATTTAGGGGCTCCTCTCTGAAATAGCGATCATTCTTTTTCTCTCATTGAATCTGCTGAGTTCCTCCAGCAGATTGTGTTTCACTATGCACAGGTTAATTCTACCAAGTATATATGTAGCTTGCCAAAACTTCTACAGAATAATGATGGGTACATATATACACAAGGTGACACCATCATAATAACAACCCACTTGATGCAATACACTGTTTTTCTGGTGAAAGTCGCAATTATATCCTCCATTAATTCCACATACTTCAAGTATATTTACAATTACCAATTGTTCTTAAAGATTCAGTCTCTTGACTGCTTATACTACGTGATCATCTAACAAATGGAAGGATTAAAGCTATTTTAAATAATTTACATTCTGGAAAACAATGAAAAAATAGCATAATATCACTGATGGGATATGTTAGAAGAGTTCCAAGAATCATCAATAGCACAGGTGGAGTATCATCTCAGCTGTATTTGCTCTCAACAGTTCTCTTGGGCATAGCATCTGGCTTCCAAACCTTCTGGCTCTGGTGCTACAAAACCTTGGAGTAGTGTAGCTCAGGTATCAGTGCACACTCCTGGATTTTCTGCAGCTGAAATTCTATGGTCAAAATTGACCTTTCACTGTCTATCCTGAAACAAGACAATGTAGCACCTTGAGCCAAAAATTTTATCCATTTACCCAACTTTTCAGCATGCTCATGGAATGTAGAAAACCTCTTTGTCCTTCTAAATCTACTCACTTGTCTACCTTTCCCATTTAGTCTTCACTCCACCAAATATCTCCACGCCACAATGTCTCTACTGAACTAAATTTCAATTTCTTGTGCATCACTAATTCAGTTGAGCGACTCTGGTGCTGTTCGTATTTGAAGAAACATGCAGCAGATGTGTTTGAGCCTTCAGTGCCTCTAAGGGTGCTCAACAGCTTATTCTGCCTCTCCACAAAAGCCAAAATGACGAAGTGGAATTGGTATGTTTAATTCTGCTCCATTAAAGGAAGTGTTCGGAAACATGCAAATTGAGAGTCATTATCAGTGATTACACATTCAAGAATTACAAAGATTCTCCCAATAATTTTGTGATTTAAAGAATTTATCCACTATCCTGTGAGTGATACAGGCTCCTAATGGAATGCTATTCTGAATGCTAGCTGTTAACACTCAAATAATTTTTGGGCAGAAATCAACCTGAAATCTCAAAAAAGAGTGTGTCAATCATTTCCAGGATGGGACTGTTACTTTAAATGTTGTTGTTTGATATAGTTGTTAAGCTGATCAGCTGCTAATTCCTTTCAATGTTTATCTTTTTTGGGATCATATCTCGGCCGTGGCCTTGTTCATGACAAACCTTTTTAAGTCTAATGCAGCCATTCTCCATCTTACTTTGGCTATGGCTCCCTGAGGACTTTGTTTATGGGCCCCCTTCCCTGTGAAGCAGTGGTTTAGTTGATCTCTTATGTACTTCTCTCCTACCAAATACATAAATGCTTTCAGTCTGTGGCCCTCCCTTAAATGTGCTGTAAACCCCATTGAGAATGGCTGGTCTAATGTGTCCTAGTCATGGAGATGATTTTACTTAAAATATTCTTGACTCATTGGTAAACAAAATTGTCTTTTAAAATAGGATACTACAGTCATTTGACTGTAACTGAAAATTGCCACCTGTTATTTGAATGTTGAAGATTGAGGCATCTGAGTCCATGTCAGAATCTTGCAAGGATGAGTATGACAATTTCTATTCAATTGCAAAATCATGTTGAGTTAGAAATGTCACCCTATGTTCCACTACTAACAGCCTCAACCTTCTAGTGCAGAGAAATCTAAATATTAATAATTCCCCTGGAGAAGAAATTCTTCCTATTTTACAAGTTGCATCTCTAAACTGAAACACGACCCCATAGTTTTGAAGGCGAGTTTTTTGCCCATTTGGGAAACATCTCACAAAATATACCAAGTCTCTCAAGTATACATGTTTAACTGAGATCTATTCTCAATCTTTCCATCTCCAGAGATGATATTTGTACTTGATATCAACGTCCTATACAGTTTTAGCAAGATTCTTGCACTCCATCATACTTGAAACAAAACAAATTAATTACCTTTCTGAATTCCTACTTTTTAATTTTCTGCAGTCCTTGTACTTTCTGAAGCTTACATTTAAATAGTTTTTTTTTAATGCTTCCCACTGAAGTGGATAACTTCACATTTTACCACCTTTAATTCCATTTGCCACTTTTGCCCTGAGTCCTCTGCTGTCGTTTATTTCTAATCATTTAATTTTTACCTATTTTTGTGTCACAGAAGCTGTGGACAAAAATGAATGAGGGTAATGTATCCTTCGTAAAACAGAAACTACAGACGCGGGAATCTTAAGCAAACAATGAAATACTGAAGGAATTCAGCAGGTTACGCAGCAAGCAGGGTTAGAAATGGTCACTCAAGTTTCTGGTTGGAGCAATGGTGAAACCACACTTGCAGTATTGGAAACAGTTCTGGTCACCCATAGAACAGTCCAGCACACCCACAATGTTGTGCTGACCAATAACAGGTTTCCCTCCATTTTCCTTATCTCCATGTAATCTATTCATGCGTCTTTAAAATATCCCTATTGTACCTGCCTCTACTACCAACCCAGCAGCATTCCAGGCACCCATCACTTAGTGCAAGAAAACCTATCTCTGAAAATAAATGGCGGTGCCACCAAAGCTGCAGCAACAGTAGTGATTCTGCTGGTGCAGATCCAGGGCAGAGGAGAGAGCACTAGTCCAAAGGGTTCAATTGACTGGTCCTAATACTGACACCTTTGTACAAGCTTTAAATGGCCTATTAAACACCAATGGTGTTTTATTTTAAAATCTTGCACCATGGGGTTTGTGGCTAAGATGCTGGCAGCTGTGCTAGGCAACAGCCAAGATAGGTTGTAGACTCCAGGGAGCAGTGGAACAGCACAGGATGTCAAAAACAGGGGGAACACATCCATGGAGGAGAAGCATAGGGGAAGACACTATAGGATGGTGACCACCGCACCAAACTAGCGCAGAGGTTAATGGCTTAAGGACCGACATAGGCTGCTGTTAACTTGCAGTCGGGGGACCTGCAAGGGCTGCAAACCACTGGATTCTGGCTTTGGGAACAAAGTATCAGGGTGCTGAGGGCAAGAATAGCTTCGGGTGCTGAAGGTTTCCTGGCTGTGTAGGAGGTTTGGAGCTCGAGTTGTCAATGAATCAAACAGGTGTTGATATGGCTGCAGAGGCTGTGGGAGTGCTGGAGGTGAATCCATGGACATTCAGTGACACTGAAGGGACACTCTTTTAGTTTCATTTTTTTCTTTTATTGTAAGGGACACTGGGTGACATTAATGGTGACACTTGTCAACCTTACAGCAGGCAGAAGGCAATTTCATGTTATATTACAATGTAGCATCTGCTACGGCAGTACTACAGAATAAAGAGATGTCCACACGGTGCGAGGGTGAACCAGTAACTGACTTTATTATTTGAATTCGTCGCGCTGCGCCTAAAGGAACACCCATTTCTGGTGACGTGTGCGTCGGCTTCTAGAAGTGACGTTGGTACATTGCGGCATCACTCCCTAGCTGGTGGTGCACCACCTAGAAGCGGGGAGTTCCCCTAGGAAACATGTGGCATCAAACGTGGGCTTCTCCTCGGGAGTGAAAAGGGACCCATGCCATTTTGAGTCGGACGACTTGGGCAGCGATTCAGCCCATCTAACCGCGCAGTTGCTCGACCTGTTACATCATCCCCCCAGAATCGCTGCCACCCTCTGAGCAGGTTACCATACAGTCTCTGGGTGGGCGACCTCTGCGCCTGACCTGGGGGCTCTGGGGCCGACAGGCCTAAGTCTAGGTGCAATGCCTTGAGGAGGTCAATAGTGAACATGTCTTGTCCGCCCATATCCAGTATAAAATGCCTCCCTGCTGCAATACTTTGAATGGGCCTTCGTAGGGACACTGTAGGGGTGTTCCTTGCTGTCCTCTCTGCACGAAGACATAGTCGGTGGACTTTAAGTCTGCGGGGATGTGTCAGGATGACACCTGCTTACACCCTCAACCTCTGGAGGACGCCAAGTGGTCAAGAGCACTGGACTGTGGGCCAGGGGGATTGAAATCAATGTCCTTGGGGATGGTAATTGGGAAACTGTACACCATCTCAGCGGACGAGGCTGGTAGGTCTTCCTTCGGTGCTGTACAGATGCCTAAGAGCACCCATGGAAGTTTGTCCATCCAATTCGGGCCTTGTAGTCGAGGTCTCAGGGCTGCCTTCAGGTGGCGGTGGAAATATTCGACCAGACTGTTTGCCTGAGGGTGGTAGGACGTGGTGTGGTGCAACTGGCTGCTACAGAACTTGGTGAGGTTAGCCCAGAACAAGAAAGTGAATCGGTAGGGGTATGGCTTCCAGCCAATGGGTAAAACGGTCAATTGTTGTGAACAGATACCACATACCTTGGCTCATGGGGAGTGGGCTGACAATGTACACATGCACAGATTGGTGCTGCACCGGCTCTAAAGTCTGGAGTGGGGCTTTGGTGTGTCTGTGCACCTTGGCACGTTGGCACTGCAAACAGGTTTTAGCCCACAGGGTCATGTAGCAGCAGAGGCTGTGACCTTATGGAAGGGTGGGACAGGCTGTGGATATGGTTGAACACCCGTCGTTGCCAGGTCGCAGGTAGGATGGATCTGGGAAGACCTGTGGAAATGGCACACAGTAGAGATGGGCCTCCTGTGAGGGGAAGAACTCGCTGAACTTCAGGCTGGCGATGGCCGTCTGGAAGGACTGGATGTCTGCATACTCTGACTGGTCCTTGGCTAGATGAGCGATGTTGAGCCCCCCCTCCCCCCCCTAAGGGGGGGGCAATCATGAGCCACCTCACTGGATTTGCCTGCGACGTGGCGAATGTCCATTGTGTACTCCGAGATTTAGGAGAGGTGACGCTGTTGCCTCGCCGACTACGGGTCTGAGACCTTGCTGAGTGTGAGGGCGTGTTGTTTGTGGTCTGTGTAAGTGGTGAAGAATCTTCCTTCTAACATGTGTCGTATCGCCAGGTACAGGCCCAATAGCTTGCGGTTGAGTGCGCTGTATTTGAGCTCAGGCATCCGGAGGAGTTTGCTGAAGGCGGCCGGGGGCGCCAATGATTGTGGACCCATTGCTCCGGCACAGCGCCCACTGCTCTGTTCAACGCATCCATTGTATGGGCCAGGGAGGAGGTTGAGTCTGGATGAGCCAGGACTGTGACACGTGCTAGTGCTGCTTTCGTGGTCCGGAATGCTTCTGTGGCGTTCACCATCCACTGAAGCGTCTTGTCGCTGAACTTGACGATGTCAAACAAGGGCTGTATGAGGGTGGCCACTCCCGGTAAGAAGCAATGATAAAAGTTCACCATCCTCAGGAACTCCTGCAGGCTTTTGATTGTGCTTGCTACCTTCTCCATCAGCCGTGTGACTCCCTCTGGGGTGATAGTGTCCCAGGAAATCGATTGTACTTAGGCCAAACTGGCACTTGGCTGAGTTCATCATGAGTCCGAACTGCTGCAGCCTGTCGAAAAGGAGATTCAAGTACATCCTATGTGAACTGGTGTTGGGGCTGACGATGAAGATGTCATCCAGGTAGACGAAAATGAAGTCAAGGTCCCTACCAACCACATCCATCAGCTACTGGAATGTCTGGGCTGTGTTCTTCAGCCCGAATAGCATCCACAGGAAATCAAAAAGGCCGAAGGGTGTGATGATGGCCATTTCCAGGACGTCACTGGGATGCATCGGGATCTATGACGAGGTTCAACTTGGAAAAGACTTGGCAGCCCTGAAGTTTTGTGGTGAAGTCCTGAACGTGTGGCATAGGGTACCTGCCTGGGATTATAGCTTCATTCAGCTGCCTGTAGTCACCACACGGGTGCCATCCACTTGAGTTTTTCTGTACCATGTGGAGTGGGGAGGCCTAGGGGCTGTTTGAATTTTGGTGATTGATCCCCAGCTCCTCCATGGCGGCGAACTCTGCCGTGGCTTTCTGGAATTTGTCTTGTGGGAGGCGCCGAGCCTGCTCTCGATGTGATGCTCCATGCCATGTGGCAGTTTGGCCTTGTAGAAATCAGGTGCCAGTAGGGCTGGGCACATGGCCAGTAGGCGGGCATACTCATTTCGGTCCAAAGCATGGATTCTTAACGGCAGAAATGGGCGCTGCCGCAGGGCGAGGCGGAACGACTGAAAAGTGGTAGCGTTCATCGAATGGCATCTCGTCACATCCACCAAAAGTTTATGTGCCCAGAGGAAGTCCTAACCCATGGCAGCGATTGTGCACCCTTCCACTAGAAAATTGTGTCTGCTGTGTGGACCTGGTGGGTTCCATAGCTGGAGGTGGAGGAGCCATTAACTACTTGCAGTGGAAGGCCCTTGGGGTTGTGTTTGGTCTCGAAATATGTCGGTGAACGAAGCTTATCTCTGCACCCTTCTCGACGTGGAAGTCCCTCTTTGTTCATTGGTCCGAGGAAGAGTAAACCAACTGCCGAAGCCACCATTGGCGGCCAGCTTGCCTGTTTCCCATCGCCGTGTTTGGTTTGGTGGTGGGATAGGAACATGGTGCATTGCTGGGTGTTTCAGTCCCATCTGTAGTGATAGAAACAGTATTCCTTCTGTTAGTCTGGGCGCCCATTGCGCTGTGGTTGTGCTACGGTTACTACTGGGGAGCCTGGCGGAGTTGCAGACGGGCTGCACGTGGATGGAGCTCTTTGTCTGTCTCCTTGGCTACCATGTCAGAAACCGCTGAGGAAATGTACCAGCAGCTTTGAAAGGTACAGGGCCTTGAAGAGGAAGCAGTCTATGTGTCCGACTGCTAGGGCCACAATTTCGTACCTGAGCTTGGAGGGGTTCCTATCGCCCAGGCCCCTGCATATTTAGGATGCAAACGGCATGCTCGTGCTGGCTGAATTCCAGGGAATTGTGGAGGAAATGCAAGAATTGCTCATACTTACGTTGCATGAGAGGATTCTCCACGAAGGAGCTTACTTTGGCTTTCATAAATTCAAATGCACTCTATCCACTGGCAACTCATTACTTACTGTTCTAATTACATCCTCAAAAAAGTTAAAATATAATTTCCTTACAAAGCAATACGCTGACTCTGCCTAATCACCTTATGATTTAAAGGTGCTTCCACATCACCTTTTTTTGAAATGAGTGTTCCAACTTGGCCCTGACAACAGATGTTAATTGATCTTCCGTTCACCATTTTTTTCTCTTCTGCTTTTCTTGAAAAGTAGTGTTCCATTCACTCTTCCCTTGCCCATTAGAATTTCACTACATCCAGACAATTCACAATTAATGCATCAATTTCCAAAAACACAAAATCCAGAAAAAAAAATCAGACCTCAGGAATTAGTCAAACCTTAGCCTTGGGAAAGTGCAATTTTCATAACCGAATATTGCAAATTGGTTAACAGTATTTAATTTCCAAGGGGTAAGAGTTAACACCACAGGAAAAAAGGCTAGTGAACATGGACTGCGTGCAGTGTCAACACGAGAGTCTATTTATCCTGAGAACAATACAATGGCAAAGGCTGACTTGGACCAAAGGCCTGTTTTAACAGTGTAGTTCAGTTAGATTCAAAAGTCAGAAAAATTGAACAAAGATTCTTAATTGCATGTAGTCAATAAGAGTCTGCAAAAGTTGACTTGTCAGGAGTTTGTTTTTGCACTCAACTATACCTTGCAGTTTCTACGAGCTGCCTTTACACAAACAGGGATATCACCACCCCATCCGTAATGTGGAATAATATTTATCATCAAATGATGCTTGTATTTTATTTAAAATGGAAATTATCTCACATTGAGATGGTATGGACCAGTCCATATGGATAAAATTAATAATGACAAACAAAATTAAGCTACATTAGTCATTAAATAAAGAATGTTTTAGTGGAATTTTGAAAATAAACAGATAACAAAGGTTAGTTAAAGAAAAACGTGCAGTATAAATTGAACTTGGTCAATCATAATTGAGTTTTCAGGCAAACAATGAGCATAAAAATCGCCAAATCTTCATAAGCAATTATGCAATTTCAGTCAGACAACCTAGAAGAAAAGCTGTAAATGTCATAATACTTTGTGAGTGATGGGTGTTGGAGTGGGGTGTTGTTATTCCTGTTTGAATAAAGGAAGCTGACTGCAAAATAAGCACTGAACGAGACTTGAAATTGTTTGAAGAAATGTAATTACTAAAATGTTCTCAAATAAACTATGTAATATATAGAAAATTAGTTTGTTTTAAAAGGTTTCTGCCATCAACATATTAGAAACAGAAAACAGATGTTGTTTATGCTTATATGTGCAACACACAAGCACCATTTCCTCAGGGCATTTATTATCTGTTAAAAAACAATCTTTTGGTGAGTGGCAGTTCAGGGTTTTTGAGAGCAGGCTGCAATATTTCTTCGGGTCTGCTGAGTCATAATTAAAGCTGAACCAAGCGGAATTGGAGAGGGAAGGTCAGCAAGGTGGCGTGTGAGAGATGAGGCTGGGCTGATGGGCACCAAATGAACAAATTATGATGGGCCCCACTCAATGTGATGAGGTCAAATGCTTGTTTCTACCCACTGACAGTTCAATTTCCCTGAAATGTCTCTTGATTCACTATGACCTAATTATGAATGAAAAGTTATCAACTGCCCACACTAAGAGGAGCTTAAATACTATTTTGCCAGAGCTCCTAATGTCAAAATGTTATTAGAAACTGTTGGTTGGCCTGGAGGTTTTCAAGCACAGTGTGGGTTAATTTAAATCACTAGTAATTGCCATGTAATAATTTTCTAAAAGGGTGAGCTGTACATCCAGAACTATTAGATTTGATTAAAAGAAAAAAGTAATTGATAAACATTTAAATTCATGACAAAAGTTGATTTCATTGATATATTTTTCAAAGTTTTTCCATCATTTTACTCCATCTAGTTAAAAAACAGCAGCTTTTATTGTGGAGCTGATTAAAATTAAATAGTTAAAGTTTTTTTGTTAATGTAAGATTCCCCAATGTGCCACACATTTTAAGTACTATTTCATTCCACATAAGATTCAACCCTTGAGACTAATTTTTCTTATTAATAATAAAATGAAGTTAATCTTAAAGGATCTTTATTGCATTTATCATACGCCATCAACATGATGGATTACAATTAAAAATAAAACACTGCAAATCCAAAAAGGACACTATACCCAACCTAAAGTGAGCATTTTAAAACCATGTTTAGTAATGATTTTTAAAAAGTCTGCACTTGCTTTTTCTCATTTTGTGCAGATTCATTATTTGTGTATGGTTGCTTAACAAATAACACATTCAATTATTTTCTGCATAAGAAAGAGCACATTATAATTAATCACCCACAAAGCCGAATTAATCATTCAGACTATTGTGACAAAAGTATCCGAGAGAGCTACCATCTATTGGTTCAGTATACTTTCAGAACAAATTTACTTCACATACCCATGTGCTTTTCCCTCCCCTTCCAAGAATCTAAATAGGAATGTAAATTTATACAATGAAAAGAGAAAATTGGTTGATATGCAATAATTGAGTACAAATAAATGTTTAATTTTAAATGTAAAAGTTTCCACTTATTTTTGCATCTGGAGAGAATGGATGTCCATTCTCAAGCTACGATTATTATGAATATATGATGTAAAGGTAAAATAAGTACATCTGTACACCCGTATATTGTTCACAATATCTAATCTCAGCCTTTTTACCTGTCTCCAGGGGCAGACTGAAGTACCAATAAGTGACCAAAAAGGTGACATAAAATTAAGGACTTATCATACAGTACATTGCTGTGATTTGCACATGTTCTATTGGAACTCGAAGGGTTTTCTAAGCAACAAGATCATGACATTTGTTTGCCATAAACGGAGACAGTTTCGGTCTCTGTACAATTCAGGCAGCATTTGTATGTCTGCCAAAAGTGGATTAAATCTCAAGGGACAGCAATGCTGGGCAAAGCAATAATGGAATCTGGATCATTTTTCAATAATGGTTTTAACCAAAGCAAGAACAGATACTATATTTAAATCTGACACATCCCCTCCAATAGACAAAGAAGAAGTGATATTACAAAGCCCTTATCTAAATTTTAGTGGAAGTTCTGAGAGCTTGTTAATTTTCTCCCCTTATTTCGGTTATTTGTACCAGGACATTGCTCCAAGAATCCATTCTTATTTTCTGAATTTGATCAATCTGAAGGGACATACAAGATAAATATGTCTTCCAAACTGAATAAATACAACTACCCACATTTTAAAGCTGCTACAAGAACATAAGAGATATAAGGAGTAGACCATTCTTCCTCTCACTCTTGCCCTGCCATTTAATAAGAGTAACCTTTATATTTTACATCAGTTACCTGCTTGTAAAAAAGAAATTGCTCATTTTGGTAATATTGCCGTTTGTTTGCACTTCCTTCTTTTTACATTTCTCTCATTACATACACATCTTTTCTCAAGTCCAGTTTTTGTTTGCACTACCAATAAGTAGAAAAACTGCATGGCCCGCAGGAAAAAGAATTTCAGGGTTGTATGTGATAACACTGAACTTTTAGGATCGGGGTCAATAACAAGATCAGCATTTATTGCTATTTCCAACTGTCGTCAAGAAGGTGATGGTAAGCCATTAACTTGACCTGCTCTCATCTTTCTTCTGAAAGTACTTCCAACAACACTTCTAGAGAGGGTGCTTTGGGATTTAGACCATGCAATAAGGAAGAGCCAGCGATATATTTCCAATTCATGATGGCATGTGACAAGGAGCAGAGCCTGCAGGTGGCAGTGTTCACATAGGTTTACTACTTTTCCTTGCGATGGATGGAGTCTCATGGATGGATAATACAGTGCATTTGCAGTTGGTACAAACTGCAGCCACTGTACCCGGTGTAAGTAATGAATGTTTGGGGTGGTTAATGGGTGTAAATCAAATGGATTGTTTTGTTCTGGTTGAGTTTTCAGAGAACATTTGGAGCTGCATTCATCCAGATGAGTGGAGAATATTCTATGATATTCTTGATGATATTCGTGTAGAGCGGAGTGACATTTGTCATCCAGAAGGGAATACAGCCTCTTGACATTATAGCTTCTGTAGTTGTATCTGGTTCAGGCTTGCACAACCTAATGATGGATCACAGGCAAAACCCTCCCCGCTATCGAGAACATCGACAGGCAATGCTGCTGTCAGGGAGCAGCAGCAATCAGCAAGAATCCACAACTAGCACGCTTTGTTTGCACTGCTCCCATCAGGAAAGAGGCAAGGTACCACAAGACTCATACCACCAGGTTCAGGGACAGCTGCTTCCCCTTGCCATCAGACTCCTCAACAACAAACTCAATCAGGGATTCATTAAGGACTCTCACTTGTGCACTTTAATGATTTAAAAAAATTCTCTCTGTATTGCATAGTTCGTTTATATTCATTATCTGTTTACAGTTCTTTACTTGTTTACATGTTATATCTGTGTTTTTTTTTTGCATTACCAATACATGAGATTCTTTTTTTCTGGCTCACCCATAGAAAAAAGAATCTCATGTATATTCTCTGACAATAAATCTGAAACCTGAAATCTGAAGATTACCTATAGAGTGGCTGGGCTTGAGACAGTGTCCTGACCAACCCCAAGGCAATATCCTGAGACTGGGATAATTAAATCTCCTATAACCACAGCCATCCTAGCTGTGAGATAGCGCCCCAACTATTAAAAGTGCTTTCCCCTTAACAGCCATTGACTTGGTTCAGTATGCTATACTCGGTCAAATGCTTGATGAATGTCGAGGCAACTACTCTCACTCTGGAACTTAGCTCTTTCATACATATTTGGACCAGGATTGGAATGAGGTCTAGAACCAAGTGAAATCATGATGAAATCTAAATTAGGCAGGGGTTAGCATGTTATTGGTTGCTTGACAGAACAGCTGATGACATCTTTGTATCAGATTACCTGTGACTGAGGGCTGTCTGATGCAATGGTAATTTGCTGGAATAGATTCATCTTTTTCCAAAAGAGTTGCAATTTTCCACATTGATGCGTAGACACCAGTCCTGTAACTGCACTGGAACAGATTATCTAGAAATGCAGTTTGTTCTGGTCTTTGCTTTACTGCTCTCAGCCAAGTATTGATTTCATGTGGGGTAGAGGAAATTGATAAAAGACTGGTTTATGTAATTAATTTAATCTCGGGAGGAATTCAAGATAGACCATCCATTCAACACTTTTGGATGATCTTTCCTTATCCACTGCTCTTGGTCAATTATTGATACAATGTGGGGTGGAGCAAATTGATTTCTGCAATTAATTTAATCTTAGGAGGAATACAAGATAGAGAATCTATTTAATGCTTCTGGATGAATGTAGCTGTGAAAACCAGCTTTTAGCATGGTCACTGATCACCTGATACTAATACAAGAGGGACAGCTATGCAAAGCTGAGATTACAGAATGTGGCCATGGGGCCTCTAGCTGTTGTGGAGGGCCCAGAAAACATTAAGGATACCCAACTTTGAGCTGCTGGATCT